>NC_092760.1:68790497-69114872 GCF_047496795.1 Chiloscyllium punctatum | reverse complement strand
GGGTCAAAATTCCGGAACTCCCTTCTAATAATATCATTGGGTGTACCTAGACCACATGGACTGCAGCAGTTGAAGAAGGTAGCTCACTATCATTTTCTCAGGGAAATTAGGGATACACAATAAACATTGGCCGAGCTAACAATGTGCATATTCTGTGAGAAAGAAAGTTTTAAAAAAGGGAATGCTGCGCTGTTGGAGAAGCAAAATTTCCAATGAGACCTTCAGCTGAAACCATCAGCCTTCTCAGATGAATGAGAAATATTCCCTTTCATGGTGAAGAAGGCTGTTCTGGGTATTTCTTATCCCTCCAACAACACCACTAATGTGATTACATTTTAGTTTGGAAGATAGTGCACAAATCGGCAGTCACGATTCCTCCATTGGGGAACAAAGAAATGGCAGAAGAATTAAATTGGTACTTCAGATCTGTGTTCACTGGGGAAGACACAAGCAATCTCCCTGAGATAACAGTGGCTGAAGAACATGAACTTAAGGGAATTTATATTTGCCAGGAATTGATGTTGGAGAGACTGTTAGGTCTGAAGGTTGATAAGTCCCCAGGGCCTGATATGGGTACTGAAGGAGGTGGCTCGAGAAATCGTGGATGCATTGGTGATTATTTTCCAGAGTTCGATAGATTCGGGATCAGTTCCTGCGGATTGGAGGGTGGCTAATGTTGTACCACTTTCTAAGAATGGTGGGAGAGAGAAAGCAGGAAACTATAGATGTCAGTGGTGGGAAAGATGCTGGAGTCTATTATAAAGGATGAAATTACGACACATCTGGACAGTAGTAACAGGATAGGCCAGAGTCACCATGGATTTATGAAGGGGAAATCATGCATGACTAATCTTCTGGAATTTTTTCAGGATGTAACGCTGAAGATGGACAAGGGAGATCCAGTATATGTAGTGTACCTGGACGTTCAGAAAGCTTTTGATAAAGTCCCACATAGGAGGTTAGTGAGCAAACTTAGGGCGCATGGTATTGAGGGCAAAGTACTAACTTGGATTGAAAATTGGTTGGCTGATAGGAAACAAAGAGTAGTGATAAACGGCTCCAGTTTGGAATGGCAGGCACTGACCAGTGGGGTACTGCAGGGATCAGTGCTGGGACTGCAGCTTTTTACAATATATATTAATGATATAGAAGATGGTATTAGTAATAGCATTAGCAAATTTGCTGATGATACTAAGCTGGGTGGCAGCGTGAAATGTGAGGAGGATGTTAGGAGATTACAGGGTGACCTGGACAGGTTAGGTGAGTGGTCAGATGCATGGCAGATGCAGTTTAATGTGGATAAATGTATGGTTATCCACTTTGGTGGCAAGAACAGGAAGGCAGATTACTACCTAAATGGAATCAATTTAGGTAAAGGGGCAGTACAAAGAGATCTGGATGTTTTTGTACACCAGTCAATGAAGGTAAGCATGCAGGTACAGCAGGTAATGAGGAAGGCTAATAGCATGCTGGCCTTCATAACAAGAGGGATTGAGTATAGAAGCAAAGAGATTCTTCTGCAGCTGTACAGGGCACTGGTGAGACCACACTTGGAGTATTGTGTGCAGTTCTAGTCTCCAAATTTGAGAAAAGACATTCTGGCTATTGAGGGAGTGCAGCGTAGGTTCACGAGGTCAATTCCTGGAATGGCGGGACTACCTTATGCTGAAAGACTGGAGAGCGACTGGGCTTGTATACCCTTGAGTTTAGAAGACTGAGAGGGGATCTGATTGAGACATAAAAGATTATTAAAGGATTGGACACTCTAGAGGCAGGAAACATGTTTCCGCTGATGGGTGAGTGCTGAACCAGAGGACACAGCTTAAAAATATGGGGTAGACCGTTTAGGACAGAGATGAGGAGAAACTTCTTCACCCAGAGAGTGGTGGCTGTGTGGAATGCTCTGTCCCAGTGGGCAGTGGAGGCCCAGTCTCTGGATTCATTTAGGAAAGAGTTGGATAGAGCTCTCAAGGATAGTGGAATCAAGGGTTATGGAGATAAGGCAGGAACAGGATACTGATTAAGGATGATCAGCCATGATCATATTGAATGGTGGTGCAGACTCAAAGGACAGATATCAATATATTGTTGGGACTTCTGAAACATTTTGTAGCCAATGAAGTATTTGTGAAGTACATGTTTTGGGTGACCTGACATACTTGAGATGTCCTCATCCAGCAGCAACACTCAATTCTTTTATGAATAACTCAAAAGAATTCATGCTTATTTTTGTACTTTGAAAATTTGTTGTTAACATAAATGATTCTCTTTGAAAATAAATACTTCCTGCCACCTGGGCGGCACGGTGGCACAGTGGTTAGCACTGCTGCCTCACAGCGCCTGAGACCTGGGTTCAATTCCCGCCTCAGGCGACTGACTGTGTGGAGTTTGCACGTTCTCCCCGTGTCTGCGTGGGTTTCCTCCGGGTGCTCCGGTTTCCTCCCACAGTCCAAAGATGTGCAGGCCAGGTGAATTGGCCATGCTAAATTGCCCATAGTGTTAGGTAAGGGGTAAATGTAGATGTAGGGGTATGGGTGGGTTACGCTTCGGCGGGGCGGTATGGACTTGTTGGGCCGAAGGGCCTGTTTCCACACTGTAAGTAATCTAATCTAATCTAATCTAATCTATTCTAACTCCTTGCTTAGGTATTTTATGATTGTGCTCTTTTGTTTGATCTTCCCTATTCTTTTCAACAAGATGTCCAACTTATTATTTTCTTGAAAATGATTTCATCTATAACAAATAAACCAAAATATAAGCTGTTTCTTTCACTGAGATTTGAATGCTGGTTAGGATGCTGGGAACATTCTATTCTTCCTTAAATTTCGCATTCACCCAACTAGATGAGCAGCCCAACAGAACCTAAATTTGAAGCATAAACTGAACCTTTATCCCTAATTTAAATTCACTCACTGGCTGTTGTGCTTTCACCTGCCAGTTTCCAGGTTCTGCAATCCTTCCCAACACTTCACTGTGTTTCTTTCTCCTGTCATAATATTGCCTTACCTGATTCAGTGTCAAAGTTCGTTTTATAAATGCTCCCACAAAGTGCCTTCAGACATTTTGCTACGATACAAACATTTACAGAAATTCATATCATGTTGCAGCATTAGTGGTTGTGTTAGTGAACTAGTGATCTAGAGGCCTGAACTGGTTATCTGGCAATATGAATTCTAATCCCACTATGGCTGCTGGAGAACATACATTCAATTAATAAACCTAGAAGTATAAAGCTAACACAGGTCACACCTCCGTAATCTGGCAGCTTCAGAAACTGACATTTCTTAAGCCAGAAAATGTGAATGGAAATTCACATATCAGTGTCAGAAAGGGAGCTTTTAAACATGTTTAAACAGCACTGTGCAACATAAAATTATGTAAAAAGTAGCTATATTAGAGAATGTAGCTGATTTTCTTTTCTCCAAAGACTGCCAGTGTGACAGCTTATGATCTTTCTGTTTCTGTTTCTGCTTCTCTTTCTGTTTCATATGAGTGTAGACAGGGCGAAATGCAAATGTCAGAAGTACTGCAGGTGTAGAACGATTGTGGGTGCTGAGCCACAGAGATTGCTGCATCAGGAAGGACTTTATCAATGAACTATAACCTATATCATTACTGGTAAGAACCCATCTGATTCATTAATTCTCCATTAGGAGGGAAACCTGCTGTGCTTACCTGGTCTGGGTTCTGTGTGACTCCAGTCCCACAGCAATGTGGAAAGTTACCGAATCAAACAGGCATCAGCTATCCCGAAGATTATCAACTGTTAGAAGAAAATAAAAGAAGGAGAAAGTTGTTATATCTCAGAAGCTCAGGAAATAACCTATTAGTCAGCAATGGATACAACAACATTATGGGTCCTTGACATGAAAGATTTGAAAACCCCTTCTGTTATGATTGAGATAAAACTGCCTTTGGAAGCAAATGTGAGGGAGGCAGATCAAGGTTATACAAATTCACCATATTATTAGAAATATTTTAACAGGATATCATATAAACGTTTGTTTTTGAGTTATTCTTAATCCCGACTGACAAAAAGATAACAGATACATAAAGGCAACACAATACTCTTCTGTAAACAAATGTTAACTTACACTACTTGCATTGTTCTAATATTCAAAGTCATAGAGTTGTTAGGCTAATGGTTATTTTTAGAATAAGTTGAGGCACAGGTTTTTCAGATATTAGTTAGAAACACATGGTGTGAAATGTTCAGAACTGTAGAAAGATGCAACAGGGACAGAGGTCATTCCGCTCATTGTCTCTGTCCTGGTTCTGAAAGTGCTTTGTAGCTTTGCCCTGCTCTTTTCACAGTGTCCTGCAAGTGGTCTTCTTGGGGAATTCAAAACATGCTTTGTCATATATTTTATAAAACTTTAAATATAGGAAGAATGTGTTTGCATTTAAATATTAACATTGAAACACATAATTACCCCAAAGTGCTTTGGATGTGCAGCACTAGTAAAGCATTTATAGGAACAAACACAACAAAGTCCTAGAAACATGATTGAGATGAATGACCAGTTTTTACCTGGAGGAGGATTTCCTTTCTACAATATGTGCATTAAAATCATAAATCCATTCCCCATAAATTCCTCAGATGACCATAATGATTTGTAAAGCTGTGCACAGGCCCAAAGAAACCTTTCAATGTGTGGTCTATGAATGTCTCAAGGGGTGTGGAGTACTTACCCTGATTTTAGTCTGAAACTGAAGACATGATTAGTTTGAAAGAGTAGGCTTTGTTATTTGGCTAAGATACAACGAGTTGATGAACCCATTGATGTCTCATCTTTCACTGTCCTTGATCAAAATGGAAAATCGATGTGCAGGTTAAAACTACAACTGCTCGAAATGCTCCTGTTTGAGTCTGAACTGAATCTACTGCTTATATGTTTCACTGCACTATAGTTTATGGGTCCCAGATAATATTCCATCCACATAAGATTTCACAATTATGGATTGTGGCACCATGTCAGGAATACGTGGTGCTCTTTTGTATCTTGGGGACTTGAAAGACTTTTGAAGCATTTCAACCTCCACTGTAGAGTAACTCATTGAGATGCGACATCTTAAAGAATGACCACGATCATCCAATTAAAGTATCAACATAAAGAAGGATTGAATTACTGCTCTCAAACTATACCATCAAATATCTATTCTACTCCGCATTATAGTGGAAAACTAACTTTTCTAACAGCACATTCTGTGATAATGGAACTTCATTGGAAATACTCATTCTATCCATTAATAGCTGATCTAAGTAATATTATACTGGCAAATGAAAAAAAATCAGAGCTCAGTGTAAAGATAATTTTTTAAAAAATCCTTCATGGAGCATGAACATTGCAAGCAAGGCCAGCATTTGTTGGTCATTCCTAATTGTCCTTGAGAAGATGATGGTCAGATTTTTTTAAACTGCAGTTGTTCACATAGTATAGGCACACCAACAGTACTATTAGCAAGAGAGTTCCAAGATTTGACTCAGCAATACTGAAGGAATCTTTATTAGATCAAAGTCAGAATAGTGCTTAACTTGTGTTGGTCTTGCAGCTGGTAGTGTTCTCTAGCCTCTGCTGGAGTCGTTCTTTGAGGTGGCAGAGATTATGGATTTATGAGGTGTTGTCAAAGGAGCTTTTGTGAGTTGCTGCATTGCATCTTGAGAATGATATATCTTTGCTGTTACTGTGCATTGGTGATGGAGGGTGTGTATGTTTAAGTGGATGGGGCATTGATCAAGCAGACCTTCTTGTCTGGACAGTGTTGAGCCTCTTATGGTGGTCCTGGGCATGCAGTCATCCAAGAAAGTGGGGCTTATTCCATTATATTCCTCACATATGCCTTGTAGATGGTGGACACATACACATGAAAGTCAGAAGGTGAGTTACTCAATATGGAATTAATCTAATCTGCACTTGTAACTACAATATTTATCTACCAATTCCAGTAATCCTTCTGGTTAATGGTAACCCCAAGAAATTTGATGACGGAAGAATCAGTGATGGTAATGCCAGTGAATGGCAAGGAAAGATGATTTACTTCTTTGTTGTTGGAAAAGATAGCATTTCGATTAAACTGGCACTTTACCTCAAAAATGTACCAATTTATCGCCATAAAAATAGTTACACTGGGCAGTTACTGATTTTTGCACACTGAGATGTCCCTTGAACAGCAGTGACATGAGTGACAAATTATTTGGTTTTAATGAAGGGAGCAATATTCAGTGGCACAATTCCTTACCATTCTTCAAAACAACGCAGCAATGAATCTTTAATACCTACTCAGACAGTCACATTAGGCATCACTGCAGGGACAATACTTCCAGAATTGGCTTGTCTTTTGTCAATCTATACTGGAATGTCAACCCAGACTATGTACCATAAATTCTGAAGTACCGTTTGAATCTCAATCCTAACAAGTGTATGACTAATGGACCGTGCATGGTGGAATTATGGTAAAAACATTTTTCCCATGAACATTATTTTCATTCTGTCCATACAGCAATTTGAAAAATTTTTGAACACAGCTAAAAATGCAGTAAGCTTTAAGGTTGAGGGCAGTCAATATAAGTATTGCTATTTGTATCAGCTCGGTTGGGTAAACTTGCCTGTACTTATAACATTGCTGAATTTTACAGAAAGTGGATATGTTGCTTTCTCCCATGGAAAATGTTGAAGGCCAGTTTTTACAGACCGATAAAAGCCCTGCTCCATAACACTCTGTGGGTGGGTTAAATTGCTGCAGAAAGGGGGCTTGCATCCCTCAGTGGCAGGACGTCCGCTAATCTGATTAGCTGCCAGTTCCTGTAGTCCTGGGAGTGCTGGTAGTAGATGCTGTTGGATCACAAGCAGTGGCAGGATTGAGATCTCATTTGAATCCTGACCCCGACCCAGGTGTTCAAGCATATTAGAAAGGATGTGGAGGTATGGGTGTAAAGCTTCAGGTGGGGAAAGGAAGGAGGAGCAGCATCTTTGACCCCCAATAGGTAGAGGGCACACTTCCTTTCTGCCCTTTTAAATTAAAAAAAACATTGAACTGTCCGATTCCTCCTGTCTGCCCATGACAAACACTTTATGGCACAGGGAGGGGGCCATTTGGGTTCAATTGAGCTGGCCAGCATTTATTGCCCATCCTTAGCTGCCCTTGAGAAGATGAAGGCAAGCTGCCTTCTTGAACTGTTGGAGTCCATGTGCTGTAGCTTGACCCACAATGCTGTTAGGGACACAACTCTCGGATTTTGACCCAGTGACAGTGAAGGAACAGCAATATATTTTCAAGTCAGAGTGGTAAGTGGCTTAGAGGGGAACTTGCAGGTGGCAGTTTTTCCAGATATCTGCCTACTTCTCCTAGTTGGAAGTGGTCATGTGTTTAGAGGGTGCTATCTCAGGATCTTTGGTGAATTTCTGCGGTACATCTTGTGCATAGTATACACTGCTGCTACTGAACGTTGGGAATGGAGAGAGTAGATGCTTTGGAATGTAGTACCAATAAAACAGACTGCTTTGTCCTGAATGGTGTCTTGAGTTGTTGGAGCTGGACCCATCGAGGCAAGTGGGTCCTTGAGATGTTAGATTCTTAACCTGAGACGACAATTGATTAATGGTTGACTTCTATCCTCAGCAGTAGCAGATCCTGCAGGTATTTTTGAGTTCTCACTGAATGATTGCTTTCCTAATTAGTCTTTCACTGGGATCTGTATTCTGAGTTGGAGAGAGAAGCGGGCAGGGAAAGAAAGGGAGATCGAGTCCTTGTTATTACAAATTATTTTATCCACCTCTCTGTTCTGCTGCCCAAAAGCAGCTGATGAAATATAATTCAGTATGCATTCCAGAGCATAGGTTGACTATTTTTCCATGTTAGCTAGCTAGCAATCAAGCCTTTCATCTGTAACTACATTAAATTATCACATACATATGAATTAAACAGATTGTGCTAATTTTTTGATGCTGAATCAAATGCCTGGTTTCAATATATTTCGATAACAATGGTAATTTTAGTGCACATTCCTCATTTATTACTCATGGGTCTCCTAAAATTTATTAGATGATCATTGCAGCCATTTTAGGTTCATAGGCAGAATCTTCCCAGCCCCTCAATGATGTGAGCAATGGTGAGAAAATTGGGAAATTCACACAAGATGGCTAGCAAGGAGCTTCTCGATGTCAAAAGCAAAAAGTCCTGTTTCCCTGTAAAGTGTTGAATGGTGAGATGAGGTTCCTGCTAATGATTTTGCATACATGGGCGTGTATTAACATCTCAGTATTAGTTAACCTTGACTCATTTATATGTACAGGGTGACCCTTGTATCTGCAGGTCCGATTACCGCAGTTTCAGTTATCTGTGGTTTACCGCGGCCTGAACATATTATAGGGAAAGTTCCAGGGACCAGGAAGGTACGTTTCCTATTTAAATGAATGGGTTTGCACCTATCCGTGGTTTTGGGCTTCCACGGTAGGTCTTGGAACATATCCCCTTGCAAGTAAGGAGAACAGGAGAACTACTGTAGTTTCCTGAATTTCTACACAATGTTGTTACTGAGCATTGGTGGTGGAGGGCCTGATATTTGTGAACGCACTGCCAATTAAGCAGACTGAATAATTTGAAATGGTATTAAAATTCTTGAGTGTTGTTGGAGTAGCCCTCACCCAGTCAGTTGAAGGATATTCCATTCCACTCCCTACTTGTGTATTGTAGCTGGTTAAAAAGCTCTGGGGGGTCAGCAGGTCAGTTACTCACTACAGAATTCCTACCCTCTGACCTGTTGTTGTAGTTAAGTATTTATATGATTAGTCCACTTCAGTTTCTGGTTAATACTAACTTCTAGGTTGTTGATAGTGGGGGATTCAATGGTGGAAATGCCACTGAATGTGCAGAGGTGATGGTTGGATTCTCCCTTGTTGGAAATGGTCATTGACAGCCACTAGTGTTTCATGAAAGTCACATACTACGTGTCAGCCCAAGCCTGGATATTGTCCAGGTCTTGGTTCATTTGAACATGGACGGTTTCAATACCTAAGCAGTTGCAAATGGTACAATCACCAGCCATCAAGAATCCCCATTTCTAACCTTATTATCAAGGGAAGGTCATTAATGAAGCAGCTGAAGATGGTTGGGCCTAGAACACTAGCCTGAGGAATTCCTGCAGAGAAGTTCTGGAGCTGAGATGATTGACCTCCAACAAATACAACCAGCTTCTTCTGTGCCAAGCATAAATCCAATTGATGGAGGGTATTCCCTTAATTTCTGTTAACTGCAGTTTTGCTAGGGGTCCTTGATGCCATACTCAGTTAAATGTGGCCTTGATGTCAAAGGCAGTCATTCTCACCCCACTTCTGGAATTCAATTCTTTTGTCCATGCTTGAACCAAGACTGTAATGAGGTCAAGAGCTGTGTTGCTCTGCTTGAACCCAAATTGGGTGTCAATAACAGGTTATTGCTGAGCAGGAACTGCTTGATAGCACTGTTGATGACACCTTCCATTGCATTACTGATGATCGAGTGTAGACTAATGGAGCGGTAATTGGCCAGGTTGGGTTTGTCCTGCTTTTTGTGTACAGGATATACCTGGGTAATTGTCCTCATTGTTAGGTAGATGCAATCTTGACTAGGGGTAGTTATGTTCTAGGCACAAGTCCTCATTATGTTATGGACTAGGCCAGCCCCCCTCAAAACATTTCAAGAAGGTGGCCCAGACTCTAACTTTGCTAGTTGTTTTAAGTAGGTGTAAAGTGCATATTCCAGGAGAAATGCAGCTGATCAAAACACTTATTTTTAAACAAAACAGAACTTATTTACAAGATTTCTGAATTAAACACAAATAAAAGAAAACAGAATACTGATTAACTTAATCTATCTGAAAGCCCAACAGATCATCCCAACTTAATGATGCTTACAACAATCCCCACAAACACCCCTTGGCACAATAGGTAAAATCAAACATGTATTCTTATAGTACCAGCCTGGACCTGCTTCTTTGGCTCCAGTAGTTTTTTTCACATTACTATTAAAAACCAAACCAAACTAAGGAAAAGCTGAGCTGGGAGAACTAGCCACACCCCTTTCATTGTACAAGTGTTTTTTTTAACTTGAAAGCTTCTGCCTGGGGCAGTATCTATTAGCTGTATTCAAATTGGCCCTAAAACCCTGCACCCCAGACTTTTCAGTGTCTGTATCGTTTATGACCTCTCTGAGAAAAATAAGCTAAGGATTACATAACCTTGTTAAAGGAGCAGCTTTGTCACGAGTTCTATTGATCGATGTTATTATTAATATAGATGTCATGGTGGTGACTTATGTAAAAGTACACACGACAATAAATTTCTATTCTATTTATATTTTTATTCTATTATGAATGTTGTCAGGACGCATAGCCTTTGTTCTATACAATGCCCCTAGCCTTTTCTTGATATCACATGGTGTGAATCAAATAAGCTGGTGTCTGTAATGCTTGGGACCTCTGAAGGAATCTGAGATGAATTATTCACTCAGCACCTCTGGCTGAATATTACAACGTAGAACATAGAAAAGTACAGCACAGAACAGGCCGTACGATGTTGTACCAAGGATTATTCCTAATCTAAAATAAAATAACCTGATCTATGCACCCCTCAATTCACTGCTGTCCATGTACATGTCCAGCAGTTGCTTAAATGACTCTTTTTCCACCACCACCGCCAGCAGTGCTTTCCATGCATTCACAATTCTCCGTGTAAAGAACCTACTTCTGACATCTTTTCTAGACCTTCCTCCTAACACCTTAAAACTATGACCCGTCATGACAGTCAATCCTGCCCTGGGGAAAAGTCTCTGGCTATTGACTTTATCCATGCCTCTCATTATCTTGTAGACCTCAATCAGGTCACCTCTCCTCCTCCTCCTTCTCTCCAGAGAGAAAAGTCTGACCTTAGTCCACCTCTTTTTGTAAGACAAGCCCTCCAGTCCAGGCAGCATTTTGGTAAACCTTCTTTACACCCTCTCCAAAGCCTCTGTATCTTTCCTGTAATAGAGTCACCAGAAATGGACACAATATTCCCAAGTGTGGTCTTACCAGGGTTTTGTAGAGCTGCAGCAAAACCTTGCGGTTCTTAAACTTGATCCCCTGTTAATGAAAGCCAAACACCATATGCTTTCTTAACAACCCTATCCACTTGTGCGGCAACTTTGAGGGATCTATGCAGTTGAATGCCAAAATCCCGCTGTTCCTCCACACTTTCAGGGATCCTGTCTTTAATCCTATATTCAGCATTCAAATTCAACCTACCAAACTGCATCACTTCAAATTAATCCAAGATGGACTCCATTTGCCATTTCTCAGCCCAGCTCTGCATTTTGTCTATGTTGCGCTTCAGCCTGCAATAGCCCTCGATACTATCGACAGCACCTCCAACCTTTGTGTCATCAGCAAATTTACTAACCCACCTCATCCAAGTCATTTATAAAAACTACAAAGAGCAGAGGCCCAAGAACAGAGCCTGCAGGACATCACTCATCACTGATCTCTAGGCAGAATACTTTCCATCTACAATCACTCTCTGCCTTCTGTCAGCCAACCAATTCTGAATCCAGATAGCCAAATCTCCCTATATCCCATACCTCCTGACTTTATGAATGAGCCTGCCATGGGTAACCTTATCAAATGCCTTGCTGAAGACATATACACCACATCCACTGCATGACCTTCATCGACCTGTCTTGTCACCTCCTCAAAGAACTCAATAAGATTTGTGAGGCATGACCTTCCCTTCACAACGCCATGCTGACTGCCTTTAATCATGCTATGCTTTTCCAAAAAGTCATAAATCCTATCACTCAGAATTCTTTCCAAAACCTTGCTGATCACAGACGTAAGACTGACTGGTCTATAATTGCCAGGGATGTCCCTATTACCCTCCTTGAAAAGAGGAACAATTTGCCTTGCTCCAATCCTCCAGTACGACCCCCGTGAAGAGTGAGGAAACAAAGATCTTCGCCAATGGCTTAGCAACGTCTTTTCTCACTTCCCGGAGCAGCCTAGGATAAATCTGGTCAGGCCTTGGAGACTTATCAATCTTAATGTTTGCCAAGATTTCCAGCACAATCAACTTCATCAGTCTTGATCCGTTCAAGCCTCTATCCCAACTCCTCAAAGTTCTCATTCACGGCAAGGTCCCTTCCTTAGTGAAAACCGAAGCAAAAAACTCATTTAGGGCTTCCCCTATCTGATCAGACTTCACACACAAGTTCCCTACGCTATCCCTGATCGGCCCTACCTTCTCCCTGATCATTCTCTTATTCCTCACATATGAGTAAAATGCCTTTGGGTTCTCCCTAATACTTCCCGCTTAGCCTTTTTTGTGCCCCCTTCTGGCTCTCCTCAGTCCATTTCTGAGCTCCTTTCTAGTAAGCCTGTAATCCTGTAAAGCTGTGCTAGACCCTTGCTTCCTCCACCTTACGTAAGTTGCGTTCTTCCTTTTGACGAGGCGCTCCTCTGTTCTTGTCATCCAAGCCTTAATCTTACCCCTTCTTCCCTGTCTCAGAGAAACTAATTTGTGCATCACTCGAAACAACTGCTACTTAAACAGTCTTCACATGTCTGTTGTGCCCTTTCTGAGGAACAAGTGCTCCCAATCTGTACTTCTGACTGATAGCATCATAATTTCCTTGTCGCAATTAAATATTTTCCCATAGTACCTGCTTGTTTCCCTCTCCATGGCTATGGTAAATGTGTGGCAGTTATCGTCACTGTCACCAATGTATTGCTGCAAATTATTCAGCCTTCTCTTTTGCACTGATGTGTTGGGCTCCCCCATCATTGGGGATGGGAATGTTTGTGGAATCTCCTCCTCCAGTGAATTGTTTAATTGTTGACCGCCATTCACAACTGGGTGGCAGGACTTCAAACCTTAGGTCTGATTCAATTGTTGTGAAATCACTTAGCTCTGTCTATCACTTCCTTCTTATGCTGTTTGTGCTGTGCCTTCACCATGTTGTTGGCACATTTTTAAGTATGTCAGGTTCTGCTCCTGACATCCCTGTGTGGGAAATGCTGATCCTACATTATGTTGGAATACACTTCTGCTGCTGCTAATCACTTACAATACGTTGTAATTAGCAGGAGGTTTCTCACCACGTTTGACCTGACACTATGACATTTCATGGAGTCCAAAGTCAGTATTGAACCCTCCCTCACTGCCAACTGTGACTATGCCACAAACTCTGCTGGGTTCAGCCAATGACACAGGACATAAGCAGGGATGGTGTTGGCATTGCCTGGAATTATATGACTATGACTATGTCGGGGTGTTGCTTGACTGGTTTGTGAGACAGCTCTCTTAATTTTGGCACAAGCTCTAGGATGTTAATAAGGAGGGTTTTGAAAGTTTGCATAACTGAGTTTACCGTTATCATTTCAGGTTCTGTGGTTGATGCCAGGTTTTCTGTCCAGTTGCATTCCTTTTTTGAGACCTTCTAGCAACTGATGTAACTGAGTGGCTTGCTAGGCAAGAATCAACCATATTGCAGAAGGTGAGACCAGGTAAGGATGGCAGTTTTTCCTTCTGTAAAGGACTTTAGTGAACCAGATAGGTTTTGAACCACAATTGTTTCATGGTCAACGTTTGACTTTTAAGTCCAGATTTTTATTGGAGTCAAATTTCATAATCTACTGTGGTAGGATTCAAACCAGGATATACAAAGCATTACCTGGATCTCTGGATTACTAATTTAGTGACAATGCCATTCCCATCAGTACAGCTGAATGCAGCGATCATTCATTGACTGTAACATTTATAGTGATAGAAAGGCAAGCAGTCCAAAAGGCAAATGCAGCTACTGTTAGGTTTCTGTGTTTATTTTAGCTGTTGGTGAATGCTTTGAAGCATTTGAAGACTTTTGTGTATGAAAAGATCCCACATCAAACAATAATCGTGTCATGTGGAAGAAACAGGGGCACTGACTCACAACAGTTTCTAAATGGAAATGTTACTAAGGATAAGTAAACTGTGTGTGGCTTTCTGCTTAATCAGCATTCGATTTACAAATGTGCACTTGTGTGTGCAATAAGTCGAGCGTGTGGTGCTGGAAAAGTACAGCAGGTCAGGCAGCATCCAACGAGCAGGAGAATTGACGGTCTGGGCATAAGCCCTTCATCAGGAATAGTGTGCATTGAGCGTCAGCCATGCCACCTTAATTCCCTGAGAAGCATTGGTTTATTCTTGCTCTCCCATTATCTGCACAGTTCAACACAACTCCTGACTGAAAATACTTGATTGGATGCATGGTTGGAATCAAAAATGGTGCTGTCACCAAGAATCCCAAGGTATCCTGGCAGTGCCAAGAGATTTTGCCTATGGCGAATGGGAGAATAAGATAAACTGGGTGCCACAGTGCTGGTGTCTTGTGGCTTGTGGCAGCTCTCAGCCTGATCTCTCGGCAGCTCATGGTGGGTCCCGGGCCTGGTCTTTCAGCGGCTCTTAATCTAGTCTCTTGGCAGTATGCTGGCTTGTCTCTCAGCAGCTCATGGCAGTGTCTTCACTTGGCACGTGAGTGGATCCTGCCTGAGCATATACCCAAAGAACTGGTGAGATCAGAGAGAAAGCAGTTTCAGCAGCAGAGACGATATCTGTGACGGTGATGTTGAGAACAGACAGCAGAACGAGACAAACGGAGAACTCATCAAAGACTGTTGAACTTTAACTTATTCCTTTATTTTCCTAGTTTAAACTACAAAAGACTTTAATGTAAACTATCACTATTTCTACATCTTTCTACTACTCTATGAAGTAATGCTTAACTTTTTAACTCTAATTTCTCTTATTACTTTGTACCTAAGTTCCTTTTGTATCTAAGATGGCGCCATTATACAATTTTTATTGTAATCCTGTACTTCTGTACTTGAGTACACATGACAATAAAATGTAAAACCTAAAATCTAGTTAATGAGGCATGTTTGGGACAATAATATGAGTTAACTTACTTAGGCTCATGGACAGGAACCCCCGCATGAAACTTGGCAAAAATAACACTTAGCCAATTTCTGGTAAGTTTCAAACCTATCATTCCCTACAAAATCATTTCAGGCCATGAAAATCTCAAGTTTAACATTGAGATGATGGAAGTTAAAATTCAATTGTCCATATTTACCAAAAGTGCTTGAGGCACCCAGTGATTTTGAAATGTTATATAATACAAATCTTTCTTTATGCTTTTTGTTTACAAAACATATAATTAATAAAAAATAATGAAATGATAGCAAAACTAATGTCAGGATGTACTAGCCAGAAATCTTATTTTAACTCTATCAATCATTTACAATTGTCAATTTAGTTCTTTCACATAATATTAGTGAATTCATTGGAATGTTTCCAATAGGCAGCATAGGTGGTTTATTGCTATTGTTGTTGCTTTATCATTCCATGATTAAATGTTACAACAATCCTTGTATAAATATCAGACACTAGGTACAATCTGTCCTGCTAAATAATGTGTGTGATCTATGAAGCAGTTATAATAATCATGAGACCACACCATACATTCTGCAGGAAAATGCAGGAGGATTTAATTTTTGATGTATATACAGGCTGGACATAACATTGGTCTAGAACAACAAACTTGCACATTACATGGGTTTATACCTATACAGCATGTACTAGCTTGACCACACTATTGCCTCTGAGCCAAAACCTTGTGAGTTCATGTCCCCTTTTTAACTCATCATATATCAGACACTTCAATTAGAGGTATCCATTGATTTAGATATTCAACTAAAATTCTCTCTGGAGTATAGTGAAGATCACAAACCTCCTTTTGAAGAAGAGGGAGGTGTTCTCCTAGCACTCTGGCTAACATTGAACAAAAAGAAAGATTAACCTGTCATTCGTTAAATCACTGTTTGTGGGACATTTCTGTGTGGAAACCAGCTGTTATTTTTAGTGTTTGCATTATGTTTAAAAAGGAATTCATGTGAGGGGCTTTGATGTATTTCTCATAGAAACAAAGTGGTGTAATATGAATGCAAGTCTCTTCTAAATTATTTTCCAAGCATTTTTGTTACAGTTTATTGGACCTTGGGCTATAGCTGTGAAAGTTTACTTAGTTTTCATTGAATGCGTCACTCTAATATAATACTTCAACAATATTACATATTGAGGATAAATTGCACAGCTTTTTCTAATTTTGATTTTTGCCATTTTCAGGATGTGTTTTCACATGCTATAAAATGTGCACAACAGCATGCCAAGAGCTGCAGCAGGTACAAACAATCACCATCATCCCATGGGACTGTTCTCTCATTCAAAAAAGACCGACTGATGATAGTTTAACCTCAGGGTCACCATGACTCAGGTGAGGAGAGACATTGAGAAGGAGAGTCCTTCATGGTAACCTCAGCGGATCCGAGAATTAAACCCACTCTGTTGGTGTCACTGCATCACAAACCAGCCATCCAGCCACCTGAGCAATCCTAAAAATGAGGTGTCAACCTAGTGAAGCCACATACAGAACTGCTTGCATGTCTCACTCCATACTGCAGTATTGACCTGTTAGCCTAGTAGACCTTATAGACCTGTCAGCTTAACCCTCTGGAGACTTAATAGCTGTAGGGTTTCAAACTCTCACTGATCAGGAAGTCAGTGCCTCAGCTTAACATATCATTCCATCGATGGCATCTCTAGTATTTTAGCATTTTCTTTTTTAAATGGACATTGTTTCAGCTCCCAGTGCTTAGTATTGCCTGAACTACAATCCTATAGTGTATCTGTTGGGCACATTTGGAACACATTTCTAAGATAGTTAAGCACTTTTTCACTCTGAGTTCTCTGATACTTTACATTGTAACTCTGCTGACAGGCTGCTTTGTGGACAGGGATGGGCACCATCTCATGAATCAGATCTGGGAGAACTCAGGGCTCTGAGTTTGTTTTCTTAGCACTCACTCAATTTGCATCTCCTTGGATGCTCACAGCAGCTCTGGCTTGCCATGCAGCACAGAATGTTCATCAGGCATTTTGTCAATGTTTAGAAAAGGGAAATATGATCCATGAGGGGGCTGGTCTTTCATCTACCAGTAAAGGTGGTGAGGTGTCTTGTGTGAGTGAGTAGGAAGCACAGATGGTTGGAAGGGTTAGCAATTTGAGGTGCAGATGGTGTGGGTGAGAGCCATTGAGGAAAGATACCATCTAACACTGAGAATGATGGACCAATATGCTTGGTGGGAGGTGGGTGCAGTGGCAGAGTTAGAGTGAGCTTGAGGAAGCAGAAAGAAAGAAGTTTACTCTTGTGGAGCACAGGTGGTCATTAACCTACTTGTGGCATTGTTATATGTTCTTCCAGACCATGGACACTGCACTGATCCAGGTGAATAATTCAAACCAGAATGACGTAGTGTACAGCTGAGGTTTAAATATCTCACCTGCACTTTGAATCTTGGATGGTCCTGGCACCAACCATTTCATTGTTACTGTACACAAGATAGAATGAGCAGACTATCATGGAGGTATGGTGTCTATGTAATGAGATGAGCAATGAATAATTGAGTGAGACGGCTCACTAGAGCTCACAAAGAAAATATTCTCCATGAAACTCTGTAAATTGACACCTGCTGATTTTTCGTATAATTAGCCTAACTCAGTTTCTATATATATATATATATATTTATTGCTTGGCCTGCTAAGTATTTCCAGCATTTTCAGTTCTTTCTATTGTATAATTAATGCTAGGTTTGGACCATATTGATGTAATTTAAACAATATAATTAATTTTAAGGGATTGCTACTTCCAAACTACTAGGACAGCACTTGTAGAAAATCATTCGTAACAAAATATTAACAATACTTACTCCATAATGAAAATCTTTCCCAAATCAAACTGGAGATTGGAGACTTTCAAACATGAAGAAAAACGTTTGGATCATTTGAAAAGTTGATAATGTTGAAAGAGAGAAACCATTTTCACTGGTGGAGCAGTCTTGGGAAAAAAAATCTTAAAATTAGGAATCTTTTTTTCATAAAAGGACAGTGAAAATCTGGACCTCTATCCCCTAAAATGCTGTCGATCTTGGGGGTTGATTGATGTTTTCAAAACTGAAATTGAGAGGAATTTTTGGTCTAGGTATGATAGGTTCAAGAATCCAGATGGTCAAATGGGATAAGAAACAGGTCAACCACCAGAGATAGTGCAGGCTAACAGGACTAAAGTTCTCTTCCTGTTTCTCTATTTCTGAAGTAAATTAGCATATAGAGAAATCCCTGTGCTGAAACATTAAGCTGTTTCTAATTAAATCCTTGTTTCTATTGATAGATACGTTTTAGAAACAAGTGATTTAATGCACTCTGAAATAAATATTTTTATTTGATATTAATGATCCTAGAAATCTTCATTCCAGAGATCACAACAAGCATGTTGTTCTCAAAGCAGCAAGAACTTGTATATTTAAAATGTTCTATTATGTGAAATAAAATTTGAATACTGTCATATGGCTTTGTTTAAAACAAAACGATAATATGCAACCAGTTAAAAAATTGGATTTTATGTCAACATTACCTGGTGCTTATGGTATGTTATCCATGAAAATACACAATCAAAATGTCAATAACTTCCTGGTTTGAAAAGAAATGCAAATTCTTTGGCATTTCATAAAAGATTCAGTTCAGACTTGTGACCTGTTAGAAACCTCACTTCCGATGCACCTAAGAAGGGAAATTTACTGCCTGATTGAGACAGGGTATATAGCGTTCTTTAACTGAAGCATTACTTGTCTCACAGAGATGCTTGGATTTTAACCTTTTGTATGGCTGACAGATTTGTTTGTGTTTTTCTCGCAGGACGTTCATCTTCCTGATTTTAATTATACTAAAAGTTGTGGGGGATTCGGGACAAGGTCTCCGTGACCTATTTTGAGTATTAGAAATGTGGGTGAGAGTGAGAGTTGGATCAAGAATTCAACTTTAAATAAATTCCATTGTAAAGTTTGGCAACAAGGCTGGAATAGTGCCATTTGGCCCTTTGAGCCTGCTCTGTTATTTGATAAGATCACGGCTAATCCAATTGTGCCCTTGCTTCAACCTCCCAGCCTACAACCTTTGACTGCCTTGTTAGTCAAGAATCTATCTAATTCTGCCTTTAAAAATACGCAAGGATGCTATCTTCACTATTTATTTATTCATTTACTCTCTTTATTGGCTGGGGTTGGCAGGCATTTGGTGCAGTTGTTGAGTTGGGGAATGAGGAGGAAGTGTGCTGTGGGGATCAGCTTCTCATGAATCGTATAAGTATTAAGGCTGATTATAGCTTTGTATGCTTTTCAGTTATTTTGTCACTGCCTCCTTTGTAATCTGTTGACACCAGAATGGATTGCAATGGGCATTGTTGCAAATTATGTTGATTATGGATGCCAGATAACCAGGATTGTATTTACTGTAAACCCGACTGCTATCTGTTTGCAAAATCCCAGTCTCAATTGAAGTAAGGCAAGAGGCTCACTCCTGTTGTCGGACAAGCCAACATCAATCATCACAGTCCCAACCCCCTTCCCCCAGTCCAATAAACTTCTACCACACCTGGGGAAGATTTACTCAGTTGATTTGAGAAGTTCAACTTAAGCAGGTGCAGAGACTTAATTTTTTTAAATAAACAATAAAGTATAGATGTAGAATAATAGATACCAGGAGCAAGTTACAAGGCTGTAATTCATTTGAGATCCTGATGATGTTATAAACTGTGAGCACATCATTCAAATAGTTCATGGACATGATTAGAGTTTTTGATTGAATTACAATCTCAAAGTGGAGTTAAACACCATTGGTGGGTCATTCATTTCATTACTCATTCCTGTCAGTTTAGTCACTGTGAAACGTGTTTCAGCTGTTTCTTCATCCTCTTCAAGATGAGTCTATACTTACCTATTAAATCTATATGACCCACCAGCACCTAGCTTGCTTGCTGAGAATCATAGGGAAAACCAGGTAGCTCTGAACTAGTTGTTCAATGTAAAACTTAGCTCTATAGCATCAGCTTACTTTAAAGAAATATTAGTCATTTGAAACGGGATGTTACACAAGTCTGGAGCATACTCATAAATTCACTGTGGTTGATAAATGAAAAAAAGCAAATTGCTTTGCTTTTGCATCCTCCACAAAGTGTTTTACTGTTTTGAAATGTATAAACTTTTGTAACACAGGCAAATGCAGTAGCCATTTGTGCATAGCAAGCTCCAACACAAGCAGATAAAAAGATAAATGACCCCATAGAGGATGACCCCAGAAATCTTTCTGGATTGAGAAACAATTAAGTGTAGGTAGATTGCTACTTTTCAAGTGGCGCTACATAGTATTTAGCATTCATCTAATCAAGCAGGTGAGACATCTGTTTAATCTCACCTGAAAGATATTACCTCAATAAATTATTCCCTCACTGACATGTCAGTTTACAAAATGTGCTTCAGTTCTGAAGTAGAGTTTGGACTTTAGAGCCTTGTCGCCAGCCAACTCAGAATTTCTCTGCCATTGAGTCAAGACCTTGCTCCTGTGGATTATATGGTGGTTGGCGTGCATAGGCATCTTCAACCCTAACACCCGATGAATTTCAGGATCCAGAACATCAGGACCATTAAGGACAACCAACGATGTCAGACCTGAATGTAATAATATTGTCATAGCCTGGAAACTCTAGCACAACATTGATATCACTGCCCTGAGCAAGATGTAACTGGCAGGAGAAGGCAAGCTTAAAGAACAAGTTGGTGGTTATACCAGAAGAAGAATGCCTTCTCAATGGGGTTAGTTTTCCCATTAAAAAATGAACTGGTTGGTTGACTCAAGAAATCCATCTGTTGAGCAAATGAGTTCTCTTGACCTTATGGCTTACCCTGGTTCAGAAGAAGTATCTCACAATCACCAGTGCTTATGCCTTGACTCTAGAGACAATGAATAACATAAAAGAGGCATTCTACACCAGCCTCAATTGATCACTGTCCTGCATCTGAAAAGGAAATTCTCCTCAGTGGCTTCAATGTCAGAGTCAGGAGGGATGGAAACCTTTGTAAAGGTGTGTTAGGCAAGGAAGGCACTAGGAAAACAAACTCCAGTGGAGTCTTCCTCTTGACGTAGTGCCTAGAACATAACCTTGTCATAAAGACACCCTATTCCAGCAGAGGGACATGTACAAAACTTCATGGCAACACATCTGCTCTGAGCACTGACACCATCTACATCATCATTTGAGCGAGGAGGGCAAAGGTGATCACATCAGACATGCCATGGCCAGAGCCAATGACTGCTGGACTGACCACCAACTGATTCACTCTACCATCTCCATCAACTTGGCCCCAAACCAGTGGAGGTAGTAAACAACTCTGCCACAGGTGTCTCAATGTTGCTGGACTGAGAAGTGCCATTTGGTCCTTTGAGCTGCTGGACTGAGAAGTGCAATTTCCTCATCTTCTGCCTCAGGATCCTTCGACCCCATTGTGGACTTTCACCAGTTTCCTCATTTCCCTCACCTACTTTACCCCAGTTCGCACCTTCCAGCTCAGCACCATCCTCATGACCTGTCCCACTGGTCAATCTTTCTTCCCACCTATCCCCTCCATCCTCCTCTCCAACCTATCACCTTCACCTCCACCTATTGCACTCTCAGCTACATTCTCCCCAGCCCCACCTCCCTCCCATTTATCTCTCCACCCACGAGCCTCCCAGCCTCATTCCTGATGAAGGGCTTTTGACCGAAATGTCGATTTTCCTACTCCTCAGATGCTGCCTGACCTGCTGTGCTTTTCCAGCACCACTCTAAGCTTCACTCTAATCTCCAGCATCTGCAGTACCCACTTCTGCCGACCATTGTGCAACACTCTACTGTCACAATCTCAACCGTGAGACAGAAAAAGCGATCCAACAACTGATAAACGCAAAAGGCCTCCGACACAGATGAAATCCCCTCTGAAGAACTAAAATACTGTGGAGAGGCACTCTTAACATGAATTCATAGCCTTATTACCCTTGTCTGGGAGGAAGAGAGCATGCCTGTAGATCTCAGAGATTCCATAATTGTGACCATCTTCAAGAAGAGAAACAGGTCTGACTGTGGAAATTACTGAAGGATCGCTCCTCCCAGCAGCTGAAGGCTCAATGCAGCTTCCATCCATCAAAATACACAACGGCCAGGATTTTCAGTGTGCAACAAATCCAAGAGAAGTGCAGGGAACAGCACCAATCTCTGTACATGGCCTTCTGTAATCACACAAAAGCCTTTGACTGTTTGAGGGATTGTGAAACATGCTTTTGAAATTAGATTGTCCATAGAAATTCATCACCACACTCTGCCTGCTTCTCAATGACATGCAAGCTGTAATCCTTATGAACAGATCCACCACATACCGATTATGAGTGCAAATTTGGGGTCAAATAGGACCATGTCATTGAACGGAACCTCTTCTCTAACTTCCTTGCAGCATCATTCCACTCCATCTTCATGAAGCTTCCTGCTGTAGTGAAGTTAATATACAGGAAGATCAGAAAACAGTCAGCTCCTCCAGGCAAACCAAGCCCACGCTGAAGACAATACATGCATGGGTGCATTCTTGGAGGCAAGCTACAAACTATCATTAATACATTCCAAGGTGTACGAGAGAATGAGCCTCAGACTAAATATCTGGAAAAGAAAGATTGTCTATTAGCCCACTCCTGCCACACTACACTGCCCTGCTAATCATCAAAATCCATGACAAGCCTCTGAACAATATGAATCATTTCCCATTCCTCAGGAGTTCCTTTCAAGTGAGCAGACATTAATGATGAAATCCAACATTGACTCCAATACACAATATAGCTTCAGATGCCTGAGCAACACAGCCTTCAAAGTTGAGGACCTCAAACCCAGCACCAAGCTCATGATCTACAGAGCAGACATTTTCCCCACCCTTCTGTATACATCAAAAACATGGATCGTGTACAGCAGACATCTTAAATACCTGGAGAGTTATCACCAGTGTTGCCTTCACAAAATCCTGCAAATCCATTGGCAGGATGGGCGTACCAATGTGAACATCTTCCCCCAGGCCAATATCCCCAGTATCGAGGCACTGGTCACACACAACCTGCTGTGACCAATGTGCACATTGTCAACATGTCCAGCACACAAGACTTCTGAAATTAATGCTCTGCTCTATGCTCCATAATGCTAAATCATCATTAGGAGCACAGAGAAATCATTACAAGACACCCTGAAGGCCTCTCTAAACAAATGCAACATCCACACCGACACATGGCAATCACTTGCCCTAGAATGTGCAAACTGGAGAAGAAGCTTCTTTGAAGGTATCTACCACTTTGAGCACCACCGAATGGAGCATGTAGACACTATTGAACATGCAGAATCCACAGCATCCAACCAAACACTGTCTGCCCCACCTATAGCAAAAACGCTGCTACCGGATTGGACAATTCAGGACTACAGAACCCACACTTGCTCAAGAAAGAAAAAGTGAATTTAGACGCTTATTTTTTTAAGATTCAACCTTAAGGTTGCAGCCTATGAAGTGGATTGAAATTTTGTGAACATACAATTGCCTGAGTCCAGTTTGAAAAAAACATAGTGGAAGAATTCTCCACTGCAGTCATCATATTTTACCTTACAATGCTGCACATTTTTTGTGAGAAACTAACTATGAATACTCAACTGAGATAATGAGGTAAAAACAAAGACTGCAGATGCTGGAAACCAGATTCTGGATTAGTGGTGCTGGAAGAGCACAGCAGTTCAGGCAGCATCCAAGGAGCAGCGAAATCGACGTTTCGGGCAAAAGCCCTTCATCAGGAATAAAGGCAGAGAGCCTGAAGCATGGAGAGATAAGCTAGAGGAGGGTGGTGTGGGGAGAAAGTAGCATAGAGTACAATAGGTGAGTGGGGAGGGGATAAAGGTGATAGGTCAGGGAGGAGAGGGTGGAGTGGATAGGTGGAAAAGGAGATACGCAGATAGGACAAATCCGGACAAGTCATGGGGACAGTGCTGAGCTGGAAGTTTGGAACTAGGGTGAGGTGCGTGAAGGGGAAATAAGGAAACTGTTGAAGTCCACATTGATGCCCTGGGGTTGAAGTGTTCCAGGCCGAAGATGAGGCGTTCTTCCTCCAGGCGTCTGGTGGTGAGGGAGCTGCGGCGAAGGAGGCCCAGGACCTCCATGTCCTCGGCAGAGTGGGAGGAGGAATTGCAATGTTGGGCCACGGAGCGGTGTGGTTGATTGGTGCAGGTGTCCTGGAGATGTTCCCTAAAGCGCTCTGCTAGGAGGCACCCAGTCTCCCCAATGTAGAGGAGACCGCATCAGGAGCAACGGATACAATAAATGATATTAGTGGATGTGCAGGTAAAACTTTGAATATTGTGCTCTGAGATATGTTTTTTCTGATGAGATTTTAACAGAGGTTAACTTGCCCTTCTCAAATTAATGTAGAATATCCCATGACACATTCAAAAAAGCAGGGGCGCTATTCTCCATGTCCTGGGTAATATTTACCTCAATGTCATTTTTGAGAGTTTGCTGTACACAACTTGGCTGTCACATTTCATATAACTGAGACAATACTTCATTTAAAATACAAACTGCTTTACTGGCTGTAAAAATACTTTATAATGTCCTGAGACTGTAAAAGACACAATAAACAAATGGGTTTTTTTTCGGTGAAATACTATATGTTTTTCACAATCAAATAATGTAACTTTAGTTACCTTAATTCAATTTACAAGACCATTATCTAGTATTAGCCTGTGGAGAGAATGTAGTAACTAATATTAGAAGACAAAACATCATTAAACCTTAATGAAAATGTTTATTTATTAAAAGCAGACATTGTGAGACTGATGTATAGTCTAGCTCAGTGTACGCTGAAGAGTTGACAAGGTTTAGCTTACTTTTTTTTATTCCTGATGAAGGGCTTTTGCCCGAAATGTCGATTTCACTGCTCATTGGATGCTGCCTGAACTGCTGTGCTCTTCCAGCACCAGTAATCCAGTATTTGCTTTCCAGCATCAGCAGTTATTGTTTTTACCAAGGTTTAGCTTATGTTAATCGATTTCAAACATTATGCTAAACTCAAATCTAGATGCTGTCATCAACAAGGGAGATATGACATTACAGATTTTCATTTTCAAAATATCTGATTTAAACCAAACACAAGAGGCTAAAAGAAAAGGCTGCTCCAAGATGCAAGATCTCAACGAAATATGGAGGAACATGCCCAGATATGTACAGGCTCTTCCAAGGAGTTTGCAAATAGATAATGGAAGTGCGAGAATTCAAGCTTCAGAGACAAAAAGCAGATGGGAGGAAGAATTTCAAAGGGACTCAGCATAATTGACGTTCTTGTTTGGTAGAATCCTTAATTCCTCAAAATTAACAAACCATCTTTTAGAGTTTTGGACTGTATGTAAAAAACTGGGTAAGGTTAAGCTAGCACACAGATTTCAAAGAAGAAGGCTTTGAGAACCATCCTCAGACAGGGAGTTTTAGCCAAGGGAGGACAAAGAGAAAAGATATACAAAAACCAGATACTGTTGAAGTCAAGCAGTGTGAAAGTGCCATAACCACAAAACTACTGAAGATCAACAAAACTCTCCCTCTGAAAGTCTGCATTCCTGCTCATCCAGTAAATAGGAGAACACTAACCATCTAACTACAGAAGCTTTCACAGCCATTGGATAGAACGTCAAATCTTTATTCCAGCAACAGGGAACTGGGCAAAAGACCCAGTGGTGCACTTAATGTGTCCGTATTAAAATTTGAACAAAGTCTGGTACATAAATATTAGCGATAACTAATTGGCGCATTCTCCTTGGCAAAGTATCCACCGATCAGCACTTTTATGCAGTTTCAGTATTGATATTTCTCTTGAACTGATTTCCTTGAGTACAAGATGAAAAATTTTGCCGAAATGTGTATTGTTTCAGCAATACTCAGTTCCGCACTACCAAACAACTATATGTAAACTTTTACCTGCTTTTGTTTGCATCATTACAAGTTAACACAAGTTATCATAATATACAGTTCACTGATATTGTGGAGGACATGCCTGATAGTTGTAACAATACCATTAAAACACTTCAGTCAAAAGATTATTTAACGTATTGCACAAAATGACCATTGAGAATGGGAAGATCAGAGTGGTTTTATAAAGCTGTGAATTTCAATGATTCCCTGAATAACACCTAAACTACAATCAATTTGAATTTTAAGTAATAGACCCTGTCCAAAGCAGACTTATTTGAAAACAAGCAGCTTTGAAATCTGATGAAGATGTACACTCAGATAGCATTTAATTGTCAATAGATATAAGTTAAATAAGTTGTGGGTTCTATTGCAACAATGTCAGCTATAGCTTGATGGAGTAGTTCTCTGCCATTTGAATCAGAAGGTTGTGGGGTTGGGCCTTATTCCAGAGATTTGTGCAGATAATGAAAGTTAACCATTCTGCTGGAGAATCTTTTACTTACTTGGGGGACATGGGCATTGCTGGCTGGACTAATATTTATTGCCTGTCCAATGTCCTTGAGAAGGTGGTAGTGAGCTGTCTTCTTGAACTGTTGGAGTTCATGTGCTTACATAGACCCCAATGCTGATAGAGATGAAATTCTAGGACTTTGACCCAACTAGATCTAAGTACTGATAGAGAAGTGCATTGTTGGGTGTGCCATCTTTTTGATGAGATCTTAAACCTTGTCTGTTCTCCCAGGACATAAAATGTCATGGCAATATTTGAGGAAAAAAAAGAAAGTTCTCCGAAGTATCCTGGCCAATATTTTAGTCTCAAACAATAACTTTAAAAGGAGATTTCCTGCTTTTATACTGAGGTTTGTGGGAGGCACACTGTGTGCAAATTAGCTGTTGTGTTTCTACATCACAACAGTGACTCTACTTTAAAACTGTTTAATTTGTTGGAAATTCCTTAAGATGTCCCAATGTTGTGAAAGGTATAACATCATTGCTAGTTATGCAGTGGCATCATCAGAAGATAATAAACTTGATGGATTTTATTTATTAATTCACATGGTAAGAGTATCGCTGCCCCATCCCTAATTGTTAAATCAACCACCTTGCTGTGGGTCTGGAGTCACATGTAGGCCTGACCAGGTAAGGATGACTACCATACTTATGGAAGGATGTTAATGTGTTGGAAGCAGTTCAGAGAACGCTAACCAGACTTATATCTGGAATGAGCTGATTGCTTTGAGGAAAGGCTAGACAAGCTAGGCCTGTACCCTCAGGAGTTTAGAATAGTCAGAGGTAACTTAGAGTCATAGAGCTGTACAGCAAGGAAACAGACCCTTCAGTCCAACTTACCCTTGCCAACCAGATATCCTAAATTAATTTAGTCCCATTTGCCAGCATTTGGTCCATATCCCTCTAAATCCTTCCTGTTTATATACCCATTCAGATGCCTTTTAAATGTTGTAATCGTACCAGTTTCCATCATTTCCTCTGATAGCTCATTCCATACATGCACCACACTCTGCATGAAAAGTTGTCCCTTAGGTCCCTTTTAAATCTTCACCCTCTCACCTTAAAACTATGTCCTCTAGTTAATTGAAACATATAAGATCTTGAGAGAACTTGATCTGATGGATGGTGAAAGCAATTTTCCACTTGTGGGAGAATCCAGAACGAAGTGTTCCGATTTGAAAATTAAGGGGGCACTCATTTAAAACAGAGACAAGGAAATATTTTTCTCTCTGAGGATTGAGAGTCTTTGGAATTTCCTTCCAGAAAATAGAGGGGATACAAAATATTTAAATACTTTTAATGCAGAGGTAGATAGATTCTTGAGGATCTGCAGGAATGTAGAGTTGAGGTTAAAATCAGGTCAGCCATGGTGTTATTGAAAGGCAGAGCAGGTTTGAAAGGCTGAGTGGCCTATATTTTTTCTTGTTCATTTTTCCTAACAAATAGATTGCCAACTCAGGGCTAATTATGATTCTGTTTGAGTTGCATTAGTACTAAATTCCAATCCTGAACCAAACATGAAATAATTCTTAAATTAGTTTCTTGTACTTTTATAGGCTGTTTATCTTATTTATATCACACAACAGAATTGTGCTATGCTGGGTTCATTCGAAATTAAGACTTAGAATCATAAAGTCATAGAGATGTACAATATGGAAACAGACACTCGTCCATACCGACCAGATATCCCAACCCAATCTAGTCCCACACGACCCAGCATCTGAACCCTTCCTATTCATATACCCATCTAGATGCCTTTTAAATGTTGCAATTGTACCAGCCTCCACTGCTTCCTCTGGCAGACTATTCCACACACGTATCACCCTCTGCATGAAAACGTTGCCCCTTAGGTCTCTTTTATATCTGTCCCCTCTCACCTTAAACCTATGCCCTTTAGTACTGGACTCCCCCACCCCAGAGGGAGACTTTGTCTATTTATCCTATCCTATCCACGCCCCTCATGATCTTATAAACCTCAAGAAGGTCACCCCTCAGCCTCCGACGCTCCAGGGAAAACAGCCCCAGCCTGTTGCACCTCTCCCTATAGCTCAAATCCTCCAACTCTGGCAACATCCTTGTAAATCTTTTCTGAACCCTTTCAAGTTTCACAACATCTTTCCGATAGGAAGGAGACCAGAATTGCAAGCAAAATTCCAACAGAGGCCTAAGCAATGTCCTGTACAGCCACAACATGACCTCCAAATTCCTGTACTCAGTACTCTGACCAATAAAGGAAAGCATACCAAACACCTTCTTCACTATCCTATCTACCTGCGACTCCACTTTCAAGAAGCTGTGAACCTGCACTCCAAGTGTCTTTGTTCAGCAACACACCCCAGGACCTTACCATTAAGTGTAGACGTCCTGCTAACTTTTGCTTTCCCATAATGCAGAATCTCGCATTTATCTAAATTAAACTCAACCTGTCATTTCTCAGCCCATTGGCCCATCTGAGATAACCTTCTTCACTGTCCACTACACCTCCAATTTTGGTGTAATCTGCAAACTTACTAACTAGACCTCTTATGCTCACATCCAAATCATTTATATAAATGACAAAACGTAGTAGACCCAGCACCGATCCTTGTGGCACTCCCCTGGTCACAGGCCTCCAGTCTGAAAAGCAACCCTCCATCATCACCCTCTGTCTTCTACCTTTGAGCCAGTTCTGCATCCAAATAGTGAGTTCTCCCAGTATTCTATGAGCTCTAACCTTGCTAACCAGTCTCCCAAGTATCCTGGCCAATATTTTAGTCTCCCATGGGGAACCTTGTTGAATGCCTTACTGAAGTCCATATCGATCACATCCGCTGTTCTGCCTCATCAATCCTCTTTGGTACTTCTTCAAAAAAATTCAATCAAGTTTATGAGACATGATTTCCCAAGCACAAAGCCACGCTGACTATCCCTAAGCAGTCCATGCCTTTCCAAAAATATGTACATCCTGTCCCTCAGGATTCCCTCCAACAACTTTCCTAACACTGACGTCAGGCTCACTGTTCTATAGTTGCTTGGCTTGTCCTTACCACCTTTCTTAAACAGTGGATCATATTAGCCAACCTCCAGTCTTCCCACACCTCACCTGTGACTACTGATGATACAAATATGTCAGTAAGAGGCCCAGCAATCACTTCTCTAGCTTCCCACAGAGTTCTCAGGTACACCTGATCAGGTCCTGGGGATTTATCCACCTTTAACCATTTCAAGACATCCAGCACTTCCTCCTCTGTAATCTGGACATTTTGCCAAATAGATGTCACCATCTATTTCCCTACAGTCTATATCTTCCATATCCTTTTCCACAGTAAATACTGATGCAAAATATTCATTTAGTTTCTTCCCCATCTCCTGCGGCTCCACACAAAGGCCACCTTGTTGATCTTTGAGGGGCCCTACTCTCCCCCTAGTTACCCTTTTGTCCTTAATATATTTGTAAAAAACTTTTGGATTCTCCTTAATTCTATTTGCCAAAGCTATCTCATGTCCCCTTTTTGCCCTCCTTATTTTTCTCTTAAATATACACCTACCGCCTTTATACTTTTCTGAGGATTTACTTGATCTATCCTGTCTATACCTGGCATATGCTTCCTTCTTTTTGTTAACCAAAACCTCAATTTCTTTTGTCATCCAGCATTCCCTATATCTACCAGCCTTTCCTTTCACCCGAACAGGAATATCTCAGATAAGATTAGATTACTTACTTACAGTGTGGAAACAGGCCCTTCGGCCCAGCAAGTCCACACCGACCCTCCGAAGTGCAACCCACCCAGACCCATTCCCCTATATCTAACACGATGGGCAATTTAGCAAGGCCAATTCACCTAACCTGCACATTTTTGGACTGCAGGAGGAAACCCACACAGACACCGGGAGAATGTGCAAACCCTACACAGACAGATGCCTGAGGCAGGAATTGAACCCAGGTCTCTGGCACTGTGAGGCAGCAGTGCTAACCACTTTGCCACCATACCAGGCTGACCCTGTACTCTTGTTATCTCATTTCTGAAGGCTTCCCATTTTCCAGACATCCCTTTACCTGCGAACATCTGTACCCAATCAGTTTTCGAAAGTTCTTGCCTAATACCGTCAAAATTAGCCTTCCTCCAATTTAGAACTTCAACTTTTAGATCTGGTCTATCCTTTTCCATCACTATTTTAAATCTAATAGAATTATGGTTGCTGGCCCCAAAATGCTCCCCCACTGACACCTCAGTCACCTGCCCTGACATATTTCCCAACAGTAGGTCAAGTTTTGCACCTTCTCAAGTAGGTACATCCATACACTGAATCAGAAAATTTTCTTGTATACACTTAACAAATTCGTCTCCATCTAAACTCTTAACACTATGGCAGTACCCCAAGTCTATGTTTGGAAAGTTAAAATCCCCTACCATAACCACCCCATTCTTACGGATAACTGAGATCCCCTTACAAATTTGTTTCTCAATTTGCTTCTGACTATTCAGGGATCAATAATACAATCCCAGTAAGGTGATCATCCCTTACTTGTATCTCAGTTCCACCCAAATAACTTCCCTGGATGTATTTCCGGGAATATCCTCCCTCAGTATAGCTGTAATGCTATCCCTTATCAAAAACACCACTCCTCTTCCTCTCTTGCCTCCATTTCTGTCCTTCCTGTAACATTTGTATTCTGGAATATTAAGCTGCCAGTACTGTCCATCCCTGAGCCATGTTTCTGTAATTGCTGTGGTATCCCAGTCCCATATTCCTAACCATGCCCTGAGTTCATCTGCCTTCCCTGTTAGGCCTCTTGCATTGAAATAAATGCAGTTTAATTTATCAATCGTACCTTGTTCACTGTTTTGTCCATGCCTGCCCTGACTGTTTAACTCGCCTTTGTTCTCAACTGTACCAGTCTCAGATTGTAATCTTTCCTCACTATCTCGCTGGGACATGGAGAGATTTGAAAACCAGATTAACCTATTAAAATCAAAACATTACTCAAATGGGAGCCAGTATATGTCAGTGAATACAGGATGAATGTTGTATTATATCTCATGGCCATAATTACTAATATTATACCATGTGACTTGAGGCCATTTCACTTGGGATCACTTGAATCATGACATTTTATTGAAAGCATGCTGCTCTGTGTAATTTACTGGTTTAACTTTAACATAGATACTGATGTGTCTGTGAACATAACTTTACTGGAGCCAATATATGTCAGTGAGCACAAGGGTGATGGGTGAATGGGAACTTGCTCAAGTTTGGATGCAGCTAACAGAGTTTTGGATGAATTTATGTGTTCATTGGATATAGAATGGAAGTCCAACCAAGGGAGTTTTGGAGAAGTTTCTAAAAATGTCTATATGTTTATAAACTAATGGTGGATGCCTTTTCCCTAGAGTAGGGGATTTCAAGATTAGGGGGGCATATTTTAAGGTGAGATGAAAGAGATTTAAAATAGACATGAGGAGCAATTTTTTTACAGAGGTCATGTGTAAAATGAACTTCCAGAGGAAGTGGTAGATGTGTGTATAACTACAATGTTTAAAAGACATATAGATATGTACATGAATAAGAAATGTTTGGAGGGATATGGACTCCAAGAGCAGGCAGGTTGGCCAGCATGGACAGGATGGACTGAAGGGTCTTTTTCCATGCTTTGTGACTCTATGCCTTTATAAGTCAGAGTTAGATTTCATGTATCAATGAGGGTTTGGAGAGATGATTCTGGAGGGAATGGAGGTAGTGGCCCATTAAACAATGTTACAGATAGTCTGTTTTTAAAGATGTTGGTTGTGGGATAAATATTGGCCACTCCTCCTCTGCTTTTCTTCAAAATAGTGTTGAGATATTTTATGCAAGAACAGATTGAACTTGGTTAATTTCTCCATGCAAATGGCTGCATCTCCAATTCTTCATTGCTCCCTCTGTGCTATACTAGAGTGTCCATCTAGATTTTTTGTTGTCAAGCACCTAGAGTGGGATTCAAAGCTACAAGCTTACTGACTCAGAGCTGAGCATTCTACTACTGAGCCAAATTTGAAACAAATTAGCAGTAATTCAAAGTGTGTCGCTTTAGTGATGATTCAGAAATGTGGTCAGAAGCTCATCTCCAGGTCAAGTGTTGTAAGATGTATCTATGCATCACTGAAATCTGCCAGACCAATAAGCACTAATTCATTTTTTAAAAGTTGTTGTGTAACAAAGTCATGACTTAAAACCTTGTAACAAAATTGCTGCTTTTTCAGTAAATAAATTGATGTTTGTATTTATTACCAAAAGTAAAGATTCCACCATAACGATTTAATTTAATCTCATAGACCATTGAAGAACATTGAACATATTCTACACACATTAAGGGAAAAAGAAGTGGAGTGTGGCTGTGAGAAAAACTTACATGTAATGTGATACAATCTACCACAAGTAGCAGACTGGATTCAGCTCAGAAATACTTCAAATCCAATACATCATAACTTCTGAGCAGTTCAAAACTAAATTTATTTTAAATCACAAGATTTTTATTTAAATTCAAACTGCTTTTTATCTGTGTAAACTATAGCTCAGCAGTAAAACTCTCAGCAGAATCGGTATGCTGTAGATTCAAGCTCCACTTTAGTGGATAAAAAGTGATAAATGAGATAAATATCCCAGTACAATACAGAGGGAGTCCTATGGTGTTAGAGATGTAATCTTTTCATTAAGGAAGTTTAACCAAACTCAGTCTGTTCTTGAAGTGATGTAAGAGATCTCATGGCACCATGTTGAAGATGAGCAGAATAGCAGTTGCCAGTGTTTATCCTTCAACATACGCCATTGAAAAACAGACTATGTGATCACTATGGAACTTTGCTACATGCAAATTGTTGTTCTGTTTCCTACATTACATCAGCAATGATTTATCATGATTAATTGGCTGTAAAGTGCTTTGGACCTTTCTAAGATAACGAAAGGTGTTATATAAATGTAAGTTTTTACTACTTTTAGTGAGTACTATTATACCTAAGGTTACAATTGTGACTATGTATTCGCTCACTTGCATGGTACCCGTATTAAGAAGAATGTGTATGTTTTAAAGTTCTGATACCCAAATCCCAGTTTTTTTTCATTTTAGACTTTAACCAATTGTGAGGAAATGAAGAACTGTTAAAGCAGGAGTCCCTGGCTGGTGGGATTTTTTTTATTTACCTCTAGCATCCAAGTTCAGATTGAGGCAATATGCTACATTCTGATACTCCTGTCCTCTTGAGCTTCTTACTTCATTTATTGCACTCATCTCTGTGTAACTCAATCTTCCTTGCATTATCCTGATCTGACTATCTCAATTCCCAGAGTTCTGGGAAAGGATCCACCTGCGAAGAGATTCCCAGTAGTGCCAATATGATATGGAGGAAATAGATTAATAGTGGTTTAAGAATCAAGTGCAACTTCATTCATATACATTCAAATTCCTTATTTTCACAGAGAAACTGCAAAATTAAAATTGTTTTTGAGGTAAATTGTGAATGAACAAGAAACCATTAAAAAATTTGCAGCTACTGACTCTTTTATTAAGCCCCAGAATTCTCAACTTTTGCTTCATTGCTGGAATAATTTTGTCTCCTTCTTCTACTAGGCCTTGATATCAAGGTTTATAGAACAAAGGTGTGGATAGTTTGTGTTAACATTCGGGTCAGCCATTTCATAATTTATTTTTTATTGTTTGATGGGATATTGCTAGCAAGGCCAGTATTTATTCCTATCCCTAATTGCCCTCGAACTGAATGGCTTCCTAAGCCATCTCCGAAGGCAGTTAAGAGTCAACCATATTTCTGTGGTTCTGGAGTCATGTCTAACTCGGTCAGACTAAATAAAGATGGCAGATTTCCTTCCTTACAGTGCATGAGAGAAGAAGATGGTTTTTGTCTATGATAGCTTTGTGACACTGTTACTGAGATTAATTTACTCAGTTCTAGAATTTTATTAATTAAATTCAAATTCCATATTTAAAAAATATCCACTCTTAGGATTTAGCATTACCGATTGGGCCAACATGTATCGTTCATCTCTAATTTGCCTTTAACTGCTACAATCCATATAGTATAGGTACACACACATTTTGGTAAGGATGGAACCCAGAACGTTGACCCCACAACATTGAAGGAACATGATATATTTCCAAGTCGAGGTTATAATTGGCTTGGACAGTAACATGGTGGTTTTGCTTGGTGGGATTTAAACCCATCACCCCAGGATATTAGCTTGGTCCTCTGGATTACTAGTCCAGCAGGCTGGAGGTGCTGAAAGGCCTAATCCTGTGCAAAAATGTTTTCTATCTGAGTCAGAAGGTATCCTTTCACATTGATATTGGACTTACCTAGTTTAAATCAAGTGTTAGTACTCAACTTCTCTCTGGAGAAGGACTGGTCCTTAGGGAAGTTCAATCTGCTTACCCCCTCCAGTATCCCTAAATCTCTGCTGTAATGTTGGTGGCTCTCCTGCTCCTCGGATGCAGCCTGACCGGCTGTGCTTTTGCAGTGCCACACTTTTTGACTCCGATCTGCAGTCCTCAGTTTCTCCTCCGCTGTATTGTTGGTGCAAAGCCAGCTCACTTTGTTCTGATAATTTATCAAAAGTGTAATGTGCTTTTGATAGTTATGATAATTCAAGATTCTCAACCATTAATATGGCCCTGAAATTAAGTGGAGTAAATGCAAAGATTGGAGATACCTTAGCACCGCTATGTAAAGATTGAAATCTCCCATTCATATGAACAATTGAATAGTAGCTACTCAATCATGGACTCCACAAGTTCCCAATTCCCTCTCCATGGCTGGATAAATGAACTTCAAACCAGATAGAATTCAAAGTGAACAAAATAAAAATGCTGTGAAATTTGGAAATCACCAAAAAAATTCCTGAAATGTTAACACTGATTCTTGCTCTAATGATGCTGCCTAACCTCCTGAATGTTTCAGCATTTGCTCTTTTTTTAACAACATACATGAAGGACTGTCTGGTTGGAGTCCTCGCACTCTAAATTCTTGACTGAAAGCCGGTGTAACTGATCTGAGAAACTTCAGACATAAATTTCACTGCACGTTGTACTTGTACCTATCTTATTCCTTGTTGGGATGATGCTACATTGCAGCAGCACTGAAAAGTACCAACTCTATATCATCACATATTGAAATAGGGACATGTCAATTTTGCAACATGGTGCAGCTTGGTACACTGAGCAACTTTGCTGATCAGAGGGTTAAGGAGCCATCTATATATATACCATTCCTGGTATGTCATTCCTGATGAAGGGCTCCTGCCCGAAACGTCGATTTTCCTGCTCCTCAGATGCTGACTGACCTGCTGTGCTTTTCCAGTACTACCCTAATCTTGACTCTGATCTCCAGCATCTGCAGTCCTCACTTTCGTCTATATATATGCCTAGCATACACGTGCTAGTGCGATCTCAGTTACAGGTATTTTTCATAAACCCATTTGGATAAGTTATGGCACACCTCTGGAGCAAGTGAGGTTTGAGCCCGGTTTGTCTTGGCTCAGACGTCACTTCACCTCCTGTGCTTCAGAAGAATCCCTGATTATATACCAGCACCACTAATCCAGAATCTGGTTTCCAGCATCTGCAGTCATTGTTTTTACCTCTATATACCAAACATTCCGAGTGAAATGATCCGTCTGCTGTGTTAACAACGAACAGAAAAATAAGATGATCACTTGTGATCTTTCACGGACAAGATCCTCTTCCACTTCCAGTGCCAGAGCGTAAGAGACTAATCTTAACCTCTACCTTTGGCGTGTTGCACGTCCATTGGTTGCTGATCAGCTTTGGGAGCTGCACAAAATGAGAGTCCGGTCCGATGGAGACACCCTGACCGTAATCACTTACCTGACCCACTGAAATTACTAAAATAAAGTGACAGAACCGATTGTAAAAACCGAACCGCAAACCAAAATGAACAAATTTGTCATTATTTCAAAATGGAATAACTTCCATTTCCAAACTAGTGAAATGTGATCAAAGTTCAAACCATCAAGGAAAAGCACCCCAGTCAGTACAGAGTAGGCTCAATTCACCGAGGTGGGCATGTGAAAAAATTATTTAACTGCACCAATTGACGTTTTCGTGTTCCTTAATAAAAACTATTTACTTTTCATTTCTGTGAAAGTTTGGAATGTCGAAGATAGTCGTTTAAACGTATCTATTCACACACAAAAAAGCTCGCCAACGGAAATGGGGGTTTAAGTGTAAAAAATAGGGTAGTTAATTGGATATTTTCCAGTTCAAATGGAAATTGCCCTTCTCTCTGGTCGAAGAAGGCACGTTCAGTTGCAGTGATCGTGAGTCCCAGGGATAGGGAAATATTGTGAAGGTAATAGATAGTCCATAACCTTCATTCTGTGAATCGCGCCGTTTCATTAACGACCCTAAAATCAATTGGCTACGTTTAAAATAAAAACTTCCAGTTTGACAGTAAATCCACAAGGAATTTACACTGGACACACCTCTTCCAATGGTTTCGCGCACTTTTGGATGTCTCCACGAAATTCGCAAATTCTGACAATCAACTAATGGCAAAACCAAGGCCCTTTCCCAGCGAAAAAGGGGGAACATTGTCTTCGTTGTCGTTGCTTACAGCAAATGTGCAACAAAACTATAGCTTTACACCAGCGCTCAAAGTGAATTGTGACGTGGGAAAATGGCTAGCTTTGTCATTATTCCTCTCTATCGAGGCGAATTATTTCGCCAGGTTCTTTTTGAAGAATGATTACTTTTAAATGTGCAAGGTTTTCAAGTCAAGCTGTCCTGCTGTTTCAATATCCTTCAACTAAATCTGAAGCATCAACGTAAACTCTCCTTGTCTTAATCTTCAGTTTTATACACTTTTGAACAAATCGCCTAAAATTATTTCGAAATCATTTTCAAAATAAACACCCTTGTATTTATATATAGATGAAATTTCTAACTTCATGTTCATTTTTGTTGTTAATTTCGAAAAGTTCTATTAAACTTTTTGTTCCAATCGCTTCCAGCTTTTGAGGGGAAACTGCATTTAAAAAAAAAACTTACATTCATATATTCGGGCAAGTTAACAGTTTGTAAAATATAACAACTCCCAGTCTTCGGTTGGTTCTAGGCTCTTTCTAACAGTGACCTAATATCGAGTCCAGTCACACCCCGGAGGAATTTAATGAAGAAACGTGCGGTGTAACTGACTGGAGGAAAAATCAATAATATTAATTTTAAAGTAACAGGCACTTTCCTTTCATATTGACAATACCTAACTGGATTTAAAGTTAAGACTACCTGCCACAGTAGATAATAACTGGAAACAACTTATCTTTCTTCCTGGTAGTCATTTCAGAGAAAACATAATGGCTGTCTTAAAATCATGTAAAATTACATCAAAAATAATGCGTTTTTTTTGTAAAATCTTCCGGTGAAAATTAGAGGAACCTATTTTATATAGCACAATAATATAATTAGTATATTGCAAATAGACGATTTTGTTTCAAATGATTGATATCTTTCACTAACTATTCTTCATGCCTACTTATTAATAGACGTTTCCCCCGCCAAACCCCTTCATATAAATGTACTGTTCTTTAGATATAGCCGTAAAGTTTAAGAAAAAAAATGCAACTATAAGCTTTAAGAAAAAAATAATGCGTCATATTACTGGACCTGCTGTAATGTCATGAAACGGTTTTGCTTAAATTTACCGAGATAACAAAGCGTTTGCATGAAGGTGTTGGGAGCTGCTGGGGGAGAGGATTTAATTTTGCTCAAAACAAGTGATTTCCACCTTTTTCTTTCACTTCCACGTAGACACTGATATTTAACAAATCATAGTGATGCAATTAGACAGGGGGAAAGTTCAAACGTTAGAGGTTCACAATCGCAAACCCATTCCAACAATTGCGAATTGTTCTTTTCCATCCCGAGATTATTATTTAGGAACCTACAAGAATAATGAATGTCCATGCTTTCCACAAAGTAGTTTGAGGTGAATAATTAATAGTATTATGCTGTACGCTTGTAATCACGCGGTTTTTGTTTTCCTAATGTTGCGCCTTGGAAATAAAGGCGTGTGACCTGTGTAATTTCACACTTCACTATATTTCACTTTGTACAGTACAAGCAAACTCATTCAGTTACGGACACAGCATTTTCACTGCACAGTAACTGCGTTCCATTACTTAGGAAGTATTCTGTGCAATAAGGTCATCACCTCCACTGTTTAGTCGGTTATATCATTTGGCAAATTAAGACGTTTAATCTAGGTGGAAGTGCACTGCATAACTGCACTTTTGACAATTGTTCGCATCAAACTTGCGCTGGAAGGCTATCTTCCGGGCATTCGATTTAGCTTTCACCTGCTTGTATGAAAACAGATCTCAGTTATCCCAGAGCTTTTTTTTAAAAAAGAAAGCAAATTAAGGAGATCGCTGTTTAACTGACCGTCGGATTCCTGGACCGTGTGAAAATTAAAAGGAAAACATGTCAGGCAAAAAGTAATTGGCTGCGAGGGGAAAGTTCATTAAGGTTTAAATGGCCGTTTATGTACTGCTCGCTTCTTTAATGGATTGTGGTCTGTCACTGTGGAACTGATGCGTCTCTTCTGTTCTCTTGCGCTTTTTTTAAAAAAAGCTAATAGTTTATAATATATTTCCAATCGCAAATTCTCTACACATCCATCAACAACCCCGTATTGTGTGTTCTCAAATAAAACATTAGGTGATAAGTTGCTGGTTCACATTTTCGAACACTCTAGTGAGGATATTATACATCAATCCATCGACAAATCAACAGCCAACTGACATTAAACTAAAATACATTTTCCAGGTCGGAGCAGTATAATGATAGTCGAATTAAATAAAACAAAAGTGTTTTTTGATTAAAAAATATATGCAAAGATTTCGATTATTTTCGGTGATTTCAAATATTGCAAACATAATAAACGAAGCAGCTGGTTTGCCCAGAAGCAGAATGTTTTGTGCTTTTTTAAAAAAAAATCAAGCAACAGTTTAGATCGTTCTTTGAAGTCTCACCAGCAGATATCGTGAATCTGAAATCTCCGACAAATGCAATGATAGCAAAGCAAAAATAACATGAAATTCTGTGACTTTTCGTTTTTGCTTGACATATTACAATCGCCTGATTATTCCAGGGAGTCAGTTTCGCCCCCATCCAGTATTCAGGTGTACGTGTGCTATTATGTTCATGTATACAGATATCAAAAATATGGAGCGCCTTATTCTATATTTTAGTTCGACTTACTGATCTGATCCACTGCCTCCATTATTGCAGAACAAGCTCTTCAGAAAAATAGAGGACAAGTTTGGTTAGGTTCACCACAGTTGAGTCGAATGATAGCGCCTTTCGGAATTAGGGATGAATTACCCCCACATCCACCCCACCCAGAAACACACACACACACACCCTCGTCCCCATCTCTCCCTCCCTGCCCCCACTCCCTCGCCCAGATTGTTCCTTTCTCGCCAACTAATCGACAGATTACAGCACAGAGAGAGAGAGGGAGAAACACACACACTGTGTGGACAGGGAAACTGGTCCATGTAACCAGGGAGGACGGATCTTGCTGAGAGAGTTTCCAGGCTCCACCTCTCCTGAGTATTTGAGGCTCGGAGTCACCAATCCAATCCGACACATGTGCCATAGTGTTGCTGCTACTAAACACGCACAACTCGCCATCCTATCATACATACCATTTGACAGCCTCAATACAATAGCGTTGCAGACTGTGTGAAGAGCCTGGAAGTTTGACCAACAAGAGGAGATCCCAGCCCTGGGAATATTGTGTTGGAGGGGGTGGAGGGTGGAACGGATTCATTTAGAGAGGAGAACAAGAAATAAACGATTGATTCGTTTTGGTTAAAAGATTGTTTGGACACCATGGGTTCCGATGTGCGGGACCTGAACGCTTTGCTGCCGGCAGTCTCCACTCTGACCCCGGGGAACAGCAGTTGTACCATGCCGGTGAGCAGCGCTCCCCAATGGGCGCCGGTGCTGGACTTTCACCCGGGGGCTTCTTACAGCGCCCCGATCGGCCACCCGTCCTTCATCAAGCAAGAGCCGAGCTGGAGCGCCAGCGAACCCCACGACGACCACTGCCTCAGCGCTTTCACTGTTCACTTCTCCGGTCAGTTCACCGGCACGGCCGGGGCCTGTCGTTACGGAGCGTTCGGCGCTCCACCGCCCAGTCAGGCGCCTCCGAGTCAGGCGAGAATGTTCACCAACGGCGGCTACCTCAACCATTGCATGGACACGCAACCGCCAGCCAGGAACCAGGGTAAGAAAACAGCAGCAGACAAGGAAAAGATTTTACCATTTCCTCCTCCCCTCCGCCCCCACAAACTGTCAATTAAATCCGGGGTAAAATTCAGAAAGAGCAGCAGAACTGGATATTAACAGTGAGTGTCTCAACAAAAAGAAAATCCTAAAAGTATTCAGTACGGGCGATTTTATTTGTTAAATTGGTTTCTCTTAACCTCCACCATGGATGTGACAATGTAGAATTTAAACCAGAATTTAAAAGTTTTATTCAAAAAGGGAGTGATGCCTTGTGTCCTCTTGCTGGCGGTGGCTTCACTGCACCAATGTAACGGTTAATGGTATGTGTTCCAGGAAAACTTATTCTTAAAATAAAGTTGGGATCAGTACGACGTAGATTGGGACACCCGTTGCAACACGCGTTTATGGCTAAAATGCAAAGGCGTTTAAAAATTCTATCTGTAGGATACAGCATGTTCCCACTTCAGTATTTTGCGTTTCCAGCTCGCCTCTCTCAAAAGGCCTCACGCACCCAAGTTACTTTCAGAAGCGGCGCGACTTTCACTGATCAGGCGCGGTGTACAATTTTAAAACCAGACCTGAGCACTTCGTTTTTTTTTAAAGACGTTCTCAAGGTTGTGCACCTTTTTAATTCCGGCACTCGGGTTAGATATGTCCAACCTTTTATAAATCACAGTTCTTTGTTGCATACAGTTTAAAACTGTGTTCCATTTGGCCACGGAAAATTGGATTGAGTGCATGTAATTTAAAATGAAACTGAAATATAATTACTAGAAAGAAGAGTGTTTATGTGGTTGTAAACGTCAATTAGGTGCTCACAGAGGTATAAAAGCAGTTGATATCCACAGGAATCGACAAAAGTGAATTTATCGACCTTAACGCTCGTATATATAAAGCGGGGTGCAATATATAATTGTGAGTGCTTTCTGCAGATTGAGGTGCCAGTGGATGTGATTAATTACAGATGATTCTTTGTTGCCAGTTGTGTTGTATTAAAGAGTTGCTTTGTAGAAACTCATTTCTCATTCATGGGTGGGAATGGGTGTGGGGGTTGGGGGCTGGAATAGTGTTCCCCTCAAATGATACTTGGAGGATTGCGTTGGGAAGAAACATTTTTTGTTGTGTGAAAACTCATGTTTTACATTGAGGTTGAACTGAAACATCAGAGGCACCTTCAATTTAATACACGCACTGATTTCTGACAAAGCTCTAATGGGATTATTAGTTTAAAGGCAAGTCATTTTTGAAAGGGAAACAAATGCAGAGCGGTTTGTAGTCACTGGTCAGTAAACTGAGCGGATTGGAAATTGCGAAATAAAAACAGAACGGGGAAAGAAAGGCGCTAGCAGACGATTTAAAAATGCAAGGCATTCGTTTTAATGCAATAATCTGAATCCCCATGTGTCGATAATTTCTCATCACCCGTTGCTGCTGCTGTGTTGCAGTCATTGCCATTTAGAAAGCTCTTCTACGCAATACAGAAAAGGGCAGCGCAGGAGAGATTAAAACGAGCTATATATTCTTTCTAAGTGTTTAAGATATTTTCACTGCCATCCTTTGTACAGTGTTTTTTTTTGTGCATTGGGGATCTCAGACGAAATCCTGCTGGATTTTTCTTCCAATATCTGATAAGGCTTGCAATATATCCCTTTTACACAATCACTTTTACAAATATTACTCTTACAGAAATTTCACAGACTTTTACAAATCCGCCGGTTTTATTTTCCCTGAAATATAATAATGGGTTCAGTGCCCTCTGCTTACATCTCCCTGGGGGAAACAAGTTCAGAATTAATAAATAATGTTTCCCTTCCCCGTGGATATTGCTGTGAAATCGATTGAGAATTCCTCCTTTGGAGGGTCTGGTATAAACAGTAAATCGACAGGAATGCGTACGAATTTGAAACGAGAGGATACAGTGACCATCTATTTGCTGAATCCGGCGCATGGACAGCAAGGCAGAATTCATCTGCCCTGAACGTGGGATGCCTGGATTATTTCTGTCTCACTGCGTTTATTGACAAATTGGGGAGTTTCTATGGTTTTTAGTTGGAATTCTTGAATGGTAGATAGTGCGCTTTTGTCTCCTGATATCCCCACAATGTGCTAGTGAATAACAAGATGAAATGGGCCGGAGGAGTCCATTAACGCCCGGCATCGACCAGTTGGGCAGAATGGCCTGTTTCTGTTTTCTATTTATTCAGCCAGGTACAGGGGCAGACTGCAGCTTGTTGGACGGAGGAGGGAACTTGGTGTAAACTATCTCAAGGCTGCACCTTTAGCAGTCTGACTAGCTTTATGATCGTGGGAAAGGCGCTACCTTGGCTCGAAGATTGTTTTCTGCCAAGTCTAAGCCGTGAAATGATCAAACGGGGGCACCTCTGACTCAGGGACCAGTTGAAACCCTTTGAAAGACAGTCTCCCAAGTTTTGCACAAAAGATGGAACAGGGAAAGTGACTAATTCTTTGCCAGCACATTCTAGTTGTTTCATTTTTGGGCACTTTTTTGACATTCTGGCAAGACCCTCAAATAAAAGAGATCTTACCTTCAAATATCTTGTTCAGCACTGAGAAAAGCTTGGGGGAGGAAGAGGAGCTACCACACTCCAAAGCTGTAGGTCAGGCTGATGAGGGAAGGTCCCCAACCTCAAAACAAAAAGCTTTGGGTTTTTAACAAACGGGAAGGTCAACGGTTGATTGGCCAACGCCACTGTGTAACCTCCGTGTATAATGTGCTGCATTTTCCAATACACTGGGCAGAGGAAAGGGATGCTACAACTGTTCCCCAAAATAAGGACTTGATCATTGGGGAAGCACACACGCGCATACACACACGCACGCAAAGTCATTATATGAAGGTGTGTTGTCTATTCGGTAATGAAGGGTTTAGAGGGATATGGGCTAAATGCTGGCAAACGGGACTAAATTAATTTAGGGTATCTGGCCGGCATGGACAAGTTGGAATGCACGGTGTTTCTAACCTGTATATCTCTGACTCCGTTATTTGTTGAAAAATGTATTGCTTAGGAACATTAATACTGTTCAAAATCTCGTTTAAAATCCTTGCAGTTCTTACCTAAAGATTAAAGTACACATGAAACTTTAACATTACAACCAGAGAAGATATCTGGAAAAGAAGTTTCCCGTTTTGTTTTGCTGTACTGGCGAACGAAATGATGGATGGCTCTTTAAGGATTAATTAGCAATATAATTCTGAACAACTGCTTTGCAAATTAGAGCTCGCTTTTAATACTGGGCGTACTTTCGATTTCAAATTTTCAATTGGAGTTTGAAGTAATTGTAAAAGATCGAACCCACTCGTTAACAAAGCCGATTGAGAAATATTGCGTTTCCTCCTTGAATTAGAATAAGTTGATTTTCTTGTAAAGCGCGCCATTGTTTCCCCCCGCAAAGGACGTGGTACATTCAGAATTAAATGCAGAAAGCCACATTTAATGTTTCTCACGGGAAGGTTTCGTGGAAATAAATTCGGTCAACTTTCACCCAAGCGAGTTTCTGTGAATGTAGCGTGTGTGCATCTGAAGATGCCCTGATAGAATTTTGTCCGTCGACGCAATACTGTGAGATGCTGCTCACAAATTCGCCAGTCAGTCTGAGCGAACTTAACTGCATGTTTTTCCATCCCGTTATATTCTCAGTTTTGAGGAGAGACTGTCAATACTGCGAGACAAACCAGCAGCGGCAGAGAATGAATGATTGGTTATAATGTCGGCAGCTCTGCTTCAGGCACTGATCTCCGTTTTGTTGTGAGACCGTGCAGACTCGGCATACCTGTATTTCAAATGTGCACCTTCCTCCCACGCACACACACAAATCTTGGTCACAAAACAAAATCTTCGGCATAAATATGCAATATGTGTAATTGCGTATCCTTTGGGAAAACAACTTTAATCTTGTGGCCGTAGAGAGATTTGGAGGATGTGGAGATGCTGAATTTAGTTTTTAATGTACTTGCTGTTAAAGTGACAAATGAATTCAAGGTGTAATGAGTAACAGGGACAATTTGCTCTTCAACAGGTAACGCCAGTAGACGGACGAACTCAATCCTCCCGCGTAATATGCCAATTTACCGCAGGGACTTAACAGCCTAAGGTTTCAAAATACATATATCGAACCCGGAAACGTGGTTCATTAATAACAGGATTGCTTTCAGGCGAGCGCACTGTCTTCACAGTCCACGTTTCCCCAATAGGCGACTGGGTTAGAGCGAATTGGGAATGGAGAATTGAAAGTGACAATAGTTTCGATTTATGGGAACCTGGCCTGTAACAAGACATGTTCCATGGTCTCCCGGTTGAGACTAAAAGGAGAAACTCAGACCTTTTAAAACACTGAGTTAACTTTTCAAATGTCCACTTATTCCGCTAAAGCAAATTCTATTCTAATTATACGTTTGTCCACATAATATCAGCATAATTACTTCATGCAATTCGCCGCATGTCGAGTCTTTGAGGTGTATGGTATCTCAAAGAGAGCAAGCTCTCTGGAGAGTCGAGGTATCTTTAAAAATTGTCCATTGTGACTTTGCACCATCTTTGACTCAACGCAGAAGACGCCACAAATGGCACGACAGTTGATCTTATCAACCAAAGGGGTTTATTTAAGCAAAAAATTATGCGTTTTAATTAAAGCAGGAATCCGGTACGTGTGTTTTTTTTTAAAACGTCTAGTTAATTGAAAGTTGGTGCTGGAAAGGTTGATTTACAGCGGGGTATCCTGGAGAGGTCAAATGCAGACGCGGGTCTTTTTCTGTCACTTTCAGGTTTCGCACTCCGGCTTGTTTATTTATTTATTGATCAAGACAATTAGCTTTCTGTGGTGGGAGGCTGTTTAATTTGATGGAAATGTGGAACCTGTGCGGCGGAGGTCCCTTTTAGATTTGGTATTAATTTGTCAGGATCAGCAGTATCAAGACACGGAAACGGGAGCAGAGAATTGTCATCTGCTGGACAGATGGAGGCTGTCTTTCTCCGGATAAATATTATTATAACAACAAACTATAAGCGCCCTACTTACATTCCTATCAAAACAACACAAGCCAAGTCTTCCTTCTATAAATTACTACATATACATTCAGAATCCATGGCCCCCTTTTTGATTGTTAGTTGAAAACACTGACCAAACCACTCGACTTCCAGCATTTCAAGATATGAAACTGATTTTATTTTACCTTATAACTGGAGTAAAACGATGCGTCAGTTTTCTGGGGAGGGTTTTTATGTTGCAAATGCGTTTTATTTTGTTCCAGACTTCCAGCGTACATAAGACCTTAAGATAAAGAGCTCAAGAATTTCAGTACCACCAAATTAAAGAGTTGTAAGGTGTAGAGTGGAAGTTCCTTAGGTTACAATTGTAATGCTTATGCATGGAGCAGGTGCCCCCCTCTCCCCATTCCTGAACTCACCCCACCAAATAATAAGATAGAAGCTCGACCGCGCCCGTGAAGATTTTACAGAAGCGATTAGAAATCGAGATTTAAAATTTAATACTAGGAATTTCAAGAAGGAAAGGTTGCCTTCGCATGGAAATTATTTCACTGTCTGGAAATGTTCCCCTGTCCGATTTCCGCGCAATACAGTCCGTTTTACTCGATCATCGCATTTTAGTTTTTATTTGGCATCACCAATTTAAATGCTGCGGAAAATTGAACCTGCACGTTTTGAAATTTGCCAATGACCAATCTGACTTGCTTTAGGGATATTTTCAAATAAAATAATTATGGTTTCCATAAAAGGAACTCGTCCCTTTGAACAATCTGATTTTTAATTCAAGTTTCGTGAGCAAAGAAACACTGCAAATTTCTTCAATTTCACTTGTAGCTACTGAAACTTGGGTTCAGAACGCTTTTTGAAATAAAATTCCAGTTTCACAACTCTCAGTATCAGTTCACAATGTCAGAATCGGAACTTTTACAAATTTCTAAAGTAACTTCGTTACTGGATTTTTTTTGTACAATCTTTATTCTTTTATGGGGAATGTAAAGAGTAGACTGGGTGATATTAATGAGCAGTATATTCACAATTCATTCGCAAAGAAACAAATTCCGAAAATACAGGCACATGGTTACGCTGGGAGGACTGAAACTTGGGTTTGAAAGACGATGATGATAAAGGTACTGTATAACCACTGGAAAAGTTTATTTATAAAGGTTTACTACAAATTGTAGAAGTCGTGTGTCTATTGCTTCAGGATTTTTGTTGATAATGTAGGGTGACGACCTAAAGCTGGCTTTTAAAGTATTGTAGTGGCATCTTTGCTGAGCAATTCAATGGGATTCAGTCCACCAGTTCAGTAGAAAGTGGGTTCTAGCAGATAGCGTTGGGAATTCCAGCAGCAACCAAGAAAGACGAACACCAAAATACATTGAAACAGTGACAACCATTTACAACTTGGCGTTTTGAACAGCGCCATTCATGCTTTCTGAAACCCTATGGCGCACTTGTTGTCCTGGTTAGCTAGGGCGAGTCTCCGAGCTTCGGTTTTCAAAACGTGGTGTGAACTCAACTGTGTTTTCTTTTAGATTTTTTTGGTTGTCAATTTAATCGCAACATTTTTGTATTGATGTCGATTCCAAAAAAAGTAATCGGCCATTTCAAAACTCAGAATTCAGAGCTGAGCGATAAGGAAATGTAAAAGATTTGTACCTTTACCCTGTCCCTGGGTTCGTAACTTGTATTTCAGTGATAAAGTTGTATTTTTAGCAAATGTGTTTTTAAGCAGTTACTGAACCTCAGTATGCCCACCTATTTAAAGGAGAGCAACTTGAAGCAAGCAATAAAGGTACAAATCACTGGGAAGTGGTTAAACCTTTGAATTAATTGCAAACTCTTGTGGGACCTGATTTGCCACCCATGATATACATATATTATTTAACACGTTGTGGGTGGTGGGTGGGTGAACGGGAGCTTCCGATTCATGAGGACAGATGGGCTATGCTTTGTGGAATTCCCAAACGAATCTTGTCGAACTCCTGGGATGACATTAAACAACTGTAATGATTATCAGAAACTACTTCATAAGAAAGCAGAGAGCAAAAAAAACTGTCCTCCAGTTTACTGAATTTACTGAACACATGCCTATATTGGAGTTTGCTTCAAGGAATTATTGAAAGTATTTAACTAAATATCAGAGTTTACTAATGGAGAGGAATAATTCTCTTTTGTGTCAAGGTTTCGCTACTTCATAACGGATACTGTCAATATTAATATGTAGATATTGATCATTTAAGACCATCTGATTTCTTTTATTAAAAAAAGATTAAAGGTTATCTTCAGGAGTCTATATGCTATTTCATTCTTCTGAATATCATCCCAATATTCAGATGCCTGCAATGCCAAATATTGCATTAACATTTTGTTATTTCCACCCACTGAGTCCAAATCTGGGGTATAAAGTCTGTGCAAAATCAACACCTGGATCATTGATTCATACTACATTCGGGCTCGAAATGCTGTATTCTTTCTTGTCAAAGCACTTTTCAAATTATGAGTTGGATTTTGGGGGAGCTATTACTGCACTAGGAAACACTTTACCAGGTCTGTAAACATCTTGATACGTCAATCTGGAGCTCATTGATAGCTCTTGGCTTTCTGTCCAAATTTGGAGACAGTCTCTATGTTGAGGTTGTGGAGAATAATTGGAACATCAAATTAATTTCAATTTTATTAGCTGTTTTAATATTTCTATCATGCCACGCTGTTTATATTAAGAAAACCCAAGATCCCACAACCCACTTTCATAATGTGGAATTGCAGGATTATTAATTATTAGTTACCTTTCTGTCTACTACTTTAAAACATACACATGCTACTGAAGACTGTTACAGTAAACTAATATTACTAACTTGGAATAATAATCAATGTTTCTAGCCAAACACTATCATTTTATTTGTATTATTAATTGCCTTGCTACACTGCAGGAAAGATTTTAGTGAAAGGGTCAGCTACCATTCCTAAACTATTTTTCTTTTATGCTGTTTGCAAATATTTGCTTCATGCCTAATGTAACATTTTATTAGTATGCATCAATGGGGCAAGTTGACATGTTGTTCCAAACTAATGTATGGTCTTATCAGTTTTTCCTTTTCTCATCAAATACCTAGAGACAAAATTGGATTTTTTTTGTGTGAAATAAAGTGATTTATATACTGCCTAATGAACCATTGAGTTTCTACTAAGTAAAGAAAAACAGAGTACTTTAAGAGTGGAGCTGAAAGCTGTAACACAACTGAATGCTTCTGACTTTAGTGAAGACATGAGTTCACCCCAACTAACAATGCTGTATAAATTCATCAAAATCCAATTATTATATTACATCTCGTAGCATATTCCTAGACTATTTGTGTCTGATACATTTACAGGTAGCATAGGTACAAATCTCCTGTAGCATAAACATATGAAGAGTCATTGTAGAGCAGGAACATAAGGTTATAGGACAAATGGTTCTTTTGGCACAAGAACTATCTGAGCAGAAATGCTCATGTACACAATACACAAACTAACTGGTGCTTGAAGTGTCCATGGACATACTATAAATCATCACTAGATTATTTTGTTTCAAATAGTATTTCTATTATGTGGACCTGTAATTTTTAGATAGTCTTCCACTTAAATTAATTTTATGCAGTATTAATAAGTAACCCATGACCTGGAATAGAGCCACTTCATTCACTGATTACGTTTCTGACTTATACTATAATACATTTTCCCTATTTTGCAATTGCACTTATTTATTGGACTTCACATAGTTTTACCATAGCTATGTTACTTCAATTGAGTTTTCTCATACTTGTTTTAAGCTCCTCATGCTGTCATCAAATTTTATTATTTGAGTTGATTGGGTTCTTATTTCTACTTATTGTCATAAGATGGATTCTTGTGTTCTGCTTTCAAGGCCAAGATATTTTTAAGTTGATGAGAGATTGAAACTGAAACTATAACACAGATATCAAAGGGAATAGAGAATTATAATGTAGAAAACAACATGAATATGATTCTGACCTAATCAAATTTAAAAGACACAAACACTTAACATCACCTGAAGATGTAAGCACTTTGTAAAGTTTGGTTCACAGACATGAAATAATATGACAGAAACAATGCCATTCAGCCCATCATACCAGTCTAGCTGGATCATTCAAATTGTTTTGCAATTAATACTGTGCCATAGCTATTTCCAGATAGGCATTTTATTAATCTGACGTTTATTAATTTTATTAATTCAATTCCTCTTTCAATGCAGTTCCGACATATTTCTGGCAATGCATTCCAGATCATTACAATTTCTTTTAATTTCTCTTGACATTCATTTGCAAATTATTTTAAATTTCTTCCAAGATGGTGCTTGAATTTTTACCTTGTCAAGTATAGTTGTGCTTCTAATATTTGAAAAGTATTTAGAATTTGAACATAACAGACTATTTCCATTAATAAAATGCCAAGCTTCTCTCAATTCTTATTAATACCAACTTCTGCAACATATAATTTAATTACTTACATATTTGGTTTAAATATTGTAGGTATCCAATTTGTATGAACTTGAAGATGATTTTGAAAGTTGGAAAGCGAATTAATGGAGAATTGATCTCTGCAAAACTCCAAGAATCATATTCCTACATAAAAATGCTGTGTTCTGTGCTTGTGGATGTGAATATTTTAAAGCTGGCAATTATAAGCATCTGAATTTACATTATATGTAAACTGTATTTCTAGTTATTTTCTATCCAGTTTCTAGTTCTACTCATGTATTAATGAGTAGCCTTCTGTAAAGTTGGAGTTCACAATAACAAATCACAGAGCTGTCTCTGTTGTATGAAATCCTTGAGTAGCAGATTACAGTCATATTATACTCTGAACCTTGCACTGAGCTCAACCAAAAGTGAATTCTGCACTTGCATGTAAGAAGGGCATATGAAGCTCCTTTCTCTAGCTGGTAATTTTTAAAAATATTGATACAAAGGAGCAAGTGGGACCATCTCATTTTTCATCATGTTGGCAAAACTCACAAGTATATTTATCAAGCTCCAAAGAGGTCAATAATTTCAGTAGATATGCTTAAACTGCAGATTAACATTAATTATCTTTAGAGGGATCTTACCAGGTACATAATGAAAGAATTAATATTGAAATGCTTCAAATTTCCTATAGTTTTTTCTTTGGTGTTGCTTTTATAATCATATAAAATGAACAGTTATAAGGCATGGATTATTCTTTACAGCTTTATGTTCATTCTTTTTGTACTCTTCTGTTTTGACCTCTTGAAAATAATTACTCATGCTGAGGTAGTATTAAAGTATTTGAATTTATTAACCAAGTAGGGTTTATTTTATGTCTTAACGGTAAGTTTTAGTAGACGTTTTAATCACAAGATAGCTCAGTTTAGTGATTCCAAATTCACCTTGATGCATTCATATTGCATTATACAAATAGATTTTTCTTAGCCACTGGACAAGGATTAGCAACAGGCTGAGATTTTGTTCCTTGCTTGATGTGCTAAAGCTTTTGCAGTGCAATTCATTGGCCCAGATGAGACCAGATAATTAAACATTTTAGTCAGAGATTAGATAAACTGCCATTTCTGTAAACCAAATTCTTCAACAATAATCCACCAGGGAGGCTTTATAATTAATTTCGATATAGTGCATAATAAAAACAGAAAATATTGGGAATACTCAGCAGATCAGACTATAGCTGTGGATGGGGAACCAAATCTTTAGCTCGGTGACCTTTTTTGTGGCTTAACCTTTATCTGTGTCATATCATAGGCAAGGTTTGGTGGATTCTTTCATAATACTTTGATATTTACTCTTTTCTTAATGATGAGATCTTATCAAAAATCATTCCATTGCTTGTTGCTTTTTATTTATTCAATATTCATGATGTTCTCCTGGACTTAGTGCTTTGACAGTTAGAGACATTTCCAATTTACATTGTGAAAATGTGAAATATGACTTTTAATTCTGATGTGCAAGTAAAACTAAATTAAACTTAAGATGTTAGCTATCAAGGAACTTACAAGGAAATTGATCTGTCCATCATTCAGCTTTGATTACTTAAAGAATGGACATGCATAAATATGTATTTTCTATTTCTTTCAACATGCTTCTGAGTCTCTACTTTTCTCTTTAGCTCCTTCAAAATGTTCTCACTCTAGACTACAATAGGGCTATACTTCAGAAGTAATTCATTGGTTGAAACTTAAGTTAGGATGTCTTGAAGTTGTGCACGGTACTGTCTCAATTCAAATTAATTATTTTACTTTTATTCTAGCCCTTCCCTTAACACTGTTAAATGTACAAAATATTTTATTTACTCTTAATTTATCATCGTATGCTATTTCATTTGATGATGTCAGGTCTCTAGACATCTCTGCTGTAAAGCCAAGAAGGAAATCTCCCATAACTGTTACTCTCAGCTCCTCAAGTGTTTTGTCTTCCTATTGTATCTGCGACACACACATGCCCCTATTCTATCAACAAACCTTTACAGGATTAGGTTTAAATTGGACTCCTCGCTGTACACAAATGTGTCCTCGCTCCTGCTTCTTATCTGAGAAAATAGCCTGTCACACAGCTCTATTATCGTTTTCCTTCCTCAGGATAGTTTACCTGCAACTCACAAACTCTTATAATGCTGATTTGGAGATGCCGGTGTGGGACTGGGGTATACAGAGTTAAAAGTCACACAATGCTAAATATAATGAAAGAAGTGCCATGGAGAAAAGAGAAAAGAGAAAAACAACCTTTATTTACAATGGATCCGGGGGAAAAAAATCGTTATTTAACCATGCAATAATCTCTAACCATACACTACCTGTTTAATGATTTGGATTTAAATCTTTTGGGATGTAGCTAAAGCGGTATTTCACCTCACAGTTTTATTATCGCTTCCTTCTAAATTACAGAAAATTATCATTTGCTTATTTCTACTTTGTTAATGATGAGTTCTGGTATTTTTCTGTTTTGCTTCCATTCTCGCCAATCAGTACTTTGCGACTATTCGAGGTGAAACAATCTCATGGCCCAAAATTAAACGCATTGCCTCAAAGCAAAAGCTGAGATTGTTCCTCGATCGGTTGCAATGATTCACAAATTACACTTTGGCTGTATATCGATTCTCGGAGAAAGTGAGGACTGCAGATGCTGGGGATCAGAGCTTAAAGATGTGTTGCTGGAAAAGCGCTTTTCCAGCTGCATATCGATTCTTCCAATTGTACCTATTTGTCGTGGGGCGTCAACTTCGTGTAACCCTCTTTGTTTGCACAAACATTTTTGCATATACTCGTTTACTCCCCTCAATCACTGTAGGACCCCAAATAATTTCTGCAACGAATATGCATCAATAGTTGTGCGAGTACCGATTAACACCTAAGACTTGAGACAGCTTTCTGCTTGCTCGAACACTGAGGACTGGATGACTATGATTTAAATCCTCTCGTTTCAGTTAGCTGTCATTGTCCAATCAGTCTTTCTGTCTATATATGTTTCCTTATGTTTGAACGTCAATTCCGAAACTGAACAGAAACATTTCGATTCACATTTTTGAGAGCTTTATCCACTGTACTTTTTTCACACTTCGATCTTATTATATTCAGTTTCAACTTCCTTCCGCCTTTTATTTTTTAAACTGGTTTCTGCCGTTTGAGATTTCCTTCCATGACTCATAGCGCCTGGATTAGCAACAGCGCACTATTTGCCTTAACTGCATTGGTCCGAGACCCAGAATCCATCGGTCTCCTTCACCTTCCCCAGCTTCCTCATTCTGAACCAGCTTTGTGTTTTTGTACTTTGGAGGAAAAGCTATTCAATCATTTCCATTGCCTTGCGGTCAAGATAAATGACATGCAGCGTATAATACAAATCAAACATATTTTTAAATATGTTTTCTAACCAGTGAATTTTTATGGGCGAAACGTGATTGCTAAGGCAACTTTATGTAGCAAAGCGTTTACACAGCGCCCCGTCATAGGTATCAAATATCCGAAACCATCTCTGCTCTGAGTTGCTTTGATTGACAGTGAGAATTATTTTGTGGGGACGAAATTAGTCTTCTGGGCACAATGCGGTTGAGTTAGTCATGGCGACTAGTGCAGTGTTGATTGAGGTAGAGTCATAGAGATGTACAGTACGGAAACAGACCCTTCAGTCCAACCCGTCCATGCCGACTAGAGATCCCAACCCAATCTAGTCTCACCTGCCAACACCCGGTCCATATCTCTCCAAACCCTTCCTATTCATATACCCATCCAGGTGCCTTTAAAATGTTGTAGAGTTTGCATTTACACGATAATGTAAAATGGCCAGTAGAACACTGTGGTTTGCAGCTCTCGCTATCTCTTTGATTTCAATGGGATCGATGGAAATATGTTGCGGACTCGTTCCATCTCCCCACCCATTTAACACCATTGCACCAAGTCAAGATCTATTCCCGTGGGGCTTTTAACTGGCGATCATGCCACAATGCAGCTTCTTTGCATTTTGGTTAAAGTTGAATGATAATTCTTGATGTCTGCCACTGGTTCCTTCTGCATAATCGATCCTATGGCTCGATTGGAAAATGTCCCGGGAAGGTCCCTTGTATTCTGGTCAAGATTCTTCCTTGGGCCGAATCCATGAAAGTTGCTTGCTGTGTGTAAAAAAAAAACAAAAGCTATTGCATTTACACGACCTCAGCAATCAAATTCTTGATTGAATGCAAACTGGTTGGGATTCCCCGAGGAAGTGGAAAGCTCCATATAAATGCTGGATCCTTAATTAGGTCCATTTAAATCAATCCCACTTTACCAGGTTAAAAATCACACAACATCAGTTTATAGTCCAATAAGTTGATCTGGAAGCACTAGCTTTAGATGCGCTGCTCCTTCATCAGGTGGTTGTCCAATCCAAACCATTTTCTCAGGTTCTGACGCGACTTTTGTGTTTGTTTCAGGTTACAGCGCTGTGGCTTTCGACGGGACTCCAGGTTATGGTCACACTCCGAGTCATCACACTCCTCAGTTCTCGAATCACGCCTTTAAACATGAGGAACCCATCAACCAACAGAACAGTATAGGTAAAAATTCAGTACCTCAGAGGACAAAGCAACGTTTACTCACGACAAAACAAAACCCACAATGTTTCTCTAATATAACTGTTGAGCTACTGAATAATAATTATTGTCATTGCAACAATAACCAGTTCCCTTTTAAAATCTTTTAGCGCAGTTTGGACGGAAAATAGCATCACATTTTTTTTTTAAAAAAACAAAAGTTCTTGTAAACTCTTTTCGCTAACATGAAACGTGTTTGTCAATTTTGTGGAGGATTTTTTTGAGAGGCCATAGTTGAAAGGTGGAATGAATAATAAACGTTTTTCAAAGTTGTAAAAATAATCCCATCAGATGCACTTTACTGGTGGCGATCCTACATATCAATGCCACCACTATTGTGACATTGGCAGCAACACCAAACAAATGGTTTGTTGGATTACAAACGGATATCTTCGTAAAAATTGCCTGATATTTCTACGCCTCCACATTCAGGCCATCATAGGCAGCGGTCTTTGTAGGATTTAATGACTGGGACATTGGATGATCGGACCATTTGTATAAAGATAGCGGGGAAAAGTACTGGGGGAAAATGTAGGAGATTGGCATTAAGTAATGATGCTCGTTTGAAGAGCCTGTGCAGGCACGAATGTAATCATACTACGCCGTGTTAGTTAAAGTGCTATAAAATGCCATGCACCCTGTATTTTAGCTTATATCGATACGTTTCTCCTTGTCAACTTGTCTCTTGGGATATTGGCAGGTAAATGTCACTGAGCTTGTCTGAAATGACTGTACTGAACCTTAGTTAAGATGTTATTTAAGTAGGCGAGGCCGTGTTAACTGAGAGGTACGTCAGAAGAAATTGTTAGATATTCATGTTCCATTGTCTTACATATCCGCTTTCAAGACATGCATTAAGAGTCTAAGACAGTGGCGTACAAGGAGACATCTGATTTTTTCAAAACGTTTTTACTGTAACACAAAAAAAAACCCACCAGAGAGCTCTTGTTGCACTTACTAATACTAAATGTTCAATGAAAAACACTGAGGCGACCCAAATTTAAAATGTCTATTGAATGTGAGAAAACATTTGTGGGATGTGATTAATCAGTAAGAGCCTGATCAATGAAATCGGTGGTGGGGTCGAATTGATTGTCCTGTAGATACAATAGACTTTTCATATTGATTTAAACATTTTTGTCTACATTGAATTGCTGCAGGTGTTAAGGAAGAGCAGGTTATTGAAAAACCTCTGTACTTAGTTGCTAAATGTCCCAGAGGGAACCCTCTCGCTTTCTCAGTTATCCAGTCAAGGTCAGGATTGGCATACCTGCAGATCTAAGTGAAGATTTAAAACTCCATGATTTCAGGTTAAATTAGATTCCCTACAGTGCGGAAGCAGGCCTTTTGGCCCAACCAGTCCACAACGACCATCCGGAGAGTAACCCACCCAGACCCATTTCCCTCTCACTAATGTACCTACCACTATGGGCAATTCACCTGACCTGCGGAAGGAAATCCACACAGACACGGGGAGAATGCGCAAACTCTACAGACAGTCGGCCGAAGCTGGAACCGAACCTGGGACTGTGAGGCAGCAGGGCTAACCATTTCGCCATTCTGACGGAAAATGTTCTTGTTAAATTGTTTTTAAGCAACCTGTTCCAACATGCTGTGCGACTCACGTCAGGGGCAGGTGGAATTTGAAGCTGGACCTTCCAGCCCAGAGATAAGGACAATACTACTGCGTCACAAAACCCTTCTGCTCCCAGCTAGTACAATTACACCCAGTTATGCAACTGGTCACCCACAAAACACTCATTTTCACTGAATGGAACATTTTCAGAAAATTACACGTTTATTAGGATACTGGCTAACAACTGTCCCAAAATAGTATGAGCTGTAATTTTACAATCCAATCAGCATTGCCATGGGCAGAACTGCATGGCAGGCCTGTAAAGTGGGTGATCTCTGAAATCTATGATAGGAAAGTAGGCTCGGATAGAACAATATTTGCTATCCGCTGAATCCAAAAGTTCCACGTTTTATCTTTTATTTTACACCTGTTATAACAATCTCAAATCAACACAAACTGCAGCTGCTGAACATTCTCTAACTCGTCTGTGCATGTTTACATTCGCTTCCAGTCAGGATAGCCCGTATCTCGGAAAGCGAGAGTGTCTATTATAAATGTGAAAGGCATATACAGTAGTGCTTTGTTACAGTACTACACCTAAATCGCGTGTTAAACTACAGCAACAGTGCAAAGCACCATATAAACTTAACTAAATTTCTATGATATCGCATGTTCCAAATGCAGGTTACACGTTACTATAAAGGAAACATTGATTTGTTGACATATTCAGCTTATCCCTTTTAGACAGAGGTAAAGTAGCATTATGTGTATGTAACTGGAAGAATCAAGTTCTGCTTCATTATCATCACACGGGATAAATGAATGATTTCCTGTCTCACAAAAATGACAACTTTGTGTTGAGGTTATTATCTTAAGAAGCACCTTTGTTTATTATAATAATTGGACATGCTCCAGCCACGAAGTCGAACTATAAAATTATTTCTCAGGGCTTCCATTACACTGTTACCTTGATTTGGAGATGCCGGTGTTGGACTGGGGTGTACAAAGTTAAAAATCACACAACACCAGGTTATAGTCCAACAGATTTAATTGGAAGCACTAGCTTTCGGAGCGACGCCCCTTCATCAGGTGATTGTGGAGGGCTCAATCCTAACGCAGAATTTATAGCAAAAATTTACAGTGTGATGTAACTGAAATTATAGATTGAAAAATTGATTGTCTGTTAAGCCTTTCATCTGTTAGAATACAGTGATAGTTTCACTTCTTTCATGTGTAAATCACAAAACCTTTTTTTAAAAAAAGTTGCATTCTCGGGTTAGCTGTTAACAATGGTGATAGCTAGACAATATGTTGAAGGTGTTGGCCCTCTGTGTTTTACACATGAAAGAAGTGAAACTATCACTGTATTCTAACAGATGAAAAGCTTAACAGACATCAAATTTTCAATCTATAATTTCAGTTACATCACACTGTAAGTTTTTGCTATAAATTAAATTTGCTATAGGATTCAGCCCTCCACTATCACCTGATGAAGGGGCGTCGCTCCGAAAGCTAGTGTGCTTCCAATTAAACCTGTTGGACTATAACCTAGTGTTGTGTGATTTTTAACTGGTACCTTGAACATTCAACACTTTAAACTAAAGTCACAAGTAATTGAATAAAGAAGAAACGTGGCATAGCTAGGCGAAGCTATAAAAGGAAATCTAAATTTTTAACGGCGTTATGGGATTAACGAGCGGTATTGGTGACTTTGTACAAAAAAATACATCGAATGTACGGCACAGATGTAGAGCATCCCGTTAACTGCTCGTCATAAATTTATGATCCACACGAACCTCCTCCGACCGTAAGTCATCCATTGCGTCTGTATTTTCTTCCGGATAACACTTCACATCTTAATTGAAGTTCGTGATTGACAATTAAAATCGCAATTTTACGTAAACAAATATTGTCTTTGTAAAAACAAGTTGGGCACATCTAAATTGACATTCACTTCCATCTTCACAGCTGTCAGAATATTATTATCCGTCCGATTTTAACTCGTTCAGTCCTCACGCACTGACAGAATTAAATCAAGATCGTCCTTGTGTGCCATATATTAGTTAAAGATAATGTAATTTCAAGGCATATGCTAATTCTCCAAGCAATGTTGTAACTATGATTACAACTCTTGGGGACGGGAGACAGTTGAACATATATCAACTATTTTCAGAAAACAGCCTGTACTGATTTGAAAGCAGGAAAGTAAAAGCGCTTAACAAGTTCACATTTAACAAGTTAAAATTACTTTTACAATGTTTGAATCTATGTGGGAATTAACTGACTGACATACTACTCATAGGTGGCTGTTGGTAATCAGCATTCATTTCCTCATTGGTTCATAGAAGCAGAAACAATTCGCCAATCGCCTGCTCCACTATTCAATAAAATTATGGCTCATCTGATTATGGCCTTAACTCCATTTTCCCGCTTATCTACAAACTTTGACAATATTGCCGATTAAAAATCAGTCTGACTCGGACTTGACCTGCCTCCCTGCTTTGGAAAAGACTTCCAACTCACTGAGAGAGAAAAGCAAATCTTCCTCAATCTTTATTTTAAATGAACGTCCTCTTATACCCAAACTGCGTTAAGGCGATTTAAATCAAGGCAGATTTTGCAATCTTTTTGTAAAACAATAATTCCTTTGTGTGAACCCGGTTGAATTCTCAATAAAATCACAAGTGACATCAGATGGGGAGTTTCAGATATGCAGACACCAGAAATTTGTGTACCAGTTAGATCAGAGATTTGCATGTATTTTCGAGTAATCATTTTGAAAAAAATACACTGGAGCAGAGCTGAATAAAATCCAAATAAAAGGTGGTTCCATACATTGAAACATATATTCACACGTCATTAATCAGGACGAATTTTAACTTGATAGTTAGTGACTGGTTAAGTTGTTTGTCTTTGTGAAAGTATACACAAATACATCTATTTTGGCAGAATCTTCAAGAGAGTAAAGTGCAATATGTTGTTCAGGCTTGGTAAAGTTTGTTTACAATTGATGGTAATGATCATTAAGAACAAAAGTTTGTGTGTGGGTTAAACATCTCTTATGCTCCAACAGAATGAAACCCAAAGTCATGAGATATCTGGAGCACATTTGTGCTACTGAATACTGTCATTATATCACAGCATTAGCAGCTCATGATTTACAATTTCTTGGCAAGTTTAGGAATAATTTTTCATCTGTAATTTATTCTGCAGGAGAGCAACAGTACCCAGTCCCTCCGCCAGTGTATGGCTGCCACAACTCTACAGACAGTTGTGCTGGGAGTCAGGCTCTGCTGTTAAGATCCCCATATAACAGGTAACATCTCTGCACTGCACAATGCTGAGTTCACATTGATAAGACATTTGGTCATGTATTTATTAATGCTGCTCATTATTGGAAAAAGGTGGGGTTCAAGTTATTTATTCTTCCTGTGGTATACCTCAGTCAAAATTCTCAGTTTGCTAAGGGGCTCTATTGTCTGCCAAAAAGTAACCAGCTGATTACCATTGCTCACTTATTGGAAAAATAAGTTGACCAGCTCTTTCATTGAAAGATCTACAGTAGATCTTGTTTACCCAAGTTGACTGTACTCATTGATATGTATATCCCAGTTGGGAAATTCCTCAAGTTTAAAATTCTCATCCTCTCTTTGAATCTCTCCATGAATCTGTTTCTTTAGACCACAGTTTTTATAACATAATACATCTCAATAACCTTCCAAATTCTGGCATTCTACTCATCCCATATGTTCTGGAATTTCCCACCTTGCCTCCACCCACACCTCTTCCCATCCAAATCTTTTTAACTCTCTACTTCTTTCTCCTCTTTTAAAACACTCATTCAAATTAAACTCATTGACCAGATGTCCAGGGTGGCACAATTACATTTTGAAATATTGATGTGTATCTGTGCCATGACTGAATGAGCAGTTGAATGGGCTCTCAGGTCTCTAATCTTGAGGACTGATGTCAACAGCCAGTACTTCCCCCTTGTGTGGCTGGTACCAAATTTTGTTTGATAACATTCCTCTAAGTGTCTTGGAATGTTGAAGGCTTTCTAAACACAAGTACTTATTGCCAGCTATCTGCTCTTGGCATTGCTTGATTGATGACAGTTCATTCTTGCACACCCACTTTCATTCTTACCTTGAGCTGGATATGTTGCAGCCAGCCTATCTACTTCTCTCTGTTTTACTCTCCTTCCAATGTTGAAAGTTTCACACAATGTTTGGTAAAAACAAATAAAAGCTATTAGTTACCCATTTCTGTTGGAGATACCCACCAAGGTTCCCTTAGCTCAATGTTTTCCCTATTAATTGTTGGACTGCAATTGGCTAGCCCATGGATCCTCCAGTCAAACATGAGTGCATGATCGCCAAGCTGTGTGTTAGTATTTAGTGGAATGAATAGGAACCTCATTGGCTCTTCTTGGACTCATCAGAAGGTCTGTTTATTAGCTTTTGAAACATTGCTAGATGATTTCTATTGCCAACTCAGACTGGCATTTGAACTCCCACTCCTCTGAATTATGGACATAATTGTCATTTGGAACAATGTCAAAATAACCATTAACAGAAACTGACCAAATAACTTGCAGAAATGTAACAGAATGTCACATTCATAGGATAAATGATGAAGAACTTATGAATTAAGAAAAATAGGTTACTTTTCTACCAGTTGTTGAATGTTGAATGATGCAGTGTTTGTAAGTAATAGAGTTGAATATGACTCAAATTCTTTTTGTATAATCTATCATTTGTTGTCATTCAAGCCAAAAACTTCAAGCACAAAATTTAGCCTAGTACTGAGTTCTTTGTTACTCATATGAACAAAGAACCTGAATTTCTGTACTACTTTCCAGAATATCATGATGCCCCACAGCTAATAACTAATACTGATTTGGAATTTAATGTAGGAAACATGCAGCCAATCTGCACAAAGCAAGCTCATACAGACTGCAGCCTAATATTGACCAAACCATCTATTTTAGTGAGGTTGATTGCGGGATCAATTTTGGCTCAGCGTAATGGGGAAGAACTCCCTTACTACTTTTCAAAGTAATGCCGTGGAATCTTTTATGCGTAAGTACAGTCTTAATGTAATGTTTCATTTGAGCAAAGGCACCTTTGGTAGTGCAGCATCAAATTCATGTACAGCACTGAAATACTATCTTAACTATTATTTTCAAGTTTCTAGAGAACCCATACCTGTTCAATTCATTGGTGATGTTGCTACCCAAAGAGCCATAATTAATTAGACCCAGGAAATTATTTTACTATTGAACTGTAATAATTAGCTGATTTGGACAGTGAAAAATGATAGTGGCCAAGGACAAGTACAAATTTTCTCCATCCATTATACTAATAGCATGCTTGGGTCAGAACTGCTGCATTCTTGAGCCACTTGCTAGCTACCTCTGATTTTACATTCCATTTTAATTAATTGGTACATTTTCTCCTGTTAGTTCAAGATTTTATGTTGAAAAAAAAAGTACATCTGTATGTGTTACCATATAAAACAACAAGCGGTTCAAGGCTGTACCAGAATCGTAGGGATCAGTTGACCCTTACATAATACACACAAATTTCCTCTTCATGAATACACATGAATTTCTTGACCATATTTGTGACTTTCTTTGCAATCTGCTGTTTGTATCGTTATTTTTAGAATGGAGAGATTGTAATTTCAAAGTTGTTGCTTACTCCCCATGAAAACATTTGCTCAAATTTTGAAACTAAAATAATGGCAAGTTTAAAGAAATACAGCTATTAATGTAGAATTGTCCAGTATGTGGTGAGAAAGTTACACCCCATGAGTGACTAATATCTGAAAATGTTTATAGAGACCCATCACTATTTTTTTGAGAATGAGAGCTCACCAAGGAAATTGCTGCATAAAGTGTCCAGTGAACTCATTGGAGATATTTAGGTTTGAAATCAAACAAATTAATTCCTTTATTACAAGTAAGATTTATATTTGTAAAATGCCAATCAGTCTATCAGACCAGGACAAATTAAACTATATAATTTACTTTCTACAGGCAGTAAGGAGATTGATATTATAGAAACAATAAATATAATTTTTTGTCTTACTTTTCCATATGTTTTCTCTCTCCTCATCAATCTTCCTTTCCCTTTATTTATTACTTTTCTGTGCCTGCTTTGACTCTCATTCATTCCATTTCCTTTTTTTCACAATCCTTAAATCTCACCAGTTATAAAGATGGACTAATAGTTCCGTCCTCCACTAAGATCCCAGATGTCCTAATATTGGATTGCGCATTGAACAATTTACACCACAAGATGTTTTTATGTTGCATTGTGAGGGCAAAAAAATCTAACTGGTCATATATTGAGGATCTGGGCATTATTCACAGCGAACACATGAATATGTAATGAACAGTGAATGTATTTAATGGGAGGACATTCAGAAAAATAAGATAAAATTAAGAAAGGTTAATAAGACACACATGCATCCAAAAATACTTTGAATACATACTTCAGTTTACGTCAAGGGAAGGAGGTAATGATGTAATAGAGGAAGGAAAGGAGCTTATCAAGATGGGTGATGTATGGTACTTTATTGACCGCGGGAATCTGAAAGCCAGCATTCGTTCAGAGTGCACAGAATCTATAAATATGATTTGTGATGCAGTTTTGAGCACAACATTTCATCCAAGTGCTGGCTTGGATGACCTTCCGTGCAGGATACAGACAGTAATACCTGGGCAACAAGGGAAAAGCATTTTTGTTAATGCTCGTTGTGGATTGTGGCCAAGGAAGAAATAATGCTGGAAATCACAATGGAAATTAAAATAAGAATTTATGTCACTGCCTTTTTAAAAAAAAGAAAGTAACAATGTATTGTTAGTCTTGTGGAAAAGTTCATGCTAAAGAAATATAAGAGAATGCTTGCTTGTAACAGTAAATCCAGATTTAAAAAAAATTCACTGAGTTAATTATGCCTTCTCTACTTGTTTTTACTCAAAAGTTTGAAAGTTATTTTACACACCCCCTCCACCCACCATCCCCCACCTCCATTACATGGAGGAATTCTGCTGAATTTGGCTCTGGCTTTTTAATGAACTGTTACAGGATTAGGATCAGAGTTGAAAATATATTAATTGTTCTGTAACAATATCATTAGAGCTCAGGTTACTCTTGGGGATTAGACATTTACTCTAGTTAAACTTGAAGCTAGTTTTAAAAATTGCTTTATTCCTTTGTCTCTCTGTGCAATGTAATGATCACAATCAGCACCCTTACTCGATTTAATTGTTCAGAATAAATGAAATACTTTTTGCCATGTGAAGGGTTACAATATTGTAATATTCAATTGTAACTTTTGAATGGAAAGCAGGTAAACATCTGAAGGAGCAAAAAATTATAGAGGAATGAGAAACATCAGAAGAATGGGTCTAATCGGATAGCTCTATCAAAGAGTTGATAGAGGTATGATTGGTTGAATAGCTTCCTTCTGTATTTGTATGTGTGAATGTATGATTGTAAATAACTTATGTGGTCGATTGAATGATATAGTATTTATAAATCTTGCACTACATAGTGTCCTCACCCTCTCCCACAACAAACACAAACCATTCTAACTTTGTTGCAGCTATTTGACTGGGCACATCCAAGGTATAAGCAATAAGTCCTGCTCAGGAAGATCCTGCCATTTTAAACTGTATCCAAATGAATACTGTTTCTACATACTGGTTCTGAAGTTTAAAAAAATAGATTCAAGAGATCACACTTGGACTTGGACTTTCATCTACAAATTAGGTCGGCTAGATTCTACGACTAGACTCAATCGCAATGAAACGTTAACTGTGTTTCTGTCTCCACAGGTGCTGCCTGACCAGCTGAATATTTCCACTACTTTCTGTCTTAGTCCTCATAGCAGACAGGTTGTTGGGGGTGACTTCAAGTCAAGGAGGCATGAACTTAGAGTCAGAGGTAGGCCATTTAAGGGGTAATATCAGGAAGCATTTCTTTATACAAAGTGTGGTGGAAACTTCTGACTCCCACATGTAAAGATAATGAGACCATGGGCCAATTGAACATTTTAAAACTAAAATTTGTAGATTATTAGATAGAGAAGGTTATTAAAGATTACGAAACCAAGGTGAATAGGTGGAGTTAAGGTACAGAGTCGAGAGTGTGATGCTCAGGAATGGTGAAGGGCTTTTGCCTGAAACATTGATTCTCCTGCTCCCCGGATGTTGCCTGACCTGAAGAGCTTTTCCAACACCACACTCTTGACTCTAATCTCCAGCATCTGCGGTCTTCACTTTCGCCTAGTTAAGATACACATTTGTCTTGATGTAATTAAACGACACGACCATTTTGAGAGGTTGAATAGCCTCTTCCTGTTTCCGGACTGACGGTGAATGTTGCATGAACAAAGCAATAAGCAAGCAGACACTCCTTATGGTGTACAACTGTTCTAAATGTTTTTATGATATGACATGAAAAACAGGATTTGCAGTAGCTTGGGTAAAAACCTCCTGGTGAGATAATTCTACCTATGTCAAGCCAACATGCATGCTGTTAGCTACAGCCCTAGTAAGTTACTGTCATTGGAATAACCACAAGAATACAAGTCTATAATCAGGGCATGGATAAATGATAAATAAATATACTAGGTTGATGAGAAAAGGCTAAAGAGAACAAAAAAAGTCGAGATTGTGGGGAGACCTTTATAAATGAAGTGTCAAAAAGAGAGTGAAGAAAAAAATCTCCTGCAGCAAATGTATTGGGCTGGCACCTCCCAATAAGAAAAGGAATCAAAAGTCCTGAAGGAATTAATTACATGAGTATTACAGGAAGAATTTGTGGAATTGCAAAGCATGTGGCACAGACCAGCACGAGGAGGCAGCTGCTAATGGGGAAAAACTCCAGGAGAGTTTAATAATTTCCAAAACAGATATGAAGGCAGCATAAAAGAAATGTAGTCAGGATAATGGATAACGCTGTCGAAAGATACTGATATATATGCGAGGTGGGGTCTGTTTTAGCGCTAGATCATTAAAGGTGAACGGCAGCAGAGAGGTACACTGAATTCCAGCTGATCTCTTCTGTTCTTTAGTGAAGTGTGTCCTGCTGGAGTTAAAATTGAAAATTCTTTTTAACTAATGATGGAATGGGTAGAGTCTTCGGCTATGAAAATAGAAGGTACTGGTTTCATTCATCACACCTCTGTCGCATTTCTCTTCTTTTGTCAAGCCACACAGAGCTTGATCATCCATCACCAGCCACCTTGGAGTTTTCAGTTCACGAGTTGAAAACTATCAGCACTTTTTGCACTTACATTTCTCATGGGTTAGTTCATTTGTCCTGCCTCTTCCATATTTTTATGTCAGTCCCCATTTCCCTTCCCCCTCTTCTAAATAGTGGATTCCTTGAACAGATTACTTTTTAAAAATTTTGTTAGGTATCACTTGTAAATCCTGTGCAGTGATATAAATGTTAAAATGGGCCTGTCTATATTAAAGTGGCTGTGACTGAACCTTAGGCCACCCTTGAGGGCAAATTAAACTAGTCTCTGAAAAGACAAATGTACATTTATATAGTGCTTCACAGGATCACACAAGAACCTAAGAACTAAGAGCAGGAGGAGGCAATTGCCCCTTAAGTCTACTCCACCATTGGCTGAACTCAATTGTGTTCAGTTCCACTTTCCTGCTGCACTCTGTAACCTTTCAACCCATTACTAATTAAAAATCTGTCTATTGCTTCCTTAAATTTACTCAGCGTCCTGGGATTCATAGCAATCTGTGGTAGTGAATTCAATGGATTCCTGCCTTATTGAGAGAAATAATTTCTCCTCATCTCAGTTTTAAATCTGCTACCCCTTGTCCTAAAACCATGACCTCTCATTCTAGATTGCTCCACAAGAGGAAACATCCTTTCTATGTCAATCTCCTTTAGCATCTTCTCTACCTCAAATAGGTCTCCTCTCATTCTTCTAAACTCTAGAGGGTAATGGCCTAACCTGCTCAATCATTCTTCATAAGACAAACTCCATATCTCTAGAATCAATCTAGTGAACCTCCTCTGAATTTCCTCCACTGCAATTACAACCTCTTTAAGTAAACAGACCAAAAGTGTACACATTACTCCACGTGCAGTCTCACTAATGTCTTGTGCAGTTGCAACAACATTTACCTTCTTTTATTCACTATTCCTTCAGCAATAAATGCCACAAATCCATTTGTTTTCCTTATTACTTCCTGCACCTGCATACTGATTGTCAATGGTTCATGTGCAAGGGCATCCAGATCCCTCTGCACTGAAGCACTCTGAAATTTCTCTCAATTTAGATAATAAGCTGCCTTTCTATTCTTCTCACACATTTATCCACATTAAACTCTAACTGCTAAATTTAGGCCCATTCATTGAACCTATACATATCTATTTCCAAATGTCTTATTTCTTCATTGCAACTTATTTTCCCAAATATTTTAGTATCATCTGCAATTTTGGCTGTCGTACTTTCTATCCCCACATCCAAATCATTAATATATAACATAAATATTTGGGGCCTGAGGACAAAACCCTGTGACGCTCCACTAGTTCCATCTTGCCAATCAGAAAAAGACTAATTTATCTCAACTTTCTGCTTTGTGTTGGTTAGCCAATCATCTAACCAAGCTAATAAATTACTCCAACCCCTCTTACCTTATTCACTAACCTTTTCTCTATTCAACATCTGATTGCATGCCTTTTGTAAATCCATATACACATCTATAGGATCCCCATTGTCCATTTTGATTGTTAAAATCACTGAACATCTCAAAGTCCTTTAGAGACAATGAAGTAATTTTCAAGTGTAGTGATTGTTTTGGTAAATGCATCAGACCATTTGCATACAGCAAACCTTCACAAGCAACAATATGATTTTTTTTTGTGATGTTGATTGGGGGATACATTTTGACCAGGAGACTTATGATAACTTCCTTGCTCTTTAAAATGTTGCAGCATGATCTTGAGAGTACAGGCAGGGTCCAAGTTTAACAGCTTATCTGAAATAACAACACCATCAATGCACAGTTCATTTTTTTCTCAGTGCTGCACTGAAGTATCAGCCTTATACTTGTGCACCAGAATCTAGCATTGCTTCTGAACCCCCTTCCAATTTTAAAATCTGGGGATTTGTGCAAAATGTTTTCTTGTTTGCAGGGATGAGATTAAATCAAATGAATTTAGAGTCATCTTTATTTTGTGACATCAAAGTAGATCCAAGTAAATGAAATGGTTTCCTGGTTTAAATGAAGTTTTCCAAAATCCAGTTATCCCCAATCACATTCTAGATGAAGGGTTAAGCTCTCAGTATTGTGACCGAACCTCAGACCAACAACTCCTGAACTTAATTGGCATCATTTTTCTATTTCTTGACACTATTCCCTCCCTGTGTATTTTCTCAGCAAACTTGACAGTTCAGCATTGAATTGTGTTGAATGATGAGATTTTGTGCCATGGGTCCATACCCACAAGGAATTAGATAAAGACCGGCAAAAACAAATTCATCTCACTTTAGGACTTTTTATAGCTGAGAGAAAGTGAAGAATGTTAACCCATAATCATGGGTTAGTTTTGAAACCAGAATTGAAAGAACAATTTGTCGTGTTTTTCATGTGATGTTATAAATGGCAATACAAACTGGCCGGTGTCCACATGTCTTTCCCATTTAAATTCAAGTCAACAGTCTAAATTACAACTTTTTATGCATTCCATGTTCTTCTGTTCCATAAAAGAAACACACATGTCTGACTCATTTGTTTTGACAAAGACAATCTTACCTAAGTGGATATTACCCTCACCTCTAGTCAGAAGGTACCTGAGAGTTTCAAGCTTCACTGCTGGCATTTGAGGGCACAAGCTGGATGATATTTTTAATGTAGTATTGAGGAGCATATTGTCAGAAATGCTGTTGTTTAGATAAAGCATTAAACTGAACTCTTGCCTGCCCTCATTTATCTCTAACATTTATCCCTCCACTAGCAGAACTGTATCATATGATCTGGTTAGTTGTCATGTTGCAGTTTGTAAGAGGTAGTTATGTACAAGTCGCTGCTGCAATTCTTACATTACAACAGTGACTACGTTTTAAACATATTCATTAGCAGAAGTTTGGAATATCTTGAGGTCATGAAAGAAGCAATATTAATGTTTTAAGCCATAAAAAAAAAATCACTGTTTCACTTGTTGCAAAGAGCTGCATTCAAACTTTTGCAATGGACTTTTGCTGCAAAACCTTATCTATTACTTTTTGACACATCAGTGGAGTTTGATGATTGTTGGTTTTGGAAAGCTGCTATACTCCCCACTGAAGCTCTTCCCCCAAAATATATCTTCTCTGCAAGCAGACAAAGGGGCAGACAGCACACGCACGCACACACACAAACATACACACGCACTGACAGCATGACTGCATTAACTCCAGTTGCCTTTCAAAAACATGTCAGCCAAAAAAACTCTATTTTTCAAAACTACTGGGTTTATACTCTTGAGTTCTTAATGTAATGTTAGACACTGTTATGTCTGTTCTGTAAGAAAGAAGTACATCAACCTTGACAGAGTTCCAAGATATAAAATAAAGGAAGAGGTCATCTCCAGGGAACTGTGAGAAAATTGGACATGAGACAGCATTAATGTATTGCACCATAAGACTAAATGTGCTCCAAGAATCTACAAACAGTCCCAAATAGCATTTTACTTACCCCTTTAAAGAATTTAATCTTTTGCGAGTTACATTTTGACAGAAAAGTCTGAACACAAGCTGAGCAATCTGTGGCAAGTAGGATTCCACAGTTTCTTCAAGCCAATAATGAGGAACCAGTGGAAAATCAGTTCTAGACATATCCTCATTATTAAAAAGTGAAGCCAAGGTATTTAGCTGCTTTCTTAAACTGATGTTTAAAATATACAATTGCCACCACCACTACAACTTGTTGCCGGGCATTTTATCTGACAGAGTGATGATATGTTTATTAAAAATGTCTTTGGCATGTTAATCAGAGAATAACCACTAAAGGCAATCTCCCAATCTTGAGGGAAAGTGTTTTAAAAGCAGTATGACTGTAATTGCATTTTATGAGCAATGTATCCTATCGTACTTGGCAAACCCACAGGAAAAATGCAGTTCCCTTTCTGCTGAGTGTAGGAGCTTGTCCACCAGATGTCAACAAGTTTTGTACTGTAATCCATCTGGAGCAGATCATCCTGTGTTGATGAGTAGACATTGGACTTGTGTTGGTGGACTTGTAGTCTCGCCATGAGGATTAGTCATTGCAGCGCAAGTATGCTAACCAACAAAAGCTCTTCAAGTTCAGGAAGAAAGCTCAAATTAGTTCTGCTCATCTACACTATTACTATGATATCAAAGCATTATCTATTTCTGAATTTTGCAAGATGGCCACTCCAGCTACTTGAGAATTAAATCTAAGCTAACACTCCTAATGTAATACTGAGGGAACTCTGCAATATCAAAATTGCCATCTTTCGGATTGGACTGTAAACCAAGACCCTAATTGCTCTCCCAGGATTTAAAATATCCCCTTGCAATATTTTAAAGTGGAGCAAGGAGTCTGCCCTGGTTTTCTAATATAGTCCCCTTATCCAGCACCTAAAATGGGGTAAGATCAAACCACTCTTGTGGGAACCTGTGTGCAAATTGGCTGCACTTAAAAAACTATTTTGTTGGTTTCGAAATATTTTGGAATGTACTGAGCCAAGAAGGGCAGTACTTGAATATAAGTTCTTTTCTTCACTATTCATAATCAGACAAATACTTGATATTTTTTCACTTGGAATTTAATGTAGCAGTCTGATAATCTGATGAATATTTTTAAAATTTGAGAGGGATGTTTCCTCTGGGGATGCTCTGATAAATGTGTTAATATAAAATTTGTTTGCTCCCAATGTTAATATATTCATCTATTTATTCTTTGTGTGCTAGTTATTCATAAAAAATGCCTTATTATTGCTGTGATGAATGTCCCAAAAGTACTTCTTATATAATGGTTACATTATATAGGCTCATGCAATCTGTTTGGTAATGCTTTTACACACCTCTGAAGTAAGTGGGACTTGAGACAAGGGCACTACCACTGTGGTACAGAGGTATGAGCATGTAACCAACATATAGGTTCATATTGTTAAGTGAGTGATATGACAGCCATTTTTCATATACACGGACAAGCATTTTAAAAACAAAGTGTTTCCTAGAGCTCCTTTCAATCTTTGAATTCAAGCAATTACGCTGTTGTTATCGTGGTTCACTTTCAGAAGCTGTGTGCCTTTACTACACCCTTCTGAGCTTCTGCTTGCAGCAATTCCCAGGCCAAAATAATGTTGGGCTGAAGGATGCAGGAAAATATCCAACTAACTGGGCAGGCTTCAGCAAATTCCAGCTCATTAATTTTTATCTGAAGAACAGTTTGGCTGGTTTTATTTTGTTACAGACAGGGAGAGATGATAGGCATGGCTCCACTTTTTCACCTAACCGCTGATAGCGTGTTTTTAAAAAAAGGATGTTTCAATTCTTGAATGTTTTAATTGTCAGTGACTGGCTTTTGTAAGTTTTAAAGGAAAGATTAATGCTTATTGCTCAATATATACCCACACACAGATAAACATATACTGAGGAAAAGATTAGAATTATGAAAGTGCCATGTGGTTATGATTTTTTTCAAGTGTTCTTTGCGGTACTTGCTTTCCCCTGGTGTTGAGGACTTGAGACACTGCAGGCCTTGAATTCTCTTTGCTCATGGGCAGAAGTGCTGGCACCTTAGAAAGATGGATTTGCTGTTATTTTGTGATTATGGTAGTAGATTTCTCAACTTATGCTTTACTTAAGGTGCAATAGTAAAGCTCTGGTACAATTCCTTAAATAGGGAGTTCAAGACCAACTTGAGTCTCTGCCTACATGTGGCCTAAGTACATGTTCTTAGGGTGTTTTCCCTTTGTTGGCTCAGACGTTTCTGTCTCTCTGGTATATGACTTATTAAAGACTTAGGGTCCTAGCTGAAACCTTGTCTCTATCATGTAACCAAAATGTCTTTTTCCATTGTCTTCAAATAGTTTTTGATGGTTAGGTCATCAGCAGATGTTGGTGTCTGAATATCACTCATCCACATACCATGTTGATAAATCAGAGCTGTTAACACCAATTATTTCAAGTTTGGAATTACTGAAGCTGTAACTGATTGGACCCAGTTTTCTTAATCAATTGAAGAAATATTGCATTATCACAGGAAGGGTTATTTGAATTTCAATGACTTCACCAGACTTGACCAGACATGAAAATTTGCTCATTGTTTTTAGACTTTTTATTAGCAGGATCAAAGGTTATCTGACTTCTAAACTCCATTTTACATTACAGGAAATACTTTATTTCAGATCTAAACCTCTCCCTCATGTGTCTTTTGTCTGAAGGCAGGTCTGAGCCACAGCACGATTTCCTCCATAGGTGGGGAGGAGGCAGGTCCTAAATCTACAAGAGTGATCCGATTTTCAAAAGTCAAAAACAGAACACATTGAAAAGAAGATAGAGTTCCACAACGATTGATATGTTGAGCACTCAATTTCAAGGATCTGAAGTGGGGGGAGCATTTTAAGGTGGGAGATTGCGTGATGACATTTCCCAGAATATGTCCAGCCAGTGTTGGCAGCATTATTATGAAGATCATTGAAAAGTCATCATCAGTTACGCAACCATCAGTGGCAAAAATGTCATGACAACTTCTGTGGTAACATCAAGTGAGTAATGGGGGTGGGCTGGGATGTGACAGAGATGGATAAATGTTCAATGCATGCAGTATGATGTAATAGGTCATTATAGGAAGAATGATGGAATTTCAGATTGTTTTCTCCATTCCGGCCGAGTTTATATTTGACAAAAAGGGAAAAGGTGGATTCTCAACTATTTTTAGGAAAGTTTTAGGCCAACGTGACATTTAAATAAAAATAACTCCTGTCCAGCAAAGCAGAGTCATCTGGTCACTCTATGATGCCACCTGAACCAGAACAAGAATTGAACGCCATGCTGTCGCCACTAACCTGATCCACAACAGCTATCTGGCCAACTAAGCCAACTCATTCTTAAACTCAAGCCCTATCATGGACTTACTCCATCCTAGATTCATACCTTCTTCACTCAGTGACGGGGGATCCTGTGGAAGTCTCTACCATGTAAAGCAATGGAAATCAAATCACTCTAGGACTAGTTTAGTTTAGGAAACTTGGTTAGCATGGACCTATTGGACTGAAGGGTCTGTTTCTGAGCAGAATGACTCTATGACTCTAGATACATTTCTAGACACACAATGTGTCAAGGAGTATGGGGATACAATGGATTTATCAAGTTGAGATAGAGGATCAGCCTTGATCATGTTGAATGGCCTAGTTTTGTTTTTTTTTATGTTTCCATGAGTGGAATTTTCCTAGCCCCTGAAAGATGTGGACCCAATGGGAGTCAGTTCGGAAAGGTGGCAAAGTCAGAAAATTTAGATTTTTGACATTGAGAAAAACTGATGTGGCTTTGTACCCAAGCTTTGAATGTGAGATGAGGGTTTTGAAAGCGGGTAGCAAGAGGCTTATGTTCATGCACTAACATTTCATTATTACCTATTCTTACCTAATTTCTATGCAGTTTGCTGTTCTCCCATACAGCGGAGAGAAACTAGATGACAACAATTCCTGACATGAAAGTCAATACAAGTACCTTGCTGCTGCAGCTCTTCTGGGCCCCCATGCAGACCAAGTGTCCCTAACATTTTAGGGCAAGCTTCATGGATATTGGCCACCTACATGGCTCTTGCCTCAGAACTTGGCACTGTACTTGCACCCGCTTCACTACATTATTATGGCACATCTCTGACTAGCTTAGAATACCACTGCAGACTTCAGCACTTTGGAGCACACTGTCACCTTTCACTGGAATGCTGCTCCTGCCACATTGTGCACAGCCACCCCTCTCATGTGTCAGAGCAAGGTGTATATGAAGTCTCTTCACTTACTTTCTGCATCTCTACCTTGTCTTGCTGTGCCTTCCCTTTGTGCAGTTAGAACTTACAGACTCACAGGACTTCGGTCTTACCATGATGCTCTACTTTGACACAAGCCACACAGCTTGTCATGGTTGCCAGCAGCGATCAATTAAGGAGGAGAATTGAGGAGAACAGTTCTGATGAAGAGTCATACAGGACTTGAAATGTTAACTCTATTTGTCTGTCCACAGATGTTGCCAGACCTGCTGAGATTCTTCAGCACTCTCTGTGTTTGCTTCAGTTTAACAGTATCTCCATAATTTGCTTTTATGCGAGGTGGACATGTTGCTGTGTGGTACTGTGCTACATCAATCTCATACATGGCAACAGCTTATGCAACGCTGAATGTGCTTTAACCAAATGGCTATGTCTGAAAGTCTAAGTCTAATCAACTCAAGGGGAATTGATGTCAATCATTTGATCACACCACAGTCAGTATTGGGCAGTGTCCGACCTCAGTCCAGGGCTTGGACACAGTAAGTTGGCCATTAGGGAAGGTTGATGTCAAGGGATTAATATCATTACAATCTGCAGGGTGGACCGTGGTCAGTTTTGCAGATCCATTTAGGGGATTTGTTGTAGGTCAGTTGTGGATCAAAGAGATCAGACTGAGGTCAGGTCACTCATTAGTTGGGGCTGCTTGTTTAAGTCAGTAAAGTGGCTGTGTCACAGTAAGGCCTAAGGGGCCTGACAGTAAAGTCAATGGGAAATGTCAGGGATCATCACTGCGGTAGACAAGTTGGGTAAGTCAACTGAGGACATTGGAGGTAGTATACTGGGATGCAGAGAGAGCAATTATCGTGACAAGGGCCAATTCAATGTATAAGTACATTGGAGAGCATGGGTTACTGTGGAAGGAAGGGGCTCATTGTTGGTCACGACCCTGGCTTCATCTGGTGTGGGGGGAGTAGGGGTTGAGGGGAGAGGGAGCAGTGCATAACTACAGTTGGCATGGTTAAGCTGTAGACCTGGGCCCCAGGGGACAATGATAAGAGATGAGGATTGAAATGAAACAGTAGAGTGGGAATGTGTGGAAGCTTAGAGCTGATTGGGTCAACAAGGAATGCAAGGAAGATTTGGGAGAGACCCCACCCCTCAACAAGGACAGAACACCCCTGGTGCTCACCTTCCACCCTACCAACCTTCGCATAAACCAAATTATCCGCCAACATTTCCGCTATCTCCAAAAAGACCCCACCACCAGGGATATATTTCCCTCCCCACCCCTTTCTGCCTTCCGCAAAGACCATTCCCTCCGTGACTACCTGGTCAGGTCCACGCCCCCCTACAACCCACCCTCCCAACCTGGCACCTTCCCCTGCCACTGCAGGAACTGTAAAACCTGCATCCACACCTCCTCCCTCACCTCTATCCAAGGCCCTAAAGGAGCCTTCCACATCCATCCAAGTTTTACCTGCACATCCACTAATATCATTTATTGTATCTGTTGCTCCCGATGCGGTCTCCTCTACACTGGGGAGACTGGGCGCCTCCTAGCAGAGTGCTTTAGGGAACATCTCCCGGACACCCGCACCAATCAACCACACCGCTCCGTGGCCCAACATTTCAACTCCCCCTCCCACTCTGCCGAGGACATGGAGGTCCTGGGCCTCCTTCACCGCTGCTCCCTCACCACCAGACGCCTGGAGGAAGAATGCCTCATCTTCCGCCTCGGAACACTTCAACCCCAGAGCATCAATGTGGACTTCAACAGTTTCCTCATTTCCCCTTCCCCCACCTCACCCTAGTTCTAAACTTCCAGCTCAGCACTGTCCCCATGACTTGTCCGGACGTGTCCTACCTGCCTATCTCCTTTTCCACCTGTCCACTCCACCCTCTCCTCTCTGACCTATCACCTTCATCCCCTCCCCCACTCACCTATTGTACTCTATGCTACTTTCTCCCCACCCCCACCCTCCTCTAGCTTATCTCTCCACGCTTCAGGCTCACTGCCTTTATTCCTGATGAAGGGCTTTTGCCCAAAACGTCGATTTCACTGCTCCTTGGATGCTGCCTGAACTGCTGTGCTCTTCCAGCACCACTAATCCAGAATCTGGTTTTCAGCGTCTGCAGTCATTGTTTTTACCTAAATTAACGCACTGCCTGCCACTCATTCTGTATCGCACAACCTGTTTGCTTCGAATTGATCAGAGTCAGAAATGCACAATGGAAATGAATGATAGCTGCAATCTCACTCCAGGTGGGTGCAGTAAGTGACTTTTTTTAAATCTGAACATGCAGGCTCTACTTGTGAGCAATTTGAGACCCTTCAAGGGACAATTGCATTAATTAGACATTAAAACAGCACAGATTACAGATATCTCAAATCATAGAAACCCTCTTGTGAAATGCATGCAATCACCAACCATGTGGGCTCTAAACCCTGGTGACAAACAACCTTCACCAGGTGTCATTGGTCATTACATACTGACCATAGTCATCTCTGTGAAGCAAAAGTCATCACAAGTGATCTATAAACTTTTACCTGTTTTGTGAACATAACTGACTTCCCCCAGTTGCAGGGCACTGAAGGCTGTACACACGTTGTTTCAAGAGCAACATATCATAATGCAGCTGACTTAATCAATAGAAAAGACTTCCATTCTATCAATATGCAAAATATTTGTGATCATCTGAGAAGTCTTTGCCAGACACCCTGGAAGGTGCCAAGAAGCTTATATCCTGAAGAGTCCTCATGTTCCTGATTGAGGCTATGTAAATACAGTATAGCCCATTCATCCACGAGGACCATTGTGGAGCAGCCTCCTGAAGATCAGTTGTGATGCTTGGATTGGTCTGAAAGCGGGCGTCGAAGTACAGGTCAGGTAAAGTGTGCTGCACAATGCTTGCATGCTGTGCTTTGCGCAACTGGAGCAGACATAGGCAGATTGTGATGGCTGTTGAAGAGCTGGAACTACAGGATCAGTCTTCCAACCAGGAGGCTGAGGACATGGAACAGAAAGAACATCACCTTCAGCATGATAGAGTGGCACAGTGTTATGTGCAACAGATCAGACAGAATGTAACTGACAGCCACTTCCAAAAGATTTTAGCTGGGTGCAATGATCATTCATTGAATGTAAATTCTTTGCTGCTTATGGGGAAGCATGGTATATTAGTAATGTGACTGGAGTAGTAACCCAGATCACTAGATTGATGTTTTGTAGGTTTAAATTCCACCATGGCAGATGATGAAATTGAACTCAGCAAAAATCTGGAAATAAAAACTGGTCTAATGATGACCGTGTAACCATTACCAATTGTTGTAAAATCTGTCTGGTTCACTAATGTCCTTTGCTGTCCTAACCCAGTCTGGTCTACATGTGATTCTGAATCTGAATGTGATTGATTCTCAAGGGTCATCTGAAATAGCTCAGCAAGGCACTCAATGAGGAATAGGCAATAAATGCTGGCCTTACTAGAGACACTGACATTCTGTGATGAATTTTTAAACAGGCAAGCAGACCCCGTTTTCTTCCAGAAGCAAATCATGCCATTTCTTTCTTTGCTTTTCTGTTGTTCACTTAAAAATAATGTTTTCGAATGTTCTAAGGCTTTCTAACATGTGATGCTCCAACATTGAATGATGACAAGACATGATACAATACTGGGCATTAGGGCAAGAGTAACACTCCCTTAGGGTTCAAATATGATTTGGCGCTAATGTTGGTAGCCTCTGTAGTTTCATGCTTGTGGCTGCAGCTGCAATGAAAGTCAATCAGATGGGTGATGATACAAGGTGGTAATGCATGTATAATTGTGAGATTCTATTTTCAATGAAGTTCAACAACACCACGTATGTGCCCTCAGAAACTGTTTCTTTTAATTTCCTCCCCACTATGTGTACGGTGACATTATTCTTGTGGTCAGCAGGAATTGTCCTGATGCATTTCTGGGCTTTAAAAATAAGTTAGACAGTGAAAATCCCAGCAAGTTCTGGCAGTGAGGAGTACTTTTGCTACTGGTGAGTGCTCAATAACGCAAGAGAAATGCCATAGATACAAAGTGCATATGTAATGAGATAAGTAGCACAGAATTGAATGAGATGACTCGCTTTGTTTGTGGAGAGAAATACTGAATGAAATTCCCTAAAACTGACCTGTAGCCCATTTTTGATAAAATTCAACCTGATGTTTCTAGCTTCACAATCTCTTCCTTTCTGACAACTCAGTACTCCTCCAGTTGCATCTGCCTATGCATTCCATTTTTAAAATTACTCTTTCATTGGTGGCTGTGTCTTTAGCTACCTTGGGCCTAAGGTCTGGAATTTCTTCCACAAACCTCTCCACTCTCTCATTGTTTTTTAGTTACTCATTGAAACCTACTCCTCTAAGCAAGATTGTGGTCTACTCTCTTAATATCTCCTCATGTGGACCAGTGTCAATTTTCATTGAATCACAGAATCATAGAAATGCTACAGTGCCAAAGAAGGCCCATCATTTCTGCACCTACTCTTTGGCCATTTCAAATTGACATCAATTTTCCCTGTAATCCTACACATTTTCTATTTAAGTGATCATCTAAAGCCCTGTTAAATGCTTCAATTGAATCTTCCTCCATCAGACTCCCAGGCAGTGCATTCCAGACTCTTAACTATTCACTGTGTGAAAAAAAAATCTTACCTTGCAATTGCTTCCTTTGCAAAACACTTTAAAACTGTACCCCTACTTCTGGATCCATTTATGAGCTTCTCCAGTTTTAATCTAACTTCTCTCACCAGACTTCTCATGATTTTGAAATCTTCTATCATATCAGATAATGTCTTAAAATCCTTAAAGATAATTTACTCCCTCAAAGGAACTAAATAAATGTAAGTAGCTGTTGATTGACTTACTTCGTCTTTATAAAGTTTTTCTATTTGAATACTATATATTTGCTAAAATATGAAACAAACAGATCGAATGCAGGAGAAACCATTTCTGAAGAACAATCATACCAGACTTGAAATATTAACTCTGTTTCTCTCTCTACAGTTGCTGCCAGGCATGGTGAGGTTCTTCAGCATTCTCTGTGTCTATTGGGCATTTGCTGTTCTTTTCTCTATTTGGCAATTGAATGTTGTCAGGAGATGGGACAAGGTGACCACTTTTAAACATGATGCGTTGTGACTGAAGTAAACTGAACCACGTCAAACACTAATTTTACATCACAAAACTGAATTGTAATATACGTGCTCCATAAATGAATACAGTAAGGGAAAGCTATGAATTGAAATAATGGAGATCATTTGCCTATATCATGGGTTGCTGCAGGAATGTGTAATCAGCAAATTTGCTCTGCCAACCTCAAATTTCAGCAGGTAATGTAACAAATGAAGGCAAAGATGTCAACAACAAAAAAATGGGGAAACATATACCTGAACGAATCAGACATATGTATCAAACAGGAAATGAAATATTTTTGAAGTGTAGTCACTATTGTGAGGTAGGAAGTGCAACAATCAATTTATACAGGGAACAGCAATAGGGAAATGAACAGATATTTTGGGTTAAGGTTACATTTTGATCTTTATGCACTGTTACTCTTCAAACAGTGATCTTTTACATCTATTTTCAGGCAATGAGGTTAACACCTCTACCAAAAAAAGCTTTGCACTGGAGAATCCGCCAAAATGATGTCTTGAAATGTCTGGAGTAAAACTTGAACCGATTTTTGATTCCAAGGCAGGAATATTACTCTCTGAATCACTGACAAGCCCAAACAAAATTTTACAATAGGGAATTAACAAAAGCAATGGTCACTGTTTTGTTGCAGAGCCAAGCTTCAGCAAATGTAGTGGGCTGTGTAGGAATCATAAAAACAAGCACTGCAATGGATCCAAGTAGGACAATACCATCAAAGGCAAGTAAGGAAGAGGAGATAAATGTGGTTTTGGAATGTGTTATATTCCATGGACATACTTTTTAAAAATGGTTTACCCCTGATTTCAAAATAAGTGTCCCAGAAAAGTGTCCCAGTGGCTAGAGATTAAGATACTTAAACTGTTCTCTTTGATTAGAGATGAATGATTTGATGGAGCTGTTCGCAATCTTGAAAATCAATCTTGATAGAGTAAATAAGCAGAATATGTTTTTAATAGTTCAAGTAATCAGAGGACAGAGATTTAAGGTAATACAAAGCGGAAATTCTCAATGGGTCTGGCAGCATACATGAACTCTCTTTCTCTCTCCACAGATCCAGTCAGATCTGCTAAGTGCTGCCAGAACTTTCTGTTCTTATTTAAGATTTCTAGCATCCACATTACTGTGCTTTTGTTTTTTGACAGGTCTAAGGTTATTAGGAAAATAATAAGAAAAACAATTTTGATGCAGCAAGTAATGATCTGGAATGCCTCCCATAAAAGGAAAATGGAAACAGAATCAAAAATAACTTACAAATTTTAAAGCACTGAAGGAGACTATTTGGTCCATTTTACCTGTGCCAGCCATACATGAATCACGTTCCACTAATATGTATGCGGAGATGTTTTATCTCACATGATTTTAAGAATTTTTCAGTTGGTAAGGAGATAGACTAAGACTTCTACCATTAATGGAGACTTCAGGAAGCACAGCCAACAAGCTAGACCAATGATCTGGGTCTGCGAGTAGATTAGCCATAGTTGATTGGCGGAGCAAACTCACTGGGCTGAATGGCCTGTGCTCCTTTATCTTATGGTTTTATGGTCTTATCATTGACCTTCGCTTTGTGTTCAGTGATAGTAGTTTGACACTTGTACCTCAATGAACATGTGCTGTAGACCACTTGATTCTTTTGGTCAAGGAAGTAGATGGGAGATTATGAACACTCAAATAGTCTTGAGGAATATGAATTAACAGTTGGACCATCTGAAATCTTGCTCTGAAAAGAGCAGTTATTATCTTAGAGGAATTCTTTAGAAGAACATTTTAGATGGTATACACTGCACATGATTTAAAGGAATAGCTAGGCCAACTGAGAGATTGTTATATATTGTGGGGGAAGGAATCTTACTGTTGACTGGTCAGGCCATTGTGCTTGTAGTAGGTCAGTTTATGGCAATATTTTTGTGGCTGGTTGATCAATTTATATATTTATATTCTTGCAGCTAATTGGTCAGTATATATGTAATCATTTTTGTTGATGATTAGTCAGTAATGTGGTGCAGTGGTAGTACCCTGTGTCTGAGGCAGTAGGCCTGGGTTACATCTCACCTGCTTCATAGGTGTATAATATTGAACAGGTTGATTAGAAAATATCTATATCTTAACATTATTGTTACCAAGTGGTTGATTGTTTAGAATGGAGGCAACTTTGTTTCTTGAGAAAGTATAGCCTGATGTCACTGATGGAAAAGCTGCTGTCTTGTGGAATGGTATGATGTTGATAGATCTCTATAGCCTCCCTCTGTGTCTTATGTGCCATGATCTGATGGGTGAGATAATTTGAGAGTTCAACCACAGGATGTGGTACACAGCTGTGAGATATGAGACAATAGCTAACTTGTCTCATTCACTGTATTAAATGCAGGTTTGAAGTTGTTTGTGTCAAATATTTATTCTGCTTCCCCAGTGTGAACAAGTCTGCAGTTGTGTGGTATGCTGTAAATGCCTGGTTAATACTCACATTAACTTTGTGGGTATGAAAAATGGAATGGAGTAGAGGATATATTTCTGACTCCAGTATCTGCTGGCTTGAATATAGTTTGGTTCCACCTCAGAAAGATTACAATGTATGGGATGTTGGATCTTGTCTTGAGTAACAGAAGCTGGTATATTTATCTTTTAAGAAGGGAATTGATAACATTTAAGTATAGAACTAACACTACAAAGTTCTTGGTGTCAACTTCCTTTATCACAAATGGAGTAGATTTTTCTAACAAATGTGAAAGGTGAAGGAAAGATTGGCAGTCAGGAATCTGTTAATACAAGTAGGCTTTATGGTATATTATAAGAGATGTGCATTTAATGACTGTGACATAAAGGCACTTATAGCAGAGGTAGGTGTCACATGACTATGACAAGTCAGTCAACATTCTAAATACTGTGCATTTCTCTATACGCTTTGCTTTTCATTTAATAAAAGAAGTGCTATGAGAAATTTTAAACACATTTAAATTATAATTTTTTCATGCAGTGAGTGGTTCAGTTCTGAAAAGTAATGTGGTGGAGGCAGTTTAATTGAGGAATACAAGAGGGCACTGGCTGATTATTTGAATAAAATATTTTGCAGAGTTAAGGGAAAAGGCTGGGAGAATGGCACTGAGTCAAGGTGCTCTTTTGGAGAGCCAATGCAGGTATGAAGGACCGAAAGACTTTGTTCTGCATCATGACAATTCTATACTTTTGCGATCAAGCTTGTGAATCTACCAAAGCTGCGTAAACACAACTTTCATTCTACACCTGTAAATGGTCAAAAGAGTGAGTAATATAATTCTGTCATGGTAAGGCTACTGCTTTCAAAGAAAGAAAATTAGTCCAGACAGATTACATTACATGTGTAAATAGATGGATGAAGCTCTGTGACAGCCCATCATTTAATTCATATGTATAAATCCTTGGGGATTAGAATCAGTTGCTGATTATAACTCATGTTCAATTTTACTACATGATACGGAGCTTGGAATGATTCTGACAGTGGCAGATTTAGAAACTAATGCAAGCTGTTTGCCTGTGAATGTTACTGCCTAAATGAGAGGTGCCTGAACGTTCACTGTGATTGCAAACTGCTGGCCTGGGTACAGCTGCTTTTACATGTCAGATTTGCCCTCAGTAAAATAAAAATGCTACTTTTCAAAGTGTTTGCTGTCAATTTTCTGCACATTGTCAAATGGTTCTCAGCAGTTTTGCTCACTGCTGTGATTCATTAAGTGAGCTGCTTTAATATAATTAATATATATATATATATATATATCTTTACCAACAGAAAATGTTGTCAGGTCTGAGATAATGAAATAGGATTGAATTGTGGTGTAAGTACTGAGCTTTTCTTTTTTGGAACTATCCAGTGGTTCAAGGAGTTGCCTTTGTTTTTGGTATAACAATATCCTTAACGTGTTCTTTACATAACACCAAAATGAAATATAGCCCATTGTGAAGATTTGTGATTCCACTTAATAGTAGTACAGAACAAGTTAAATCCAAGAAAGAATCTTGACTTTATATATAATGTGTTTAATTTCTCTTAAGTGAGATGTTGGTTAATCACTGAAACAGTTTTACATCAGGCTGCAAAGACTCTTTAACAAGAGAATGTAAGTTTATTACACAAGAGATAAAGAACGCAAGAAATATAATTATGGAAGATAGTTCAGACAGATCTTAACATTAACAGTAAATAAATTTTCTATTTTTTTTCCCCAATGCTATCTGTTATAGAAACTCAAATCTGGAAAAATTATACTCCTATCTTGATCCTTTAAGTATCAACTTAATTGACATCTTGAACTGAAGAGATAATTTGACGAATCAGTTTTGAGTTTATTGGAGTAAACCTTTAACAATCCTGATGGCCTAAACATTTTTTCAGTCCTCTAACAACTCGCAGCTTTTATCTCAAATTTTCTTGGAAGCTTCACAAACGTTAAAAAAAACCTACTGTTGCAATGGCTGTTTCCTCTGATCTGAACTGGAAAAAGCATCTGCCAAGTGAAGACCTTTCTTGCTTGTGAACTACGCTCCACTGCTCTCTTCTGAGCTGAAGTCAAAAATTAATGAGCCTACCATAAACTCATATGTATAAACATTTTATTCAACTAATGCCACAGGGGTCTGCTGGCACTTGATGGCAGTCAGATGTCTTCTTGGGACTGATTGCATGTAAGTCACTGTTCCAGAATGGTTTTCTGTTTTTTTTTACAAAGTCACAGCACTAATCAAACTCCAAAAGCATGATACACACCTCCTCTCCAAGAAGAAATGAAAGTGTGTCTTTGAGAGGATATTTAACTTTTCTATCAAAAAGTTATTTTAACACAATTTGTATGATACATCAATAGTAGTAACATGCTTACATTAAATATAAACTCATTTCCTGACAATCATATCCTATACAAGTCAATTTTGATCGCATAATTTGGCTTTAAGCATTTTTGCTCTTGTCAAAGAATTCACTATAATATTGTCTTTCCAAGCCAAATAAATGATTTTAAATTATATGACTGTGATATCAAACTCCAACAAAACAGTCTTGAATTTCTGTCACAGTCTCCAGAATTTTAAGAGATTTCAGCAAATATTACATATTCCCAGTGCAGAAGATGATATTTGTGCACCCTGAACTGCTGCAGTGTGTGTGGTGAAGGTGTTCCCACAATGCGATGAGGTAATTGAAGCATATGCACTGAGAGTAAAGTGGAGTCTGGTGGGACATTGGTGAGACCACTCCTACAGTACTGTGTCCAGTTCTGTTTGTCCCACTATAGGAAGCATATTATTGAACTAGAGATGGTTCATAAGAGATGTACCAGGATGTTGCCAAGTTTGGAAGGATTGGGTTACAGGTTATGCCCCCAGTGATGATGAAGGAACAGTGATGAATATATAAAACAAGAACAGCAATTTGAAATCATGTAACTCCATTCTATAGAAGAATATTCCAAGGTGGTTCATAGATATTTTAAAGGTGACAGTTGAGACAGGATCACATTGAAATTTTAGGACAGGTGACCAAAATCAGGGACAGAGAGGGAAGTTTTAAGGATTATCTTAAATGAGGAAAATGAGTCGAAGTTTAGGGATGATTCCAGAGCTTGTTGCCTTGGTAACTGATGACCAGTGGTGGAGCGATTAAAATTGGAGGAAAACAGAACAAGAGAAATTGAGGCAACTCAGAGGCTGGAAGAAGTTACGGAAATAAGGGGATGTTGTGAGGCTGGAGGATCTTACAAAGATGGGGAGGGTTGTGAGGTGGGAGAGAGTTACAGAAGTAGATAGGAATTTTGAAACCTGGGATCAGAATTTTAAAATGCTGGTGATACTTCACCCAGAACATTGGCCAGTGTGAACAGGGGTGGTGGTCCTCAAGATTACAGGAAGGTTAAATGTGGGAAGCCAACTAGGAGTGTGTCAGGATAGTCAAATATAGAGGTAAAACAAGTGAATGAATGAGAGCATCAGCACCATATGAACTGAGACTAGAGTGGAGTCCGGTGGGACATTGGTGAGACCTCTTCTGGAGTACTGTGTCCAGTTCTGGTCATCCTACTACAGGAAGGATAGTATTGAACCAAAGAGGGTTGATAAGAGATGTACCAGGAAGTTGCCAAGTATGCAAGGTTGGATTATAAAAAAAGACTGGCATCTTTTTCACTGGAGTGTAGGAGTTTGACAGCTGACTTTATAGAAGTTTATAAAATCATGAGGCATGTAGATCATGTTAAAAATAGGTGTCTTTTCCTTGGATGGGGGAATTCAAGACTAAGGGGCATATTTTTATCTTTAAAGTGAGAGTAGAGAGATTTAAAAATGACAGTAGGAGCAAATGTTTTACAAAGAGGGTGCTTCGTGTGAACTTCCTGAGGAATTGGTGGATGTGAGCACAGTTACAATGCTTAAAAGACATTCGAATAAGTACATGAATTAGAAGATTAAAAGTCACACAACACCAAGTTATAGTCCAACAGGTTTATTTGGAAGCACTCACTTTCGTACCACTGGTGGTTGTGGCCACAACCACCTGATGAAGGAGCAGTGCTCTGAAAGCTAGTGCTTCCTAATAAACCTGTTGGACTATAACTTGGTGTTGTGTGATTTTTAACTTTGTACATTCTAGTCCAACACCAAAGCATCTCCAAATCATGAATAAGAATGCTTTGGAAGGATATGGGTCAGCAGCAGGCAGGTGGAACTAGTTTAGTTTGGGATTATGTTTGCTATGAGAAAGTGAGGATTGCAGATGCTGGAGATCAGAGCTGAAAAATGTGTTGCTGGAAAAGTGCAGCAGGTCAGGCAGCATCAAAGGAGCAGGAGAATCGACGTTTCGGGCATAAGCCCTTCTTCAGGAATCTTTAGATCCTTGTAGATGGAGGAGGAAAGCTTCTTCAAGGAAGATATCCTTGCAAGAGGATTCGCAGTAGGTTAAAATCAACTAGGAGAAAGTGAGGACTGCAGATGCTGGAGATCAAAGCTTAAAAATGTGTTGCTGGAAAAGTGCAGCAGGTCAGGCAGCATCAAAGGAGCAAGAGCAGGATTCCTGAAGAAGGGCTTATGCCCGAAACGTCGATTCTCCTGCTCCTTTGTTGCTGCCTGACCTGCTGCGCTTTTCCAGCAACACATTTTTCAATTATGTTTGCTATGAACTAGTTGGACCGAAGGATGTGTTTCCATGCTGCATGATTCTATGATTCTATGACTCTTAAAATCATGCGGTTATGGTTTGTATAAAACAAAGTCTCTTCATAATTCTTGAATATCTCAATTGTAAATTTTTGTAGACCCAGCACAGCCTCTATACCTTTGTCTGCACTATTGAATTTCTATTGACTAACATTTAATTTCTGGGGGGAAATTAATTTCTGACTGCTTATTTGATCTCTATTTCATCTTCTTATAGTAAAATGACATACACGTCAACATCGCTGGTCTGAATAGCCAGTTTGAATGGATTGTCATTTTTAAGTGTTACTAAAAGGCAACTCAGTTTTCAGCACACATTTCAAGCTGTCAGATGTACTCTGATATTCTTTTGCACAGTTATTTCTTTCTTCAATAAATTTCTTCACAGAAGCACTTGAATACTGAAGTTCAGAATAAACTGCATTCAAGCCAAAGTATTGCAGAATTGGGCAGGTGATGGCCTGTTGGTAATACTGCTAGACTATTAATCCAGAGACCAAGGTACTTTTCTGGGGACCAGGGTTTGAATCTGACCATAGCTGGTGGTAGAGTTTGAACCCAATTAAAAAATCTAGAAGTAAGAATCTAATGATGACCATGAAACTAGTGTTGATTGTCAGAAAAAGAACATTTGGTTCACTGATGTCCTTTAGGGAAGGAAACCGCCATCCTTACCTGATCTGGCTGACACATGGCTCTCGACCTGCAGCAATGTAGTAAACTCTTATTTGCCCTCTGGGCAATTAAAGATTGGCAATAAATGTTGGCCTAGCCAGGGATGCCCAAATCTCATGAGTAGATAAAAAATACCATGATTTGTCTTAGGCATGGAAAAATCCAAAATAGCTTTAATTTTCACTTGGGTATTTCCTGAACTTATCACACAGTGTGGCTCAAATGAGTCACATTTACTGGATTTGTTTCAAATTGGCTCCTTGTAGCTGATCAAACAATTGATGTCAACATTCATCCCAGGTTTGCCTGAAGACAGGCAAGTCATTGAAATAAACATTTCTGTTACGTAGTCCTTTAATAACTATGGTTAATATTTGAAAAGTTGCTTGTATATTTTTTCATTCTAAGCCTCATGACCTTACATTGATGAACTCCATCCAGTGTTACAAAAGCAGATATTTCTTTGGCTGTATCCATCAATTGAATTGAACAATATTCTTTTAACTAGTCAATTTTGGAGTTTTTTAAGAATTTAATGTGAGTCCATTTGTAATTGTATTGTATTTGCAATAACAAATACAAGATTCTTGTGAACCATCTAGGGTTTCAGTGCGATAATAATAGGTAAGCTCCTGCTACTATGTTCTGATTCAATAATGCCATTATCTATCATTAAGTTAATCTCTTACCTCACTTGAGCTAACCTGTCCAGATTGAATATGTAAGGTTATCGTTTTATGGTAACTCATCCCCTACATGAGCATCATGTATAGCCAAAGACCTCCTAGCCGACTCACATAAATCAATTTATAAATCCGTAATAGGTCACTTAGATAGTTTTCTGGAAGATAGAATGTTAAGTTCTCTCACATTTCAAGCACCTCCAGAATCTCCATTATGATTACTGGCAGTTATACAAAGGGAGAAAAGCCACAGATACAGTCAGGCAGATGGGTTAACTCCTGGAAAGGTAGGAGGGGTAGGCAGGTAATACAGGAGTCTTCTATGGCTATACCTATCTCAAACAAGTATGATGTTTTGGAAATGTAGGGAGTGATGGACTCTCAGGGGAATGTAGCACAAACAGCCAAGTTTATGGTATTGAGACTGACTCTAATGTAATGAAGGGTACGTCAGGATCAATTATGATAGGGGACTCACTAGTCAGAGGCACAGATCGACATTTCTGTGGTCAGCAGCGAAAAATCAGAATGGTGTGTTGCCTCCCTGGTGCCAGGATCAAGGATATCTCAGTGAGGGTGCAGAATGTTCTCAGAGGGGAGAGAGACCAGCACAGGTCATTGTATACATTGGAACTAACGACAGAGGATGGGAAAAGGATGAAATTCTGAAGGGAGAATATAGAAAGTTAAGCAGGAATTTAAAAAGGAGGCCCTTGTAGGTAATAACATCCGGATTTTTCCTGGTGCTATGAGCGAATGAGGGTAGGAATAAGAGGATAGAGCAGATGAATGCATGGCTAAGGAGCTGGTGCAGGGGAGAAGGGTCCACATTTTTGGATCTTTGGAATCTCTTCTGGAGTAGATCTGACCTGTACAAGAAAGATGGATTGTGCCCGAATTGGAAGGGGACTAATATACTGGCAGGGAGATTTGCTGGAGGTGCTCGGGAAGATTTAAACAAGTAAAGTGGGGGGGGGGGAATGCTGGGACCCAGAGAAATAGCGGGGAAAGAGATCAACCTGAGACTGGTACAGTTGGGGAAAGGAGCGAGTCAAACATTCAGGGCAGGCAGGAACAAAGCAGAGAACAACGTAGGGCTGATAAATTAAACTGCATTTATTTCAATGCAAGATGTCTAACCGGGAAGGCAGGTGAACTCAGGGCATGGTCAGGAACATGGGATTGGGATAACATAGCAATTACAGAAACGTGGCTCAGGGATGGACAGGACTGGCAGCTTACTGCACCAGGATACAAATGCTGTAAGAAGGATAGAAAGGGGGGCAAGAGAGGAGGGGGAGTGGTGGTTTTCGTAAGGGATAATATTACAGCTGTACTCAGGGAGGATATGTGCTGTGCTCTTCCAGCACCACTAATCCAGACTCAGGGAGGATATGCCTGGGAATATATCCAAGTAAGTTATTTGGGTGGAACTGAGAAACAAGAAAGGGCTGATCACCTTGTTGGGATTGTATTATAGACCCCCTAATAGTTAGTGGGAAATTGAGAAACAAATTTGTCAGGAGATTTTGATTATCTGTAAGAATAATAACGTGGTTATGGTAGGGGATTTTAACCTTACAAACGTAGACTGGCACTGAGTCAAGAATGTGGTGCTAGAAAAACACAGCAGGTCAGGCAGTATCCAAGGAGCAGGATGAAGGTCTTATGTCTGAAACTTCAATTCTCCTGCTCCTCGGATGCTGCCTGACCTGCCGTGCTTTTCTAGCACCAGACTCTTGACTCTGATCACCAGCATCTGCAGTCCTTACTTTCTCCATAGATTGGGACTGCCATTGCATTAAGGGTTTAGATGGAGAGGGATTTGTTAAGTGTATACAAGAACATTTTCTGATTCAGTATATGGATGTACCTGCTAGAGAAGGTGTAAAACTTGACCTACTCTTGGCAAATAAGGCAAGGCAGGTGACTGAGGTGTCAGTGGAGGGGCACTTTGGGGCCAGTGACCATAATTGTATTAGTTTTAAAACAGTGATAGAAAAGGATAGACTGGATCTAAAAGTTGATGTTCTAAATTGGAGGAAAGCCAATTTTGACAGTATTAGGCAAGAGCTTTCAAAAGCTAACTGGGAGCAGATGTTCATAGGTAAAGGGATGGCTGGAAAATGGGAAGCCTTCAAAAATGAGATAAAAAGAGTCCAGAGACAGTATATTCCTGTTAGGGTGAAATGAAAGGCTGGTAGGTGTAAGGAATGCTGGATGACTAAAGAAATTGAGGTTTTGGTTAAGAAAAAGAAGGAAGCATGTGTCAGGTGTAGACAGGAGAGGTCAAATGAATCCTTAGAAGAGTATAAAGAGGGAAATCAGGAGGGCAAAAAGGGGACATGAGATAGCTTTGGCAAATGGGGTTAAGGCAAATCCAAAGGAATTTTATGAATACATTAAGGACAAAAGGGTACCTTGGGAGAGAATAGGACCCCTCGAAGATCAGTAAGGCAGCCTATGTGTGGAGCCGCAGGGAAGTGATTGCTGGGCTCCTTGCTGAGATATTTGTATTATTGATAGTCACAGTTGAGGTGCTGGAAGACTGGAGGTTGGCTAATGTGGTGCCACTATTTAAGAAAGGTGGTAAGGACGAGCCAGGGAACTATAGATCAGTGAGCTTGACATCAGTGGTGGGCAAGTTGTTGGAGGGAATCCTCACGGACAGGGTGTGTATGTATTTGGAAAGGCAAGGACTGATTAGGGATAATCAACATGGCTTTGTGTGTGAAAATCAGTCTCATGAACTTGATTGAGTTTTTTGAAGAAGTAACAAAGAGGATTGATGATGGCAGAGCAATAGACGTGATCTATATAGATTTCAGTAAGGTGTTCGATAAGGTTCCCTGGGAGACTAGTTAGCAAGGTTAGATCTCATGGAATATAGGGAGAACTATCCATTTGGATACAGAACTGGCTCAAAGGTGGAAGGCAGAGAGTGGTGGTGAAGGGTTATTTTTCAGACTGGAAGCCTGTGACCAGTAGTGTGCCACAAGGATCGGTACTGGGTCCACTGCTTTTCATCATTTATATAATTGATTTGGATGTGAACATAGGAGGTATAGTTAGTAAATTTGTAGATGCCATCAAAATTGGAGGTGTAGTGGACAGTGAAGAAGATTTCATCAGATTACAATGGGATCTTGATCAGATGAGCCAATGGGCTAAGGAGTGGCAGATGGAGATTAATTTAGATAAATCTGAGGTGCTGCATTTTGGAAAAGCAAATCAGAGCAGGACTTATACAATTAATGGTAAGGTCATGGGGAGTGTTACTGAACAAAGCGAACTTGGAATGCAGATTCATAGTTCTTTGAAAGTAGAGTCGCAGGTAGATAGGATAGTGAAGAAGGCATTTGGTATGCTTTCCTTTAATGGTCAGAGGATTGAGTATAGGAGTTGGGAGGTCGTGTTGTGGCTGTACAGGATATTGGTTTGGCCACTTTTGGAATATTGCATCGAGTTCTGATCTTCTTCCTATCGGAAGGATGTTGTGAAGCTTGAAAGGTTCAGAAAAGATTTACAAAGATGTTGCCAGGATTGGAGGATTTGAGCTACAGGGAGAGGTTGAATAGGCTGGGGCTGTTTTCCCTGGAGTGTTGGAAGCTGCAGGGGGACCTTATAAAGGTTTATAAAATTGTGAGGGGCATGGATAGGATAAATGGAAAAATCTTTTCCCTGAGTTGGGGGAGTCCAGAACAAGAAGGGGGAAATCTGGGGAAAGATATAAAAGGGACCTAAGGGGCAACTTTTTCACACAGATGGTGGTGCATGTATGGCATGAGCTGCCAGAGGAAGTGGTAGAAGCAAGTACAATTGCAACATTTAAAAGGCATCTGGATGGGTACATGAATAAGAAGGGTTTAGAGGGAAATGGACCAGGATGTTGGCAAATGGGACTAGATTAGGTTAGGATATCTGGTCAGCATGGACAAGTTGGACCGAAACATTTGTTTCCATGCTGTACAGCTCTATGACTCTGTGACTCTATGACTGCTGGAAGATAACATTTTTTTAGTTTTACTGTCTCCACTTCCTCTGATTTTTCAGTCTCACGCCCTATTTCTTTCATGACCATAAAACACTTGTCTCCTGACATTCTCACTTTCACAATATTTCTTAAACATATTAACATGAAACACTCACTGATCTTTCTTCCTGTCTGGAGTATTGATTGTAAAATGCATATCATTGAGTTTTGTTTTGATTCGTTAAGGTCCAGTGAATCTTTTAATATTTTCCAAGAGACAAGTAACATTACTAACATCTTGTCTTCAGCAATAACGCTTTGAATTTTGTCCATTTTAGCTGTTCTACTTTTTATTGTTCATCAACCACCTTTTAGCTGCTTTTTAGCCAACTCTCTTTCTTTTGTTATTTTCTCTCTGAAACTCAAAACACAGGCAGGAAGTGTAATCTCTGATCCGTGTTATAGATTTCTCTTTGATCAGTTTTAAGGGTCCTTCACCTCATGTCCATATATCAGTTCAAAAGTATTAATTTTATGGGCTCATTAGGGGCAGCCCAAATGGAAAACAGAAACAGAGCAATTGTTTACCCCAAATGTTTGGACATAACTGACAATAACCTCGAATCACGGTTTTCAATGTTTGATGACAATTTTCCCTGGAGACCCTACTTCAAGAAATCTGGTTGACACCTCCATGTTTGTTAAAGGATACTGATTCCCTCTCCTGGTTTTATGCAATCTATTAAGACTCTGTTAAGTGATTCTTCAAAAGCTAGTATTGAAATTAAAAGTGCAGGTTTAACTGATGGTGGAGTTTTCCCCACTGTCTGATGTGCAGTGGCATATCTGATAAATATTTACCACATCTTGATGTAATCTTGGCCAATTTAAATGTTTTAATTTTTTTTCTAATACTGAAATAAACTGTCCTTGAAATTTCATGAGTCACTCATAACATTTTGTTATGATACAAAGGTGGAACTTTTACCTGATGGACCACCACATATTCCTCATTGACTGGTGTTTGAGGTTGTCTCCATTTTCTTATTAATACTTTGTCTTTCAAATAGTAACCGTCAGGAATTGATTCTGATTCAATTTTTGAGCGGCGCGTTTGGTATAGCTCTCAACTTATAATCTGCTGCATTTTTTGAACTAAAGAAGAAGGACTAAATATGTCAGCCCCATTCTCTCAACCTTCATCCTTTTTATTTACATTTTCAAAACTGGTGACAAATAATTGAATTTCCAGTCATCTCCCTTTACCACAGATCCCTCCTGTTCTTGACTGTTTCTATGCATCTGATGTCTAGTCAAAGCACAGTCTGGATACAATCCAAATGCTCCTTTTGTAACATCTCAGTTTCTTTTACCTTTACTGATTATTCTACCATCTTTGGTGAGGCCAGTATGTCTGAACCAGCCAGGTCATTTCCAAGATGAATTGAATTCTTCTACAGGAATTTGTAGCACTACTCCAATGACAATGCCTCAATTTACCAATTACCTCCTTCCTCTAACTGCAGTGGAACTGGTTTGTAATCTCCATCTACACATCTAAATAACATTTTCTCCTAATTAACTCCTCCGGAAGATTTGTGTTTTTTTAACAACCTGGCATACACATTTGTAGTTGTACCTGTTACAACAAGTTACAGCTTTAGGTTCCAAATATCTTTAGCCATTTTGTCTGCCAAGGTACCTGTTCAAATGAGGTGTCCAATCTTTCAACTTTATCCTTTGTAAACTTAGACATCAAGCATAGATTTCTAGTCAAATAAAATTTATTTTTGAGAAAAGAATCAACCTTTAACCTGCTACCTTTTTTCTCCCTTTATTTTAACATTTCTCTTACCAAACCATGTTGTCTGATGTTCTTATCTCTTTAGAGTTTGAGCATTTTAAATTCTATCTCCCAATCTTTATTTTTGTTATCCCTTCCATTTTTCTTTATTTCTCTCTCTCCTCATAGACTAATTCAAATTTCCTTATTTCTTTTTCCTTTGTTTTCCTCCTGTTGCATGTCTTTTGTCTTTTTCTTCCAATTCAAGTCTTTTCAGTTTTCTTTCTCTCTCGCTCTCTCTCTCTTTCTCTATCTCTCTGAGTTAAGTGCATTCCTTTCTAGCTAAACCTTAGTTAATTCTAGCAGTAACTCAAAGTTCAGGGTGTCCCACATTGAATACTGAATGCTGGGTAATTACTTCAATTGTTTCATGCTTACAAGATCCATTTTATTTCTACATTAAGTTTATCTGTAACTCTCTCAGTTTCATCCTAGTCAAGATTTCAAATAATCCACTGTTACATTTGTTATTTACAGAAAAGGCTTAGTGACACTTAAGGTATTTTGAAAATGCAATTCATGCAATAAACCTCACTCCTGTTTTATCTTCAGTATCTCCATGTACCTAACATGACATGAATCCCTCTTAAATTCAATGAATTCTAATCCCACAAAGAGCCCTCACTTTGTTATCATCCCAGTCATGGTAATGCTGATGAAAGCAGATCCCAGAATGAAACGTGGCTTGATAGATAATTTATTTAATTTTTTTTTAGTTAATTAACATGATGGTTTGTCACTGAAACATTTTCACATGAGGCTGCAATGTTCTTTCATCAAAAGAGAAAAAACCAACCATGTGACATAATATTCATGACAGTTTAGAACGATCCTAACTGCAAAACAAGGTTTCTACCAATTCCCAGTGTTAGCTGTTACAGAGACTGAAGTCCAGGGAAATTATTATTCCTATGTCAATTCTTTTAAATTTCCTTGGTAAGAATTGCATTTTTTCCATTTTTCTGCAATTTTGATTGTGGGCTGAAATGGGGAGAAACCTATTTTAAAAACTAAGGATTACTGAGGGATTGCTGCACTTTTTAAAAGTCATCTGACACAAATTGTAAGTACTGTTTTCATAGCAGCTTGTTCAAGCAATAGTGAAATCCTCATTTGCAGATGAATTGGAGCCGAGGTATGTACAAATGGAGCTTTGGCTGGCAACAAATAACTGATTGGTCTATCGACTAGAGACAAGTTATCAATGACAATAGCCTTTTGCCTGCTGACCACTTTGTGATTGGCTCCCAGTGGATGAATAGTTTGGGGATGTGAATTATTTGGCACTAAAGACTTCTGGAAGTGAAAGGGCTGTGCTTTTTAACTGCAGTAAGAATAATTTCAAGCCTGAGGATAGCCTGTTTATTTCCTCTTTTCCAATTGCCATCAGTTGTGATTTTTATTTGCAAAATCAAAGACCTCTATAAGTGGGAATCAGTTATCCTATGTCTCTGGAGAAGGAAGATCAAGAAGCAGCATTTTGATTGGCATAAGATCATTTCAGCAAACCTTGCGGATAGGGAGCACTGAACTGCCTTCCAAGTCTTTCCATTCACCCATGACACCCACTTTTTCCCCCATCTCTGTCTGTCTATATGCATGTGCAGAGGGGATGTTTATAAGGTGGTTAGAGTTTTACTTTGTTGAGTTCTATGTTGATGGTTCATAATTGTTTATCTATAGGTCATATCTATTTATTTGTCATAAGTACGGAAACCATGCATTCTCTAAACAGGTACAAAGACAGATATGCGTGCTTTTTGCAATTTCTAATTTTTGTGATGACTCTCAAAATAGCAGAGCTTAATTTTCAATGTGTTACTTCAGTGAGGCATAAAACAATTTAGCTGACTCCTTCCAGTTTTCTTTTATAAAACTGTAGAGACAATTTTATGATTCCTTTCTGAGTCTGATGGCATGAACCTCTCTCAATTCTGATACCCTAAACTTCTTCAGTTCTAACATCCTGAAGCTTCCAACCCATGTTCTCATTGCTTGGAGGCTTCCCATACAAGAAAAGCATAGCTGCTGCAGTGATTAGTATATCCAAATGGAACTGAAATGAAAAAAAAAACTTCCTGCTCAGAAATCTTTTCTCTTTTTAAAATTAAACTCTTGTTTTTGTTGTGGTTCTGTTCGCCGAGCTAGGAATTTGTGTTGCAGACGTTTCGTCCCCTATTTAGGTGACATCCTCAGTGCTTGGGAGCCTCCTGTGAAGCGTTTCTGTGATGTTTCCTCCGGCATTTATAGTGGTTTGAATCTGCCGCTTCTGGTTGTCAGGTCCAGCTGTCCGATGCAGTGGTTGGCATATTGGGTCCACATCGATCTGGACCCAATACACCGACCACTGCAATGGACAGCTGGAACTGACAACCGGAAGCGGCAGATTCAAACCACTATAAATGCCGGAGGAAACATCACAGAAGCGCTTCACAGGAGGCTCCCAAGCACTGAGGATGTCACCCAGGCAGGGGACGAAACATCTGCAACACAAATTCCCAGCTCGGCGACAACGAGCACCCGAGCTACAAATCTTCTCACAAACTTTCAAAACTCTTGTTTTCTTCTGAACTGAAGTCAAAGCAAAACTAATTGATTTGTTTTGTTTACTCTTATCATAGACTCAAAAATATAACCATTTTATTTCATTGCCACCTACCTCAGAGGGCTACATGATGACTGCAGTCATATGTTGTCTTGGAACTGATGTATAAAGATCGCTGTTCCAGAGTGATTTTCAGAATTTTAAAAGAACTTCATAGTATTAGTTTAAATCCCTCCAAAAATATACACCTTTTTGTTACAGGATGTAGAAGTTCATGATGCCACTGATTATGCTATGCCTGAGCTGGTAGTGTTCAACTGTGCTGTTCTCTTCACATCCTTCACCCCCATTTGTCCTCACAATTCCACCCCCACCCAAATTGGCAAACATGTCAAATAATGGATAACTAAGAAACTTTTGAATTGAAACAGTACTTTTTCTTAATGCAAATGTTCACACTGGTTAAAAAAAAAGTGCAAAGCTTTAATGTTCCCAAACTAATGGGACAAGTGCTCAAAGATGACAGAGAAAAAGGTGCTTTCAAACTATTGAAAGAAAAAGTTAAAACTTGCTTTTTTTTTAACAATCTCAGGACATCCCATTTACTTTGTTCATCACTTATTTGTGTTTAGTTACTGTTTTGGTAAAATTGGTAGCCAAATTTGTGCAGAATGATTTTGATTAGATAATCTGCTCAGTTGAGTGAGGGCTAATTGGTAATTAAGGCACCATGAATCGTAGTTATATAACCATATAGCATTGAAACAGACCCTTTGATCCATGTTGACCAAGTTTCCAAAATTAAACTAGTCCCATTTATCTGCGTTTGACCCATATCCCTCTCAACTGTTCTTATTCATGTACTTATCCAAATGTCTTTTAAATGTTGTAACTGTACATGCATCTCCACTTCTGCTGGCATTTCATTCCACACATGAATCACCCTCTGTATGAAAAAGATGCCCCTCAGGTCCCTTTTAAATCTTTCTCCTCTCACCTTAAAAAATATGCCCTCTGGCTTTGAACTCTCTTAGCCTAGGGAAATAGCTTTGCTATTCACCTTATGGTTTTATAAACCTTTATAAGGTCATCCCTCAACATCCTTCGCTACAGTGAAAAAAGTCCTAGCCTATCCAGTCTGTTTTTATAACTCAAACCCTCCATTCCTGGCCATATCCTGGTAAATCTTCTCTGAGCCTTCTCCAATTTAAAAATATCCTTCCATAGCAGGTCAACCAGAACAGTACTCCAAAAGTGCCTCACCAATGTCCTGTACAGCCTCGACATGACATACCAACTCTGAAATACAATGGTTTGAGCAATGAAGGCAAGCGTGCTTAGTACCTTCTTAATCACTCTGTCTTCCTGTGAAACAACTTTCAAAGAACTATGTACTTGAACCCCTAGGTTTCTCTGTTCAACAACACCATCCAGGGCCCCACCATTAACTGTATAAGTCCTGCCCTTGTTTGTTTTACCAAAATGCCATGCCTCAGCCCATTGGCCTAATTGATAAAGATCCTTTTCTAATCTTAGATAACCTTCTTCACTGTTGGCTATGCCACCAATTTTGGTATCATCCACAAACTTACTAACCATGCCTCCTAAATTTTCATCCAAACTGTTTGTATAAATGACAAACAACAGTGGACCCAGCAATGATACCTACAGAAAACCATTGATCACAGGCCTCCAGTCTGAAAAACAACCCTCCAAAATCATGCTGTTTCCTGCTGTCAATCCAATTTTGCATCCAGTTGGTAAACTCCCTGAATCCCATGTGATCTAATTTAACTAATCAGTCTACCATGCAGAACCTTGTCAAAGGCTATACTAAAGTCCATTTTGACAACATTTACTGCTCTGCCCTCATCAAGCTTTTTGGTTACATTCTCAAAAAACTCAATGAAGTTTGTGAGACATGATTTCCCAAGCACAAAGCAATGCTGACTATCCTTAATCAACCCTTGCCTCTCCAAATGCACGTACGTGCTATCTCTTAGAATCCCCTCCAACAATTTACCCACCACTGATGTCAGACTCACCCGTCTATAGTCCCCAGGCTTCTCCTTACAGCCTTTCTTAAATAAATGCACAACATTAGCCACCCTCCAGTCCTCCAGCACCTCATCCATGGCAATCAAGTTAACAGGTATCTCTGCTAGGAGCCCCGCAATTTCTTCCCTAACTTCCCACAAAGTGTATCCTGCGATACACATGATTAGGTCTTGGTGATCTATTAACCTTTATGCTTTTTTAAGACCTCCAGCACCTCCCCTTCTGTAAAGTGGGCTGTTATCAAGACATCAATATTTATTACCCTGAGTTCCCTAGCCTCCATGTCTTTCTCCATAGTAAAAACTGATGTGAAATATTTGTTTCGTATCTGTCCCAGCACATGTGGTTCCACAAACAAAACACCTGGTTGAACTTTAAGGGGCTTTACTCTCTCCCTAGTTGCTCCTAATGTACTTGTAGAATCTCTTTGGATTATCCTTAACCTTAACTGCCAAGACTATCTCGTATCCCCTGTTTGCCTTCCTGATTTCCCACTAAAGAATGCTAGTGTGCTTCCAATTAAACCTGTTGGACTATAACCTGGTGTTGTGTGATTTTTAACTTTGTACACCCCAGTCCAACACCAGCATCTCCAAATCAAGAATGCCCCTATACAAGTTATACTCTTCAAAGGATTCACCTGCTTCCAGTTGTCTATACCTAATATATGCTTCCTTCTTATTCTTGAGCAGAACCTCAACAACATTATTCATCTATTGCTCCCTCCTCTTACCAGCCTTACCCTTCACTCTCACATGCAGGCAGTGCTTTTGAACTCTTGCTATTGCACTTTTGAAAGCCTCCCACTTACTAGTCATCCCTTTACCTGCGGACAGTCTGCCCCGATCAACTTTTGAAAGTTCCTGTCTCATACCATCAAAATTTGCCTTACTCCATTTAAGAACTTTAACTTTTATACAAGGCCTTTCCTTTTCGATAACTATTTTAAATCTAATAGAATTATGATCCTTGGGTCCTAAAGTGCTCCCCACTAACTTTTGTCACTTGCCCTGCCTTATTTCCCTGGAGAAGCTCAAGTTTTGCTCCTTCTCTATAGGTACATCTATGTATTGATAAAAAACATCTTCTTGAATATATTTAACAAATTCCTCACTGTCCACACACTTAATACTATGGCAGTCCCAGTCTATGTTTGCAAAGTTAAAATCAGTTAACACCTGATATAACTCTGCTGTGCTTTGAAATAGTGTTATGGGATCCTTCACCTCTAACTAAGAGAGTGAATGGGGCCTTGGTTTAATATCTCATTGAAAAGACAATATTGAATGATAGTACAGTTTTTTTTGTTTGAGATGTTGAGGCAGGTTGACCCATAACCCTTTCTTGCAAGGGCCAACTTGCTACCCTCTGAGCACAGGTGCATCTAAGGCAAATGAAACATCTTAAGGATTTTTATTAAGTTTATGTGCACATCACAAATAATCCTTCATATTCTCTGAACAATAATTTTGGCATTTACTTGTGCATGGTACTGTAATGTGCATTATGGGAATAATAAGTACTGGGAGTTCAAAACTAATGATAAACAAGTGACGAAATCTAATCCAATAAATCTGATATTTTGTGGACTGACACCTGGAATAGCTTCTGGAATTTTTGTTGAATCATTTGGGCTGCGTTGACGTAAAAGATTCCATCCCTCTATTTGAAGAAGAGTTAGGAGTTCTCCCTGGTGTTGTGGCCAATATTTATCCAACAACCAATATCTCTAAAACAGATTATTTGGTCAATTATCACATTACTGTTTGAGGGAGCTTGCTGTGTGCCAATTGGCTGCTGTTTCCTTTGAGAACAACAGTGACTGCAAATAAAACAAAATTTCATTGGCCATAAAACATTTTGAGATGTCCAAAGTTAAAATTACAGGTTTCTTATTGTATTGTACATTCATCTATTAAGGTAATAGATGCCAGCATGCAATGCCAAATTCCAGCAGATGGAGAATATGATTACTGAGAATCACTCTGTTCCTACTATCCTTACAGCCACGCGACAGGATATGAGACTGACAATCACAATGCTCCTATGTTGTACAGCTGTAGTACGCAATACAGAATACATACACACGGGGTGTTCAGAGGGCTTCAGGTGAGTGATGGCAATATTTCTTTCTTCCAACATGTGTGTCTGTTACAGTCTTTCAAGAAAGTTAAACCTTTGCATCTGACCTTGGGAAAGCTGATTGTAGGCACTGTGAAAGCAGATTGGCCGACACAAACTGTTCGTACATACAGATGGTTCTAATTTAAGATTTTCTCAACACTACAGGAGCAGCAAAGGAGATTCTGTTTTCTATCAACAGGTTTAAAAAATGTAGATTCAACACTCATTCTATCATTTACTTAAGACACAGACTGAAAACCAACCAAGGTGGCAGCATTTTGAAGGTTTACATTCTTCAATCTTACCTGCTGCATATTTTTGAGGAGTTGGCAAAATAATTTCAATCAGTGTTGATTTTATCTGTATTTGTAATACTTGATATTAATCATTATAATATCCTATCAGTGAAACCTTGCTGTCTGATACATTGCACACTGATAAAACATTATTTATGATTTCCTCTCACACAGGGAGATCATGATTAATACTCGTGCTGTATAATGTTCTTCCATCTGCAGGACATTTCTTTCAATAGAAACTGAAATGACAAACAGTTGATCCTAATGCCATAATATAATTTCCTTCTATACTTTTCTAAACAGATAGTATATTGGGCCCTGCAGTTGAGTTCCTTGAATATGAATATTACAGGAGTACTCAACAACTTTTAAAAAAGGATTATGTACACAAGGTGTTGTAAAGTTGCATTATTTTTTTTAAACACGGTTTTTCCTTGTTTTCTTAGAGCAGAGGAGTCAAAAGTGGGATTTAATTGAAGTGTTTAAAATTATATGAGACTTAGATAGAATGGATAGGAAGAATCTATTTTCATTATCAGAGAGGTCAATATGCAGGAGAACTTAGTAATTCAAAGAGGTAAGGAGTAAATTTTCACCCAGAGAAGTCACTGCCTGAAAAGGTCACAGAGGCAGAACTCACATTTCATTAAAAAATTCTTGGCTGTGCAGTTGACACAATGCAACCTACAGGACTACAGACTAGAGCTGGAAGATGAGATCTCATTGAATAACTTGTTTTGGCTGGCATGGACACACTGGACCAATTGGCCTCCTTCAATGCCCCAAAATCTATACGCTATGCATGAAAATTGTATTGCTAACAAAATAGAAAAGATCTCTTGTTCTCCCCTAGTCCATCATTCTTTTCAATTATATCTTATTCCTTCTCTATGGCCTCCTATGGAATATGCCACTTTTCAACGAAAGGTGAAGACTTCTTTTTGGTCTCAGAAAGTTGGCACGTCATCTAGTTTGCTTCACTCTTGGCTAAACTTAGCAACTCACTGTGCGGAGAGGTATGGGCTTGAACTTACCACGCTATTCATTGTCCTCAGTGTGTTTAAGATTCTATGTAAAAGTTCTGCCATCAGTGAAGCCTCATAGCATCAATCTTAATTTACTAGCAAACCACTGAATTCCAAATGGCCTTGTTCAGATAATAAGAAGGAATTATGCGTGCTTTGGACTGTTGTGAAGGCATAAGTCAGAGGCAGACACCTGATGTAATAGAATAACTAATAGTAGGGTCCAAGAATACTGAATAGCAGGGGTTTCACCTATTAAGTTAACAGATGTACTGGTGCACTTTATGCTTTACCTCTAGGCATTACAGATGTCATAAATGTCTGACTACATTATGACAACAAAGAAAGATTCATTAGAACTGGTGTCTCAGGATGTCCAATATTTCTGGCTATTCATAAACCTGGAAAAATGGACTTCAATAAAGTGAGAGACTAGAGAAGCTGAGATAATTTACCTAAAGTTAGGGGGAGACTTGATAGAGATGTTCAATATCTTGAGGGGTTTATGGACCAAAGAGGATAAAATATTTCTACTTCCAGGAGGGCAATAACCAGAGAATAGGGATCTAGGATTATTGCCAACCAGAAAGAGACAATTCACCCCATTAAGTCTGCTTTTCCTTTCAGAGAGGTCCTAGCTGATCCTCAACTTCACTTTCCTGTCTTATTCTTATAACTGTTGATTCCCTTACTGATTAAAAATCTGTCTTTCTCCATTTCAATAATAATTAGTTCCTCTATTCATCTTACCAAAATGGGACTTCACATTTTCCCACATTATATTTTATCTGCCAAGTTTTTGCCCATTCCTTTAACCTGTCTATAACCTTTTGCAGATTCTTTGTCTCATCCTCAGTGAATTCCCAACCATTTTGTGTCTTCTGCAATCTTGGCTATAGTGCATTTACTTACCTCATCCAAGTCACTAATGTATATTGTAAATAATTGTGCCCTCAGCATTGATCCCTGTGGCTCTCCACCACTTACAGGTTGTTATCCTGAAAGTACCCTCTTTGTTGCAACTCTTTTTTTTATTAGTTAGCCAATCCTCTATCCATGCTAATATACTGCTTCTAATATCATGAGCTCTTAACCTATTAAATAGCCTAACATGTGGTAACTTATCAAACGTCTTCTGAAAATCTAAATATATTGCATCTGCTGCTTCTCTTTTATTTATCCTGCTTACAACCTTCTTAAGGAATTCCAATACATTTGCTAAGCCTAATTTCCCCCTTCATGAAGCCATGCTGACTCTGCTTAATCATATTACATATTTCTAAGCGCTCTGCTGTTGCATCCTTTATAATTGACACTAACAATTCCTCAATAACAGATGTTAATCTTACTGGCATATATTTGCCTGTCTTTTGTTTAATCACCTTCACTTTGTAAATAAATATGTCATATTGACAATTTTCTGGCATTTTCCAGAACCTAAGGATTCTTGGGAGATTACTACCTGGGCAACCCCTGTCTCTATGGCAACTTCTTTTAATACCCAAGAAAGCATTCCATCATGTCCAGGGAATCTATGAATCTTTACCACCATTAGTTCCAAAGTACTTTTTCTTTAGCTGAAGTCATCACAGTAATTTCCCTTCATTTTGCCCCTTAATTAGTTAGCAGTTTTGGAATGCTACTAGTGACGTTTATTGTGAAGATTAATGCAAACTATTTAGTCAACACTTCTGCCATTTCCTAGTTCTGCATTATTATTTCTCAAGCCTTGTTTTCTAAGAAGCTCATATTAATTTTGGCTCCTCTGTTCTTTTTTATATATTTAAAAAAGTTCTTAATGTTCGACTTGAGATGCAAATTGCAAGCTTACCCTCAAAGGTTACCTTCTCCATCTTTGCAATTTCTTTGGTTACCTGATTGGGTTTTAAAACTTTCCCAATCCTCTGACATACCAGTATTTTTTGCCAAAGTTTTTTTTGCAATTTGATGCTATCCTTAACTTGCCAGCTTAACCATATTTGGTTTATCCCCTTACTAGAATCCTTCTCTCTCATTGGGTTGTATATTTGTTGTTAGTCATGAACTATTTTCTTAAATATCTACCATTGTTCCTTGACTATCTTTGCTACTAAACTTCTTTCCCAGTTGCTAATTAAGTTTCACACAGTTATTTCCTACTCAAGTTTATCCTCTCAACCGGAATTCCAAATTCTATCACGTTATGGACAATGTTTCCTTGGGAAAATGGAAGGATACGAGGAGTCAAACTGTCGCACAGCGAAGAGTTGCATCTGGAATGCACTGCCTAAAAGGGGTCACAATGGCAGGATGGAGGAAACAAATTCAACAGTAACCTTTGAAAGGGAATTAGATATTTAAAAAGAAACAGATATGCAGGGTTTGTGTAGATATTTCAGGGAAAGTAGGACTGATTGGATACATCTTACAAAGAGATGGCACAGGCATGATGGTCAAATGGTCTCTGTGCTGTAAGATTCACTGACTCTAAGAGAAATGGTTAGATATGCTTCTGTTGAATCTTTGCCTCAAACAGGTTGGCTTAATATTTTTGAGATTTAAAAGCTACAATGCAAAGTTATACCCTAATTGATTTTATATCCAATCTATCAAGGATAAAGATGAACTATTGTTAGTTTCACCAAAGTTAGTCTAATCTTTGTCTTATGATTCTATTCCACAACCACGTGATGAAGAAACAGCGCTGTGAAAGCTAGTGATTCCAAATAAACCTGTTGGACTACAACCTGGTGTTGTGTGATTTTTAACTTTGTCCACCCCAGTCCAACACCGGCACTCTCCAAATCAGGTTTAATCTTTATTTGTGTTTCTTGTTTCAGGATGTTCGGAGGGTCCCGGGAGTTGCACCAACCATTGTCAGAGCAAACACAGAGGCTAACGAAAAGCGTCCATTCATGTGTCCCTATCCTGGGTGTAATAAACGCTACTTCAAACTCTCTCACCTGCAAATGCACAGCAGGAAACATACAGGTAATGGCAGAGTGGCACCAGCAAACTGAACTGATTCCTATAATTTACCAGCGCAGGCAGTGTAATTATTTTATAACTTCTGTAGATCATTTGTGACATTTGTATCAACAGCTATTGGATGCAGGATGCTCCCAAAATTTTGGGAGCCAGAGATGTCAGAAAATCTAGAGAGAAAGAAGATAGAACCAATAATTTGAATGCGATTTGGTTTACATTCCATTCAGTTTGGTTGTTTTCAGCTGATGATCGGTACCAATGTTCTGTCTAGCACTCCTGTCTTTGAAAGGCCTTTTGTAAGGAGGCTCACTAGCCCAATATAAAGGAGGCTGATGACTTACAATTATGGTCAACTTCTCATTGTAGGCAACAGCAATCAGCTGCACACTTCATTGGTTGGAAATCCATAGCACATGCATTGACTCTCTTTAATTACCGAAGAATTTATGAACATCAGAACTAAATGTTCCTGCTTTGAACCTGTGTCGTTTAAGTTATTGTCAATTAAAGGGGTCTGCATTTACCTTTCTGCATCATTCATGGCAACTCCTAACCACTTCGCATTTGCCTCCAAACTGTCCATTCTATCCAGCCCTCTGGTGCTAGCAATCTGTCAAATGATTCAATGATTAAATTGACGATTCCCCTAATATGAGGGATTAGACCTAGACTCATACAGCTATGATTGTAGTGGTAGCACTGTCATCTCTGAGTTATGATTCGGAGATGCCGGTGTTGGACTGGGGTGTGCAAAGTTAAAAATCACACAACACCAGGTTATAGTCCAACAGGTTTAATTGGAAGCACACTAGCTTTCGGAGCGATGCTCCATCATCAGGTGATTGTGGAGGGCTTGATCGTAACACAGATTTTATAGCAAAAATTTACAGTGTGATGTAACTGAAATTATACATTGAAGAATTGATTGTCTGTTAAGCTTTTCATGTGTTAGAATACAGTGATAGACTATCACTGTATTCTAACAGATGAAAGGCTTAACAGACAATCAATTCTTCAATGTAGAATTTCAGTTACATCACACTGCAAATTTTTGCTATAAATTCTGTGTTACGATCAAGCCCTCCACTATCACTTGATGAAGGAGCGTCGCTCCGAAAGCTAGTGTGCTTCCAATTAAACCTGTTGGACTATAACCTGGTGTTGTGTGATTTTTATCTCTGAGTTAGGATGCTATGGGTTCAAAGCTAATTCTAGTTAATGGATGCAAACAAGGAATCCTGGCTGATGCTTCACGCAGTATGAAGGGAGACCTATAATATTGAATAAGAAATTAAACCAAAGCCCCTCTGCTGTCTTATATGGAAATGAAAGTGGTATTAATTTCAAAAAGATCAGGGATATTTTCGCTGAAGTCCGAGCCAATAGTTATCTTGCATTGAACATGTAAAGAGAATAGATTACTTAACCATTATCACGTTGTTTGTGGGAGCCTGTAAATAGACTGCCACATTTACTTACCTGAAGACGTTACAACTTCAAAAGCATTTCATGGCTGTAAAGTGCTTTGGGACATCCTGAGGTTGTGTAATGCACCATATAAATGTAGGTTCTTTTTTGCAGTATTCAAGATAGTTCTGATTAAGACACAGCATAGTTTGAATGTGATTTGCTTTGTTGTTTGTTTGTTCACAGTGACTGGAGATGCTGAAATTTAGGCCTTCAAAAATCCCAACATTTCTTTTTAACATTACCCCTAACTATCTCAATATAATTTATGAACTGCTGATAATGCTCATTTAGTTATCCATTAGGCACTAATCCATGTTAAATTTATCATCCATTTACATATTTAAAAGTTAAATGTTTCAAGGCTACTTTCTAATCTAGTATCATCTATACATTTTACCAGTCTATTTGTAATTCAAAAATGGAAACAGTAGGAATAACAAAGAAACAATTCCTGGCACTCCACTCAGAACTCTCCCACTGTCGCTCACTAAAAAGGATGGGTTGTAATTTATAATGCGTATTTGGGGAATCACCAATAAAAATAAAAATCATATTTCCATAAAAACAGCATCTCAAGGGCAAGGTGACATCAAAAACAACTTCAGCTGATATTCCTGGGCTGTAACACTGAGTTGTAAATTTACCCAAGTACTCTAAGTAGAATATGTTATGGTAATACAATAAATATCTCCATAAGTAATTCATGAGTGACAAAGGTACAAGTGAGTTATTGTTGCCTCATGAATGGAGATATTTATCCAGGATTGTTTCCAGCAAATGGGGAGATTTGGGACATATTACCTTGAAATCCAAATTTCCTATTTGAAATTTTGCCAAATGTCTAAAAAACTTATGGCTATTAATGGTTTAAATGCCTGCCAATGATAAAATCCCAATCTCCTAACCCCAAAGGCAGCTTTATTTATCGCATGATATTACTGGCCAAGATCTGTTCTTTATGTACTTGCTACAAGAGGATTGTAAAGAAACGTAATGGAGTTTATTTTATAGCTGGTAAAACACTCTTTTGCTATGAGCAACAACTGAAATCTAATATTAAAATCACACAGAAGAGAAGAAAATAATCTTTTGTCGTTATGAGCACCATTTGGTTGATGAGAATCAATGGCTGCAGTAATGATGAGTCCTGGCAGGACATGAAGAATACTGTCAGTATCAGGAAGTAAGAACTCTAGTGGGAAAATCAAATGGAATAAACTTGCTGACAAGCTGGAAATGCTATACACATCAATTTAAAAGAAAATAGTTGGGGTGAGGGTGTGTATGCATTTATATTTTGATGTTCATAACTTGTTTTTTGCACTTATAAGAAGGGCATTTCAGCTATCCACTATCTGTAATAAAATCATAAATACATTCGTAAACACATTTACGATTTCATTGCACACAGTAATTATATTTGTGATGCCATCTAAATGATCAAGTGCATTCCAACACTCAGACTTGTTTTTCTCTTTTTTAATCTATTTTGCCTCTATCATGAGGGACAAAGTATTTGATAAACTAACGGGACTAAAGGGAGGCAAGTCACCAGGCCCTGATGGTTTGCATCCAAAGGTTTTAAAGGAAGTAGATGCAGAGATAGTGAAGACATTGGATGAAATATTCCAGAACTTACTCAAGTCTGGAAGAGTTTCAACAGATTGGAAAATGTGACAACAACTGCTAAGGTCTCTGTTCAAGAATGGAGAGTGATAAAAAGCAAGAAATAATAAGTCAATTGATCTAATATCTGCTGTTGGGAAATTGCTAGAGTTCATTATAAAGGAAGAAAAATTGGGACACTTAACATAATCACAAACAGAGTCAACATAGTTTTGTGAAAGGGAGATCATGTTGACCAATTTACTAGAGACCTTTGAGGATATAACAAGTTGATAAAGGGGAACCAACCGATGTAGTATTTGGATTTCCAGAAGACATTTGACATAACATGATATAAAGATTGTTGCACAAGATTGGAGCTCACAGTATTTGGAGTAATATATTAGCATGGATTGACAATTGGTTAACCCATTGAAGAGAGAGATTCTGGGTTAATGGGTCTTTTTCAGGTTGGAAAAACATAGCTAGTGGAGTGCCACAGGAACAGTTCTAGATCCTCAGATATTTACTATCTATATTCATGATGTGGAGGAGGGGGCAGTGTAATGAATCCAAGTTTGCCAAAGATAGAAAAATAGATAGGAGGGCATGTTCTGATAAGGACATAAGGAACACACAAAAAAAAGTAGATTAGTTGAATGAGTGGACAAAAACTTGGCAGTTGGAATTTAATGTAGGAATGTGTGAGATAATGCACTTTGTTAGGAAGAATCAAAAGGTAGACTCAAATTTAAGTGAACAGTCTCCAAAAGAGTGCAGCACCAATGTTTCTGGGTGCAGCAAGTAATTAAGAAAGTAAATGGAATTTTGCTATTCATAGTAATGGGTTGGAGTTTAAAAATACTGAAGTCTTATTACAACTGCACATGATGTTGGTGAGCCCACACCTGGGATACCGTGTATAGTTCTGGACCCTGAATTCTGACATTAGAGGCAATTCAAAACAGGTTCATTCGATTGATTCCTGGGATGAAGGGTTAACAAATTGGCCTTTATTTGTTGAGTTTAGAAGAATAAAAGATAATCTTACTGAAACAGGCAAGATTCTGAGAGGGCTTCACAAGATAGATATTGGGTGGATGTCTCCACTAGCGACAAAATCTCAAATTGGAAGACATCGTTACAGCACAAGGGGACACCTATTTAAAATTGAGATATGAAGATAATTTCTCCCAGAGGGTACTGAATATCTGCAATTTTTGATCTCAGAAAGTTGTGGAGGCTAGCACTGAAAGTATTTAAAGCAGAGGTAGATAGATTTTTTAAATATGAGGATTTTAGGGCTATCATAAGCTGGGACAAGGAGAAATTTAGGCCTGGGGCAGATTGGTCATGACCTTGTTAAATGGTGGGTCAGACTTGAAGGGCTGAATGGCTTATTTCTGCTCCTACTCCTTATGTTCATATGTAACATGATTGGGAAAGATACGAGCGTGAATTTGCATGCAATCTATTTTAAGTCAAAATCTGATTACTCTCTTCTTTAAGTCGCTATTATTCTGCAATTGCAGCCTCCTTTATTCTTAACTGTTCATACATTCCTTGAGGCAGCCACCAATGTAAGGAAAAAGCTGGCAAACGTTAGAGCTGAGATTGGTTTAAAAAGGTACCTCCATATACATCGTATCATCCGTCGCCATTTCCGCCACCTCCAAACAGACCCCACCACCAGGGAATGGTCTTTTTGGAACACTGATAGGGGAGGGGAGGGAAATATATCCCTGGTGGTGGGGTCCGTTTGGAGGTGGCGGAAATGGTGACGGATGATACGATGTATATGGAGGTTGGTGGGGTGGTAGGTGAGGACCAATGGGGTTCTGTCCTGGTGGTGATTGGAGGGGCGGGGCTCAAGGGCGGACAAGCAGGAAGTGGAGGAGATGCGGTGGAGAGCATCGTCGATCACGTCTGGGGGAAAATTGCGGTCTTTGAAGAAGGAGGCCATCTGGGTTGTACAGTATTGGAACTGGTCCTCCTGGGAGCAGATGCGGCGGAGACGAAGGAGTGGCTCCAGCAGGAACAGAGTCTATGAGGAATATTAAAACATTTTTAGTATAAATTAAACCAAACAGAAATGGCAGAGGCTAGCAAGAGATTGCCCAATTGACTCTGAGAATGATAACATAGCAGTTAAATTTGATGTTCTTGGTCCCTCCCTAATTTATCCACTGTCGTGGGCGTAGGGCATAGTCAGTAAAGTGTTTTACCATCCACCGAAAGATTTAGACTTGACCAATTCCAGAAAGTGATGAGTTTATGGGAATATTTTTCCACACGCTACTGGCATTTCCTCTTGAAGCTGTCAGAAAAACATTCCACAATGAGTTATTTGTGACTTTTGACCATTCTCATGCCAATGTTTATTTTTAATTTTAACTGCAGGGGATGATTAGTCCTCCCTTTGCACAAGTTGTTATCATTTTTCTTTTACAAAACTGATCTTACAAATAGAGTAGTTGTTGCAACATGATACTCTGTTGGCCACTGACTTAATCTTTGTACTGTTTATGATGGTTCAACTTTTAGAAGAAACGGCAAATTAGTTATTTTCAGTTGTGCAATAATGTAACTAGAATAGCTTTAGTAAGTACCTTTACAAACTAGAAAAGATAATATCGAAAAGCATTTGTTCAAATATATTGTGAAATGAATGTTTTTATTACCTTTAATGTTTTATTAAAGGTAAATTGAGAAAATATATTTTCCTTGCTCGGTGAGTCCCTGTCTAGAGGATACATTAATGTGAATGTTATAGAAATAAGGGAGAAGTTAGGAAATTACTTGAGAATCTTTGGAAAATTAAATACTTTATCAGAAACATCATTTGAAGTTGAATCATTTTACTCAGTGGACTAATAACTGAAAAACAAAAGAAGGAGATTGGGGAAAAAGAAGGAGGAATGGCATTTAGTAGAAAGCTTATTCACAGAGCTAGTACAGATATGATAGGCCAAATGGAAGTAAAAATCTACAGTTTATGGCAAGGTATTGACACCATTATTTGCTTTCAGGAAATCCAGTAAAATATAGCTATTAGGTATTAGTTGATGATTCAAATCTATGACAAATATATGTATTGACGGTTCCAGGGTAAGTTTGGTATCCTTCCAGTTGCATTGACTGTGGAACAAAAGCATATTTCTCTATTAACATGAAGACCTGCACTGGGATCAAGTCACATTTGCACTGTCCATTAAGTTTTCATTTTGTACCTTGAGGCCTCAGTCTTTCTGTGTCTGTGCTCATCCATCATTCCTCCTCCAAGGCTTCAATGAAAGAAATAAGCATAAATTAAGTCTAGTTTGGAGACATTATAGAACATAAATGAAAATACAACCAGAAAATGAAAAGGAAAACATATGCTTATCTAGCTCTGAAACAACTGACTCTGTAAGCCCTTCCCTTGTCCATGCCTTTAACCCATAGCAGTAATAGTGGATTATCACCTCATCTGATCCATTGAGACAGCTCCACACAGATTAAAGACTCTAGCTTGATAAGATTATTCAACATGATTTCAACTCAGTAGAATTAGGAATAGAAAGAAAACATTTCACCCTCTCAGGTAATACCAAAATGCTTTACAATCAATGAGGCTTAACATTGCTAAAACCAACCTAAAGCTTTTTGTCATACTCATCAGGACTAGGTCACAAGAAATCAGCATAAGAAGTTGCTGAGTGTTAGATTATCATTGTCAAAGAATTACAGCAAGAACATTATCTGTCAGACCAAGCAGGTAGGTTCTGATTGGAATGCAGCAGATTAGCGGTTTCCACGACCTCTTTCCCAAACAAAAATTTACCATGTGTGTACAAATTCCTTTTGCCTCATAGTTTGCCTCGTGGCTTTTACGCATTAATACCCTTCAGCTGTAGCACATATAGATGAGCCACACTACAAGGTCAGCCTTTTAAATAGGTTTCCAATGTAATTCTTAGAACAGTCCAAATTATTTAATAAATGTTGTCCATTAGCAGAAGCATATCTAATGTCGGACATGGTGTTCCGAGACCTGCAAACGTGGGCTAGTTGAGCACAATTGACTTCTCTGTTGTTCAATGGAACATGTGCTTGAATACAATATGCCAGTCACTGGGATGTATGGCTGACGAACCTAGCACCAAGCTAACACTGAAACTTTATATCATATTATTCATCTGCGTGTTGGCAAAATATCTTTATGGCTTGTTTCTTTTGTGAAAAGCACCTGGGTGTTCACTGCAAAGTATCGATATGAGACAGATTATGTGTTGCTAAAACTTTTGAGGCATATTTACCTTCCAAGATAATCTAGCATAGACCGTACACTGTTCAGGGCCAAAAGGACATAGGTCCTTTTATGCATTTGTGATATACAATGAGCGATGATTCGATCAAAGGAGCTATTTTCAAACAAGATGGTTTTAATCTGCCCTATCTCAGCATCAAGCTTCCAATGGTTAGGGCCTTTTCACATTGTGGCAAAAGTGAGGACTGCAGATGCGGGAAACCAGAGTCTAGATTAGAGTGGTGCTGGAAAAGCACAGCAGGTCAGGCAGCATCCGAGGAGCAGGAAAATCGGTGTTTCGGGCAAAAGCCCTTCATTAGGAATGGAGGTATCTTGTAGCAGGTGGCACTGTAGGAGTACATATACTGATGAATGTTAATCAGGCAATCAGTATCTACTTGCCCGATCTGAGAACAAAAAGTGGAACCTTACAGCGGTTGTAGAGAAGTGGGCTAAGGTGAGATCGAAGGCAGAATTGGATGAGTCACCTATTTAGATAGAGATGAGGAGGAAATGTTTCAAAGAGATGCCATGATGGTCATGAAGAGTTGACAAATGCTGGATGCCAATGTCTGTGGATAGGATGTGCATGTGGCTGAAGCCCTGAGGTGCTGTTTGTTCGTACACAATATGGAGATTTTTCAGATAAATCTGTGGAATTCTTTACTGTAGGGGCTGTCGAAGTTGGATCATTGAGTATATTTCAAAGCGGAAATAGACACATTTTCAATCTGTAAGGGAATCAAGTGTAATATGGGAAAAGGGATTACCGTGTTCAACCATGATCTCAAGTTGAATTGGTGGGTTGAATAGCCGACTTTTGCTCCGAAGTCTTAGGGTCTTAGGATCTTAAAGGAACACTCATTTTATTAAAATTCTGCTTTCTATCTTACCAAATGTACTAAACTGGCTAGACTTTGAGAAAACTTGATGGAGAAACCGGAGCAGGTACCTGAAAAATTCAGCTTTATGCTTGCTCTGACGAACCTCCATGTTGCATACGGACAAATAGCACCTCAGGGTATGATCAAGGGGCTCCAGCCATATGCACACTCTATCCACAGACATTGGCATCCAGCATTTGTCAACCCCTCATGACTATCATGGCACCACTGATACTGGCAGGGTGCTCTCGAAGCATAGACTTGTGTTGAACTGCCCATCAACATTGAAAGGCTGCTGCAGACAAAACAGACACCCAACTGAAGGACCGGATCAGGCTGCATCTCTGGACTGTTGGCCTGTTCACTCACTTACTGCCTACCTGCAAATTCCCAGCATCCATGCCTCACCTTAGTGGTGGTGGTGGTGGTGGTGGGGGGTGGGGGGGGGGGGCTGTGGGGAGCAGGGAGGGTGGTCACACAACCAGACATGTTGCTTTTCTGGTCAACATTCCTCAGTCAAGAGGGTGGTCATCTTAACATATGGCAGTGCACTAAGTCAATCTCACACCTACATCATGTGCCAGCAGCTTCAATGTCAAACACACTGCATGTGTAGTAAGCAGCCAGCCATGTCTCATTGTCTTACGGAAGTTCTCCTCGCTGAAGTCCATGTAGGTCCATATTAAGGGGTGGAACCTGTATCTGCAATGACAGATACAGTAAAACATGGATAAGAAGGGGAATCATGTGAGAGGGGGTGGTTTCGTTCACTGTCAGGAGCACCCTGGCTTCAAGGAGGTCACAGTTTGAGACCACACTTGACATGATCGTCTCAAATGCGGGGACTGGATGAGAAAGGTAGAGAGTGCAGGGATCTTGAGAAAGGTTGGGTTGGAATCTGGGGACATTGAAGTTTGGGACCTCACTGACGTATAGAAATGGATGGTGAAAACTATCTCCTCCTGAAAAGTAGTTACCCTCAGTCACCTTGGAAATCGAAAGTAGGCGACAATGAAAAAAATGGCTGTGACCACAGTTGGAGAGGGTGGGGTAAGTGACTCAGCCTGTGAGGGTGGGACTTCAGGGATCCAATGATGTTCAGGCTTTTAAAGGGAGAGAACCATGAACTATACAAACACAGAGTTGTGGGGATCCTTAATTTCTGTCTATTCTAATGCATTGCCCGCAAATAAAAGTAAAATGCTGAAAGTCTGAAATAAAAACAAAAAGTGCGGAAGCAACTCAGCGGATTTGGCAGCATCTGTGAAGAGAGAAACAGAGTTAACATTTCAAGCACAGATTGACTCTTCTTCTGGCCAGTGGTTTTAGAAGTGACACTGACAATGAGTGGCACTGACAGTGAGGTTACTGTGTGAGCTTCAGTTGAATAAAAAGTGGTGCTTACTTTGTTGGTGGAACATGGATGTTTTGACATCCCTGCTGGACCAGTTCCAGTCTCCTCCTGTAAGGGCCAGGATTCCCTCCTCTTATGGGGTGAGAGCTTAATATCAAGCACCCCTTCATCTATACAGGTTCTTTCTGCCCTGTTATAGATTTTCTTCTCTTGTAATGAAAGGAAAGAATTGAATGAGATCAAAGTGGACCACATAACTTCACGGTTACTGACGGTGGGTACAAGATGGTAAAGTGTTCCAAGGGAGTGAGTAGGCCGCACGGAAGTCATACTGGGTTAGTGCTGTTGTGGGATTGTGGGAGATGAGAGTGTGTCAGGTCGAGATATTGCCGGCACTAGTGAGAATAGTAGAACATGAGTGTTGTTGGGCAGTGGGTAGGATAGCAGAGATAGAGTGAGTGTGTGCAGTAGCGCAGAGAAGCACATGGCACATACCCTCATGGAGCAGGCAAGGTCACTGACTTTCTTCTGACACTGCTGGTCATTTCTCCAGACTGTAAAGATCGTATTGGACATTACTGCCTCACCTTTGTATCATCCTGTCTAGCAGAACCTCTAGATCCCTTTTGGAGAATCAGAATGTCATCTTTCCTTTCACTAACATCTTCTGCAAATGTCCTTGACTGCAGGGCACCTTCAGAATACCAGTGTTTGTCCAGGTGCACAGCAGCCTTGTAAGGATGGCCATAGGCTTAAGGATGCTCATTTTTCGGCTAATATCCACTGAGTGGCAAGTTGTTCTGGGAATGGCAAAAGGGGTAAGTTGGGGCCAGAATCAAACATGAAGGATGCTATTGGTGCAGGATATGTAGTTAATGAGGTGAGTTTGGTAAAATTACAATGAGAAAATTCACCAAGCCTTGTGGCAGAAATGCCTCCAAAGAAATCGTGCTACCCTAACTTAGTCAGTAAAACATATGATTCAATCCCAAAAAGATTCTCAATAAATTATTCCTCCTGCATCTCTACATTGATAGTGGCACAACCTACCTGTTCTCATATTGTATAAACTGATGCTCCTTTTCCAAGGCTAGTATCTTGCATTCTTGTCCCACAGAGTCCAAGGCAAAAGGTTTCAACTCCATGTCTCCTTTTAGTAATGTTTAAGTTTAGGACTACGAAGCATTTATTTAACCAGTGAGGTATTTTGTTAATTCTAATCAGTGAATTTAATGTGTATGGGTGAAGGGTAATTTGGTTGGATAAAATGGACTTGACTACTGCTAAAACATCTTTGATCTAGAAATTGGCATCAATAGTGACTAGTTACAGACTTTACAACATTACAAGATAGGGCAGACAATGCACATGAGGTATTGGCTGAAAACACGCCTCGCATCAACTCAATAAAGCTACAACAGAAGGCGCATTGCATTCCAAATGGTGGAAGCAATATGTGACAGTATGAAGCGATTTCCCCAACAAATTATCAAAATGTTGTTGTCCTGCCACATCAGTCATGAACGGCGTTGGGCATTCAACAATGAACCAGAGGAAGAGGCTGCAAAAATATTCACAATCTTAATGCACATCAGTGAACAAAACAAAAGTGATGCATTTTGAATTTCAGCTAGAATTATTTAGGATATTAACAGTAGTCACATGCGAAAAGATGGGTTTGATTAGGAAGAGTCAGCATGGATTTCCAAAGAGGAAATTATATTTAAACTAATTTGCTAAAGTTAATCCAAAATGGATTTTTGAAAGAAATATCATGCTTGACAAATCAATTGGAATTTTTCAAGAATATAACTGGTAACATATATAAGGGGGAAAGCAGTGGATGTGGGTTACTTGCACTTTCAGAAGGTTTTCAGTAAGGTCTTACATAAGAGTTTTGTTTGTAAAATTAAAGGATTTAATATAATGTACTAATGTGGATGAAGAATTGTTTGGCAGACAGGAAACAAAGAATAGTAATAAACAGGTTTTTTTCTGAGTGGGAGGTGGCGCTCGGATGTGTGTGGAATCAGTGGCATCAATGCTTGGGCTGCAGCTATTCGCAATTTTATTAATGATTTAGATCAGACAACGAAACATAATCTCTCAGTTCGCAAATGGAGCAAAGCTGTGTGGAAGGGTGAATTGTGTTGACGATGCAGAGGAAGGCGCTTATCTGAATGGTGATAATTTGGGAAAGGGGGAGTTACAGTTAGACCTGGATGTCCTTGGATACAAATCACTGAAAGTAAGCACGCAAGTGCAGCTGGTTGTGAAGAAGGCAATATGTGTGTTGACCTTCATAGTGAAGAATTTGAATATAGAAACAGGAATAGCTTGCTGCAATTGTACAGTGTCCTTGGTGAGACTACACTAGGAATATTGTTGGAGTTTTGGTCTCCTTATTCTAAGGAAGGATGCTCTTGCTATAGAGAGAGTGCAAGAAGGTTTACCAGACTGATTCCTAGAACAACAGGACTGACATATGAAGAGAGACTTGATTGGTTATATTCACTGGAGTTTAGAAGAATGAAGGGTGATCTGAAAAAATGTTTAAAACTCAAATGAGAGAAATGTTCCCAATGACTGGTGAGTCTAGAACCAGGCATTGCAGTCTAAGGATATGAGGTAGACCATTTATGCTTGAAATGAGTGGAAAAATTTCTTAATTCAGAGGGTGGTGACCCTCTGGAATTCTCTGTCATAGATAGCAGTTGAGGTCAAAACATTGCATGAGTGCAAGAAGGTATTAGATATAGCTCTTATATCTAGAGGGACCAAAGGCTATGGGGAGAAAGTGAGAACAAGGGACTGAGCTGCATTATCAGTCATGATCACATTGATTGGTGGGGCAGGCTCATAGGGTCGAATGGCCTACTCCTGCGCCTATTTCCTATGTTTCTGTATTTTGAGGAAGTAGCAGAAAGGTTTGATGAAGTTAACACTGATAATGTAGTATACCTGGGCCAACAGAACTCCTTTGATACTGTACCACACAACAGACTTGTGGGGAAAGTTATTGTCTTGGTATAAAAAGGACAGTAACAATATGGATACAAAATTAGGTGTGATAGAAAACTGGGAGTAATGGTCAATGGATATTTTCCAGATTGAAGAAATGTTTGTAGTGAGTTCCCTACAGCACACAGACTGCAGTGTTTAAGAAAGCAGCTCGCCATCATCTTCTCAAGGGCAAGTAAGGATGAGAATAAATCTGGCCAGTCAAGTGAATTTGAAAAAAGTGATTGAGACCCTAATTTTCCCAGATACATAAATGATCTGGATCCTGGTAAACAATTTCAAGGTTTACAGATGACACAAAGCTCGGAAAAATTGTAAACTGTGAAGGAACAGTGTGGAACTCCAAAGGACACTATAAATTTGGTGGAGTGGGTGGATAGTTGACAGATGAGGTTCAATGAAGAGAAGTGTGAGGTGATGATCAGAAGAAAGACAATGTAAAATAGACGGTAAAATTCTAAAGGGGAACCTGGGTGCATATGTGCACAGATCATTGAAGGTGGCAAGACAATTGGAGAGAGCAGTTAAAAAGAACACCGTGTCCTTGTCTATATTAATGGGGTCATAGACCAAGGAGGTGATGTTGACCTGTACAGGTCGTTCTGCTATAATGTGTGTTTTATTAACATGAAATCACTATAAAGCAATTGATGCACTGGGGATACTGTTTCTCAAGTGCAAAGTTCTAAAGCATGTGTTGGTTATAATGCGATTCCGGTCCCATTGGTTTAAATGGTGCTGCTATTACATAATTTTATTTTAACATGGGATTGCACGAGATTGGAACTACTGCATATGTGGCTGTTGACTGAGTCTGTATTCACTGTTTTAGAAGAATGAGAGGAGATCTCAATGAAACATAGCAAGTTCTGACAGGGCTGGAGAGACTGGCAGCGACGATAATGTTTCCCCTGACTAGGGATCCTGAACAAGGAGTCATGGTCTCAGAAAATTTGGCAGGCCAAGTCAGACTGAGATAGGAGGCATTTAGAGTCATAGAGATGTACAGCATGGAAACAGAACCTTTGGTCCAACCTGTCCATGCTGACCAGATATCCCAACCCAATCTAATCTCACCTGCCAGCAACCAGCCCATATCCCTCCAAACTCTTCCTATTCATATACTCATCCAAATGCCTCTTAAATGTTGCAATTGTACCAGCCTCCACCGCTTCCTCTGGCAGCTCATTCCATATACGTACCACCTTCTGTGCGAAAAAGTTGCCCCTTAGGTCTCTTTCATATCTTTCCCCTCGCACTTTATGTCCTCTAGTTCTGGACTCCTCAACCCCAGGGAAAATACTTTGTCTATTTACCCTATCCATGCCCCTCATAATTTTGTAAACCTCTATAAGGTTTACCTCTGATGCTCCAGGGAAAACAGCTCCAGCCTGTTCCGCCTCTCCCTATAGCTCAAATCCTCCAACCCTGGCAACATCCTTATAAATCTTTTCTGAACCCTTTCAAGTTTCACAACATCTTTCCGATAGGAAGGAGACCAGAATTGCATGCAATATTCCAATAGTGGCCTAACCAATGTCCTGTACAGCCACAACATGACCTCCCAACTCCTGTACTTAATACTCTGACCAATAAAGGAAAGCATACCAAACACCACCTTCACTATCCTATCTACCTGCGACTCCACTTTCAAGGAGCTATGAATCTGCACTCCAAGTTCTCTTTGTTCAGCAACAGTGTGTGAAAAAAGTTAATAAATAAATAAAGTTTATGAAGTTAAAGACGTCAAGGGGTATGGGGAGAGAATGGGAGAATGACATTGAGATAGAGGGTCGGGCACAATAATGTTGAGTGGCAAAGTTGGCTGAATGGCTATGTTTGCTCCTATTTTCTATTTTTGGATTAATTATCATAAACTGAGATGTTTGAAATGAAGGCAGAATTTCAAAAGTATTCTAATATGGATGCTCTCGCTTCTTATTTGGGACTAGACTAACATTAAAGTACAATTTATGAAAATTAAAATGCTGTCTTTTTTTCTTACAGCTGTTGCATTGTGCCAAAATATATATAAATGTGAAGCTACTCATGGAGAAATAGGAACGTTAGTACATAGAAACAGAGATAGGCCATTCTGCCCCTCAGGTCTAAGCCTCCATTCATTTACATCATAGCTTAATCTGAACCACAACTCCACTTCCATGCATTAGCCTCCTGTCCCTTGATACACCATACCTGACAAAAATCTCATGGTTCATTTTGTTTTAACTAAAGCATAATTTAAAAGTATTGCCAAATGCACGTATTAATGGCCTTTCCACTGACTCTGCCTGGGGATACAGAAATCGGCTCTTGCTGATGTCGCTTTTATGAAATTGACCTACAATTGACATTTAGTTGCTGCAGAAACTCATCAGAAAAGACTGAAGCTTGAAGAAAAAGCTGTTCGAGGATGAAGACTGCAGCGAGCAGACGTCAGGTTGATTTGAGATATAGCTAACTATAGCCAAGCATAACATCTGACATAGCCCAAGCCAGATGTTTTCAAACATGACTACTTAAATAATTCTTTTAAGGAAGAACATATATTATCTGCAAATTTTAATTCAATCCAATGCTCTTTTGCTTCATTCTAATACCTAAAACATTTGGATTTGCTAAAAAGCAGCCTTATACTGGACTATTAATGATACGTATTAGTTCAGACTGCTTTAAGCACAGAGACATTTTGAACAATAGTTTGCTTTTTAAACTAGAATTTCATTTCTTAGGGTAGTGCATTACCACAAAAAATTGTTTAAAATGTCAAGGACTTAACTCTACCCAGAGACCATTTCCTGCAAAGAACCGCAATTCCTGGGGGAATCCCTGTGGTCAGGGTTTAATCGACCATTTTCAGCACCAGTGGCAGATGCAGTAAATACATGATATCAATTAAGCTGAATCGACACTGAAATGTTGCATGACTCCTAACCCTTAGGTAATTCATATGTAGTCAGTTCTACTAACTATTTTCCCCATTCACCTCAACATGCAGTGACCATTTTGCATATTTTCGCAATTGACTAAACTCTTAACTCCTAATGGACCACCACAAGGAATAATTGAGTTGAATCGCATGGAAGATTTTAAGTGGAAGTGGCATAGGTGCATGAATGAAAAAGGGATAGGTTGATAGCATCAGACAAAGTAAGGTTGGAACAAGTTCATGTGGCATATGAATGCTGGAATTGGCTATCAGGCTAAATGGGCAGTTTCTGATCTGTTATCCAGGCGTATTTTAAGTTCTCTATATGAATCTGTTTAAAATAAAAGTGCATTTATAGAAAGACTTTAAATATCAGAGGATGGCTTGAACTGCATTACAACTAAACACGCACTTTTGAAGTGTAGTCTTTGTCATAATGTTGTAAACATGGTAGCTTATTTTCTGCATGGCATGGTCCATCTGATAGCAATTAAATAAATGATTGTAATATCTGCTTTTTCCACATTGGCCAAGGGTTAAATATTATCCAGAACATACCTCTGTACTCTTCTTAAAAAATTGCCCATGGGATAGTTTACATCCACCAAAGAGAGAGTCATAGAGACTTAGAGGTGTAATCTAGTCCCATTTGGCCCGTAACCTTCTAACACCTTCCTATTCACAGAACAATCCAGATGCCTTGTAAGTGTCATAATTGTACCATCCTCCACTACTTCCTCTGGCAGCTTGTTCCATAAACGCACTACCCTCTGCATGAAAAAGTTGCCCCTTTGGTCCCTTTTAAATCTTTCCCCTCTCACCCTAAACCTGTACCCTCTAGTTTTGGACTTCCCTACCCTGGGAAACAGATGCACCCTATCCATACCCCTCATGACTTTACAAACTTCAATAAGGTCGCGCCCCCCCCCCGCCCCACCACCTCAGCTTCCAATGCTCCAGGGAAAATAGCCCCAGCCTATTCAACCTCCCCCTATAGGTCAACCCTGCCAGCATCCTTGTAAATCTTTTCTGAACCCTTTCAAGTTTCACAACATCTTCCCTCCATTTATGTTTCTTATGAAACATATCATCTTCAACAATGGAGCACCCTCTCAGTACTACATTGACATGACAGATTTGATCAGGTGCTCAAGTCTCTAGAGTGAGGCTTGATGCTACAAACCCCTGACTGAGAGGTAAATACACTTCAAATGCAGATTCCTTTTCAGTAATCATTGTCACACATCAATTGTTACAAAACACGTAGATATATCTAAGATAAAGGAATATGCCTTTCAATGCATGTTTCTATCCTCAAGTTGCATATCTTCATGGTTCCAGGAATGAGAATCTTCAGTCATGAGGATAGATTGAAGTTGGGATTGTTCTCTTAGGAGAGAAGGCAACTGAGAGATTTGGTAGAAGTTTTCAAAATCATGAGTTGGCTAGACAGAGTATAGAGGGAGAAGTAGTTTCTGCTTGTTAACAAAAACAAGAATAAGAGGGCATTGATTTAAAGTGATATGTATAGGGTAAGGAGGTGGCAGGATTCAAGGGGGCAATGGATGATTATTTGAATAGAAATGGTGTTCAGGGGTGTGGGGAAAAGACAGGAGATTGGTACTAAGAAACAGAATCAGTGCAGGCATTATGGCCTCTTTCTGCACTTTAGCAATTCTATGATTCTGTGGTTCTCTGGTATGTGAAGCCACTAATACTATCTGATGTTGGTGCTCAGTTGGCACTAACACGTTTGAAAAGAGCTTTTGTAGAGAATAAAGTTATTATTCCCAGAGATCATGAACTTTGAACTTACTGCCCAGAAATCAAACTATTATTACAGTTTGTTACAGAAACTGACCAATTTTCAGTTCTAATATAATCAATGCTCCAGGCCTTTTCAAGACAGAGGAGTTGATTCCCAAATATCAGTTTTATGTCCCATCCCTTTCTTTATAACTTTCACCTGTCCTACAGCCCTTTGGAAACATTCCTCCAGCTCTGGCTACTCAATTATGATGGCTGTTCCTTCAGCTCTAGACACTAAACTTTGGAATTCCAAATTCCCATGTTAAATCTCACATCTCTCTCCTTTACTTTGTTGCTTGGAGCTTGTCTCTTTGATCAAACTTTTGATCACTTGCCCTGATGCTGTCTCTGCATTGCAGTGTCCAGTTTCTTCTAATGCCCCTTTTGCTATGTTAAAGCACTTTATAACATAAGTTGTTATTGTCTGTAGAAGCTAAGATACCATAAGAAACACTTTAAATGATGCTTTCACTACTTTAACTGAATAACAAATCTGACATACAATCATTTTTTTTCATCTCTGATAAGGTGAGAAGCCTTATCAGTGTGATTTCAAGGACTGTGGTCGACGATTCTCCCGTTCAGATCAACTTAAACGACACCAGAGAAGACACACTGGTAAGAATGTCTTTTTATTCATAAAGTAATTGAACCCACTGAGTTTGTGTGATCATTAATGATCATTCATGGTTGATGGGCAAGAAAAGACCAGCTAGTAAATCAGGCCTGCCCACATTTCATGGTTGCTGGATTATAATGGCTAAATTCTTCTGATATCCCCTTGCCCATCATTTCCGCCTCAACCATGTAATCTCCTGGGAGAGGCAACACAAGAGAAAGCAGTCAAGAGCAAGTAACAAAAGAAAATACACTGTAAAACTTGGTCTGACCCTCTCAGGTATTGAAGCCAATCTGGGAGATCACATGGAATAAGTGCTATCTATAAAAAGGACATTTTCCATCTGATGCATGTCAGGAATAGATATAACTCCCTCTTGAAGGTGAGGAGAATATCACCAATCAAAATAGCAGGCATGTATTTCACAGTCTCACTATTTTCTGTTTATGGTTGTCTCCACTGAGGTTTGATGCATAGACTATACACAGTGGTGAAAACGTTTGCAGATAATGAATGTAGAAGTCAATCTCAATGTGTATTACATGCAGAATGCTAACTACAGTGAGAATGTTTGACTGTCTTTTCTCTGACAGACCTGTGTTTATCTATTTGTTCATGGGGTATAAGCATGACTGACAATGCCAGCAGTTATTGTCCATTCTCAACTCCTTTGAGCAGCTGCCTTTTTGGTTGCCTGCATTCTATGTATTTGAAATTGCTTATTGTAAGACATTTCCAGGATTCTGACCCAGCAACAATGAAGAACATTTATATATTTTCATATCAGTCTATTACATCACTTGGAGTTGATCTTGCTGGTGGTGGTGCACCCACGCATCTGTTGCCCTTGTTCTTATTGACGGTCAAGATAACAGGTTTGAGTGATACTGTCAATGGAGTTTTGACAAGTTTCTGCAGCACATCTTGTAAACGGGATACATCCCTATCACTGCGCACCAGTGGTGAAGAAAGCATATGCTTAGGTTAGCATATTACAAGCACTTATACTTGACTGTTCAGCACTTTAACGCCTTTGTCCTTACTATGTCTTTATGCATACTTTCTAAGCTGGACAAGCTGATTAGAATTGCTTTCTGTTCCCTTTCATAGGGGTAAAGCCATTCCAGTGTAAAACATGTCAGCGTAAATTCTCCCGCTCTGACCATTTAAAGACTCACACTCGAACTCATACAGGTAAAACAAGTGCGTAAACTTTTTTTTTGACATTTTACTTTCTTAGCCGCGGATTTTAATACTTTAACAGCTAATATTCACGCTGCTAACGTAATACGTCAACCCTTTGAGCACTAAGTGTTATTTTTGGATCTAAATACTTAACCTTTTAAAAAGAAGAGGATAATTCTTAAATGAGGTGTCTTTTGAGTTTTATCACCAATTGATTCCCTTTATTCTCCCCACAGGAGCTGCTGGCCGAAACGCAGCCTCCTTGAGCTGGGAGGGCAGGATGGTTGGGCCTGCGGACTTCTCCATGACCACCATCAATGCCACTCCATGAAAGGTCAACAGAGAAGTGTGTTTGTAGCAAGGGGAGAGACAGATATGCCAGTTTTTGTTTTATTTAAATACCCACCCCTAATCTGCACCCCACCAACCCTGAAAGTGCACACAGAAGAGAATTTTGTTATAATCTTTGATGCTTTGTTTGGAAACCAAGTCAAGTGAAATTTTCACCAGTAGGATTCAAGAGCAGCCCATCAAACCTTCCAAGATGAGTTTTTCTGAAATGTTATTTTTATGCTTGTTTAGAATGTAACGATTCCACCCACCTCCAGACCCAGTTCATAAACATGTATAAGTTCTATTTGCCCAATAAGGAGGCACTCTATTTACCTAAGATCAGAGAAATTTGGAAATGGTTGGCAAGATCCAAGGCTTAGGGAGCCTTTAAATATTTAAAAGGTTGTGCTGGAATAAAATTAGTTAACGGTGAGCAAGCTTCCTCTTGGTGGAAGCACTCTGCCATGTCCCCTTGGCTAATGTTTCGCAGAATTACCTGAACTGAGTTGAAAGAATCCCCTGTCCTTGAAGGTAGAATTACTTTCACAGATTTTATGGAGATGCACAATTGGTTTGAAAATCAGCAGTGCTTTTAAGTACTGTGGACTTAGCTAACTTAGGTTTTAAATGTTCGAGTTTATCATGGAGGGTTGATTTTCTTGTGCCCTTCCAGTGCTAAGTATAACTTGTTAGAACTGTTTGGATTCTAAGACCCAGCTTAGTTTATCTGCCACCTGACACCCTTTTTCCCAAGTGGGATTAGAATTCATCCTAGGAATGAAAAAATATTTTTCATGATTTTATTATTGTTTCAAAAATTTCAAAACTTTCTGTGTAAATTGTACTTTTGGCTATCATTATAGTTAAAGTAACATAGTCCTCAAAGGGTTAAAATTTGCTCCAATCTTTCACAGCATCAATGATTTGTGAAATAACAAATGTTTTAGTTTGATTTAATTTAATTTTATTGCACTTATCCTTTTGTTGACAGCATTTTCATATGAACACATGTAAACTGTATAGCTTCTGTCTAATATATATAAAACTTAATATCAAAGTATAGCAGGACTTTAATAGTTATGTAATTCATGGGCAGCTTGACTTAAATTCATCCAATGTACAAAATTAAATGGTTATTTGCCTTAACGCATGGATACAGATACTAGAGTCTTTGGGTTTGGGAGAGGGCATGTGTCCAGTATAACTTGGCCCACCAACAGAGGGATCTGTAATAATTGATTGCAATTATACTCCATTGAAGCCAATAATATGCAAGATGTAAAACTGACATCTCAGCTAATGCTCTTTGGTTGGATTTCAATCCACATATTCAGTTAATGTTTCCCCAACTGACTACAAAAATATAACTGAATGAAAATTCATGAACATTCCTTCTGAGTTGAAGGTCTTGTTGCTTGTCGTTATGCGAAAGCCTAATATTTTTGTGCCAAATTTCTGTTGCTGACATTTTAATGGCAGTGCCAATCTCTTTAAGACATGATAACTGGGTGAATACTAAAATAGTGGCAATGACACAATCACATAATCAACACAATTTCTTTACTTTCAATGGTCTACACCATAAGTTAGTTATAAAACACCATGTAGTATTGAGATTATGCAAGAAAAACTAATGAAGCATCAAATATTCTTATGCATCCTAACTATAATAAATCTTGACTCCATACCTGGTAGAGTCAGTCAGAAAGGCCAAAAGCCATGATGTTGAAAATTGAACAACAGTTATGTTGGTGCTCTTTCTGGCTTACAGTTGAAATGACATGTTGGTGCAGAGGGAAAGGCTTTGGAATCTATGTAGAGCTGTGACATGATGCCAAAGTCCCCAATTCCCCATTAAAAGTGATGCTTACAGGGATCATGTATGTACCTTAGAATGTTCACATACCTTAGATTTATTCATTCAAAACAAGATATCTAGCACTCAGAATCTGCCAAAATGTCATTTGTGAGGGTCAGTATGACAGGGAACGTCAATGATACTACAACAAAGAGGATGGCTTTTTTTTATATTAGATTCCTACAGTATGGAAACAGACCCTGCCCATTACACCTGTTTTGTCTCAATGAAAGAACTAACCAATTAATTCGACCTCGTACTCTTTTCCTTTAGCTCTGCAAATTTTCCCCATTGAGTATTTGACCAGTTCCCTTTTCAATCTTAACAATGAGTCTGCTCCTACCACCTTTCAAGCAATGCATTCCAGACAGCTCTCAGCATAAATTTTATCATTCTCATCTCATCTCTAGTTCATTTGACCTTAAGTCCGTATCCTCTCATTGTCAACCCCCCAAATCCGAAAAATATTTTCTTGTTACTTCTGTCTCAGAAGGTAGTGAAGTATGGAAATCTTCATCAGACAGGACTGTAGACTCTGGTTAGTTAAGTATATTCAAGACAGAGGTACTATAGATAGATAGATTTTAATTGGTAATGGAATAGAAGCTTATTGAGAAAAGACAGGAAAGTGGAGTTGAGAAATATTATGTCAGACTTGATCTCATTGGTTGATGCAACAGGGTAACTTGCTTCTGTTCCTTTGTCCTATGGGCTTAATTACTGATCAGAGCCATTCACAAGTTTGCCCTTCGTCAGATCTTTCCTTGCACCTCTCTGCTGTGAGGACAAAAATAAAACAAATTTTCCAGTCACACAACATAACTAATGTCCCTCATCCCTGGTACCATTCCAATAAATTTATTCTTCACCCTGTCCCAGGCCTCACTATATAATTTCAGTGAATTAATTTACATTCTATTAGCCTAAGTTGGATCGTCAAGGAATTGAATCTGAAATGATGGTATGTAATCCCGGCAGCATCTGGTTTTAAAAATCACACTGGCGTAGTTCAGAGAAAGGGGAAGGATGATTCATGAATCTTGGGTTCTGATCTATGACAACAAGTTCAGAATAATGAACTTAGTTTGCCTCGAAGACAGATTGAGGGGGTGATGTGATTCTTTAAAATGCTGAGCAATGTGACATACGTAGGTGTAGCTTGGGCTGGTGATACAAACTAAAGGGAATTTAGAAAATTAAAAATTCAAAGAAAAGAGAAGACATTGTTCTTCATTGAGTAGATTCTGGATTAGTGGTGCTGGAAGAGCACAGCAGTTCAGGCAGCATCCAAGGAGCTTCGAACTCGAGGTTTCGGGCAAAAGCCCTTCATCAGGAAGGGCTTTCCTGATGAAGGGCTTTTGCCCGAAACGTCGATTTCGAAGCTCCTTGGATGCTGCCTGAACTGCTGTGCTCTTCCAGCACCACTAATCCAGAATTTGGTTTTCAGCATCTGCAGTTATTGTTTTTACTTTATTGAGTAGAGGCTATTAATAGTATGGCTTCAAAATACCACTAATAAATGGATTGGGCCATTCAACCCATTCAGATACTGACTGATCGGCATCACAACTTCAGTTTAGTTACATTATCTTTCATGCCTTATATAACACAAACTTGACCTCAGTTCAAATTAGCTCTACTTGTCTAACAAGCCATAACCTATTTCAAGGTGAGTTCCAGATTTCCACAACGCTTTTGTGAAAAAGTACCTTCTGATTTTGTTCCCATATGGTTTAGCTCTTACCAGAATGAATAGCTTCTTTATTTGTTCCTACCACATCCTTCTAACATCTTATGAACCTGAATCAGATCACTCCGGGAGTTCCTGGTTTCAAGGAAATGCTTTTGCAATATGTCTCAAAACATAAAAGTTCTAAAAACCATAGAAGGAGTCCATTTGATCCATCATGTCTCTGTTGGCTCTTCACTAGAATTCTTGGTCTTATTGATGTCCATGGTCTTGTATATTTTTCTGCTTCAAGTTTTAATTGGTTTTAACAAACAGTACAGAAGTTTCTGCTTCAACCACCCCCCTGAACTAAACAGTCCACACTCTCACAATTTTCTGTCAAAAAAACAGATTTTAAACTCTATTCCAGAGACGTGCTTAAACCATTCAATTCCCTTTTCTTTGACTTCCTAATCAGAAGGAACATCCTTAGTAGTTTAATAAAATCTACCCAGGCTGTATGGTAAGAGCTGGTACATTGCAAGTCATCCTTCTTATATAGTTTCCCATCTTTGACACAATCATGGAGCAAAATCAGGTTAAATTAATTAACACTGTCAACAAAATCTTATATGACTGTCTGGTTGAAAATAGAATTGGAGAAAACCCAGGGATAATCCCAGGGAGTAGCACTTTATAAATAATTCCATTTAAGATCTTGTTTAAAAATGGTGGACTGAATGGCTCTCCTTCTGTGCTGTAACTATTCTGTGATTTAAAAGCTTGGTATCAGCAAAGATGCTAAGATTATCTATGGGACAAGGTAAAATCTAAGGGGCTAGGCTTCGGGTGTAGGAAACAATGGGTCAGACTGAATAGCAATCATATCTAGTAGATGAATATTATGTTGTAGACTTTGCAGGAATGTTTAAAAAAACATGACGTTTGTTCGATAAACCTTGTATTAGCATGTTCAGATTCCCTCAGGAGTTTAAAAGGGTAGGATGTGGTTTGTGAAGAGGGAATTATAAATGGACAGGGTAGGAATAGACTTGATATCCAGAATGATCATTTTTCTTATTCACTGTTTTTCTATATTGGTATTCTCTTCTGAAAACACTGTAATTCCAAGAAAATGATATATCAGTGGCAACAAAAGAAAATGTACATGCTCTAAATTCTTGTCCTACACATAATGACATTGATCCTTGCCTTATTTACTTTCCTTGAGAGTTGATGAATAACGACACCAGTGATACAAATATGAAATTTCAGTAATACAATAGTTTTGCGTTTTGGTTTAATTATTGTAAAATGTACATATATAATGACAAAGAAACAAACTACAAGGGTGCTTCCCATGAATTAAACCACTACAAAAAGTCCTGTATAACACATTCAAAGAGAATATAGATCTCAAAAGTAGATCAAAATTCTAATTGATCTAATCCTTAATAGATCATGTTTAAGTAATATCAGCGACGGTACCTTGAATGTAAAAAAAAATAAAAGTTCATTAGGGCTGCTGTTTTAACAGGTGAAAAGCCCTTTAGCTGTAGGTGGCCAAACTGTCAGAAGAAGTTTGCCAGGTCCGATGAACTGGTTCGCCACCATAACATGCATCAGAGAAACCTGACCAAGCTTCAGCTTACTCTCTAAAAGGTGAACATGACTGCAACAAGCTCCAAGAAAACGTGATGACACACACTGCTGGGGAAGTCTACTTTCTTCTGTTCACCCCTGCTCTAAATGTTCAACCACTCACAGGTTAATGGGACAGAATCAATGTCCACATTTCTATGCCTACCTGATACACGCACCACCAATGTAGTTGTACTGCACCTCTTCTTCCCAGTTATTATTCAAGCTAGGGTTGCCAACTCTGCTTGGATGTACTCAGAGGTTTTGTCACCTTCTGCCTTCAAACTTTACTTGACCCCCGCAATCAAATGAAGTCTCCTTATTTTTGCCCTCCTTGAATACAATATCTTAAATAATGCTGACAGTAGAAGGAAACAGAGGTGTTGAAAGGAAGTATAGACTTTCTGTAGTACCCCATATGATTCAACTCCTGGACTATTTACAGCAGGGTCAGCCAGAAATTCCTGGAAACTCCAGGACAATCTTGGAGAGTTGGCAACCTTGGTCTGAGTGTGAAAGAAGAGGTGAATTCAAAGCATGTGGCCATTGTTGTGGAAATCAGTAGCAAGGCACTGCACATTGGGCAGTGGTGGTGCTCACTGAGTCACTGTTCTTGGGTTGTATGACAGTACAGCAATATACCACTCCTTTGTAAATATTGTGTAAATAGGGACCTGTTGAAATTGAATACCACTGTATCTTCTTTGTTTTTTTTTAAAGAAATGGAAATCTAAATGTATGATAACCATGTAACACAAAACAAGTGAAAATAAAAATGGCAAACATGCAGGTGGGCATTAAAACTATCAGGTTAACTTGTCCTTCGAACCCTACAGAAGATTCACGGAGAAACAATTAAGTGGGATAATGACGTTGTTTGTCCGTTTGAAGTGTACTTTAATCAGATTATGTTAAAGGAGAGGTAAGGTTAACCAGCAATGCTTTTCAAAGACCCTGTTAAAAAACTGTGCACAATATATCGAAAGGCCACGCTGGTTATGTGGCTGATTAGCTGTAATGTTAACAGACGTAGTTAAAAGAAGAAGGCTGGTCCACAACTATCATTAACCATTCCTCTTGAAAATAAATAACTTAATGACTTTCAGCAATCTTCAAGTATAATATGTGATGAAATCTTTTTAGTGTAATGGATTGTACTGTACCCAATGTTTCTTTGTTCATCTATTTACTGCTACCAGCTGGAAATTATTATGTATATATCTGATAATGTATTGCTGTGCCCAGAAATAGGAGGGTTATAAAAAGTAGAGAATAAACAGAAGAATAGGTACGTCACAGATCTGGTTTGTTTGCTTTTATGTGCTCTGATAACACTGAAAATGTAAGCAGCATTCTCCCTCCCCACCATATCCCCTCCCCCATTGCATTCTTAATTAAAGATGATCACAAAGGAGAAAACGATAGAAGTCCAGCAGCTGTTTTATTTAATGGTTAATGTCCTATTTTTGGTCCCTTGTTATTGCCTGAATGCCACTTTGTACTGCTGAATGCTTCCAGCCCTGGTTAATACGACTCCGCTCCCTCCTGGTCTCAGCAGCAGTCTGCTAATGTCACATGAAACAAATCAACATCAATGACAAACGAAATGAATGTTTGTAAGAAAGATTTTAGGTGGTGGGGGAGGGGAGGTCGGATGGAGGGTGTTTCAGTCAACAGCTGGAGAATCAATGAGAACCGCACATTCACTGCTTTTTGGGAAGGTCCTGCCACATCTTGTACTCCTCATCAACTGACAGACCATTGTAGGCCTGCCTTTGGTCTCTAGGGCCCTCGATGTGGCACTCACGTACACTATGTGCTTTCCGCCAGTCAGGGGCTGACAGGTCTGACTGAACAGCATGGTCATTGGGGAGGCGGTAACTACTGATTGTACACCATCCACCCAAAGCCAAGGATCGTGGCTGGATTCTAGTCCCGCGGTGAATAATGGTGTGCGAGGTTTGCAGGGAGTAGATGGTAGGAAGGTTGACATCTAAGACAAAAATAGCTCTCATCTAGCTCCCAACACCTCCTTTCCTGATGTATGGAATGCCTTTGACCAATTACTCTCTTGGAAGTCTGCAAACATCCCCAGCATGGTGAACCTGCTGGATTATTACCAATGGCTGTAGAATGAGGTCCTTAAATGCACATTAATTGCACACTTAGGGACTTGTTTGGTAATTGAGCAAGACCGAGATGGTTAAGACTATGATGCTTTTAATACCAAGCAGATAGGTTTGATCTCCAGACTGGCCAACGTTTCTGGCTTCTACCAAAGACTTTCAGGGCTCTCTTGTGGTGCAATGGTAGTGTCCCATCTGCTTCAGAGGTGTGTAATAACATTACTGAACAGGTTGATTAGAAGATAGGTTAAATGAAAAAAAGACCACTCACAAATCTTCTGCCACAGACAGAATCGAGGTGGAGGCAAAAACGTGATTGAATTCCTACCTGCAACTCTCCCACCTAATTAAATACTCCCACACCAATGTCAAGAGCACAAGATTCCACCCTTCATCTGATAGAAAGTTCAATGATGTTCATTGTTTGCCAGCATCACTTAGCTTCTATGATGAATATGGCTTATTAACTAAAAAGCTGGGGTCTGCTGAATGCTGCTGGCCCTATGCTAAAAGGCTGCTCAGAGGTAAGTGTTTGAAATCATGCTTCTTTAAGAAAGACCAGCACTTGTATAGAGTCTTTGACAACTATTTCATGTCGCCATGTGCTGTTCAGCCAAAGAAGTATTTTTTTTGAGTTATGAATTGGCTTTCACAATCACATGAGGATCCAAGGCAGAAACTCGTGATCCTGAGTATCTTAGAATCAAGGGAGAACCAGCAACAGTCTTTGAAGAGAAGTCGCTATTATAATGTAGGAAATAGAAATATCAACTTATTCTTGGCAACTGCTGTGTGAGATCAACCAAATAATTTGTTTTAGTGATGTTGTTTGAAGAAATATTGTTGGTCATAAAATATTTTCCTTTACTCAAAATAGGTTGGTGGAATCTTTCAGTTTCACCTGAGAAGCTCAATTAATGTCTTATTCAAAGGTTGGCACTCTGACAGCACAGTAGTCCTTCAGTGAAGCAGGAAGTCACCAGACACAGATAATTGGTTGGTTTAAGCTGCAGGTTACCATACCTCAGTTGAGGGAAGAGGTTGAGAAGGAAAATCCTTCTTGGTAACCTCAGCTGGTGTGAGAATTGAACCCAGGCTATTGGCATCACACATCCAGCCAACTGAGGTAACTGACCCCATAGTGGAGTAACTAGAAAACACCTTTGAACTTAAAGGCAGAAGCACCAGCAACTAAGCCACAGCTGGCAAGTACAGATGAGCACAAATGTTGATGAGTCCCAATGCTACACGTATAAGATCTCTACAATTAAAGCATCAATTGCTGTTTTTTTGTTAAGGCTGTGTTTATTTGCATCACAACTATTCCAACAACAAGTCATATCAGCAGCTGGAGTTACACTGTTTTATTGATTGTAAGTTAACTCCAATACATTACAATTTTTCATATCCAGTTGGGACTGCAAAGTATGCATTCTGCTGCAAATGCCAAAATGGACAAGATGGCATCCTTTTGAATTAGGTTCAATATTTGAATATTGCTGAAACAAAAAACATATTTGGTGGAGTATCTCATGCAATTATCAAGACAATTCACAGCAATTGATAAATGCAAGATGGAAAGCTTCAACAAACCATTATACTCAGTTTCTGTATTTTTTAAGACACACAGATATAAACAGAATCTGTACAGTATATCATCAAATATATGCTATTGTAAGTAAATCTCAGGCTCTCTTTGAGATATAAAGTAAAATATTCAATGTTCAAATGTGAAACCCAGCAAGGTGGCATGAAGCAGGAGAATATATTGAAAGGTCAAAGTGGAAATTAGAAAGAAGAATTGCTGTAGAACTTGAATATGACAGTAAGGATAAATCATCTCAGTCTTAAAGCAGTGAGAGAGTAAACAGAAGAAATTCCAAGCTACTAATGGGACTGAAACAGAAGACTAAATTTTAATTATTAAATTACCGTTTCTTCTGGTATTGATCAACAAAGACCTATGTAATACACAACAGAAAAAACTTACATTCATATCATGTCTGTAACCTGGCCTCATGTCCCAAGATATTTCATAGAAACCAAATGAAATGCAAACTGATGTCAAATTAAAGAAAGAGACATTGGGATACTAGTTTAGTCAAAACAAGTTTGTTTTAAGGAGGTTATTAGAAGAAGGTGGAGAGTTGGAGAACCGTAGAGATTGAGATCTCAGTGAAGGTGCAGTGAAGGTGAAGGTGCAGTTATCAGTGATGAAATGAAGAAACATAGGGATGCTGAAAAGCCAGAATTCAAGCAACATGAACAGCAATAATCCAAAGATAAATGAAAACGTTGGCATTAAATGAACTCCTAGTGAGGCTACCAGGGTTTAAAATCAATGGTATCGCCCAAATAATAAATGAGACCAAAGATGGCTGAGGGGTGACCTTGTAGAGGTTTATAAAATCATGAGGGACATATACAGGGTAAATAGCCAAGGTCTTTTTCTCAGATTAGGAAGTCCAAAACTATCGGGCATAGATTAAAGGTGAGGGGGAAAAATTTAAAAGAGATCTTAGTGGCAACTTTTTCACACAGAGGGTGATGTGTGAATGGAACAAGCTGCCAGAGGAAGTGTGTAGGCAATTAATTGATATATTTGGGTGGCACGGTAGCCTCACAGTGCCAGGGACCTGGGTTCAATTCCAACCATGGGCGACTATCTGTGTGGAGTTTGCACATTCTCCCGATGTCTGTGCAGATTTTCTCCAGGTGCTCCAGTTTCCTCCCACAATCCAAAGATGTGCAGGTCAGGTGGATTGGCCGTGCTAAGTTGCCCATAGTGTTTGGTGCATTAATCAGAGGGAAATGGGTCTAGGTGGGTTAATCTTTGGAGGGTTGGTGTGCACCTGTTGGGCCAAATGGCCTGTTTCCACACTGTAGGATATCTAATCCAAAGCATTTAAAAGGCATCTGGGTGGGTATATGAATAGAAAGGGTTTAGAGGGATATGAGCCAATGTGGCGAATGGGACGAGATCAATTCAGGATACCCGTTTGGGATGGACGAGTTCGACTCAAGGGTCTGTTTCCATGCTGCATGACTCTATGAGAGACTTTGTGAGATTCTGAACTCTGGGAGGTGGCAGCAGATTGGAAACAGTTTAAAACAATGTCCATTTTTAAGAAGGCCCTGACAACAATGAACAAATTAATTATGTAAGATAAAATAGTAATCCGGAGACAACTTGAGGATTACCTCTTTTGTAATCTATTGTAGCAGAAATTCCAGAGGAAAATATTTGCCTGTCCACTCTCTTAGACATTTTTTTCAGGAATGTTTTGGTCTTGGAACGTCCATCATTTGATTTCAAGCTAGCATTTGATAGATAAAGCGCTTCTTAAAGAGAGCAGCAGGGATTCAAGGTAATTGACTTAAGCAGAACATACTTGTTTGAGAAGTGATCTTTAGGTTATGTGGTTCTGTATTGTGTACCCAGGGATCCTCTTGGGTTTCCTGCTTTTCCCTGTATTACTACAGTGACGACACTTCAAACATACTTTAATAGCTTTAAGGTGATTTAGATGTCATTTTAATCATAGACGAAGCTATTGAAAAGGAACTTGTGTTTAATGACATTCATTCAGCGAGGGAATAATTTATCTCCTTATGCAAACTTGTCAAATTCATACAATATCAAACCAGGAGGGCCAATGGAATCTGCAGATATATCTCAGGAACTAAGCAATGAGCTAGATAAGAAATGTAAGCAGATGAAATAATAAGAGGTAAATTTTAATATGCATAAGTATTACATGTGATGCATCGGAAGAAACATTAGTGACATGGGTATTTCATGATGATTCCAGAGTTGTTGAAAGTGAAGCTAGGTTTGTTTGAGAGCCTAGTTCAAATACAATGAAACAGTAGTCAACAAAGCAAATGGAATATTTAACTATATAAGAATATAGAAAAAGTCATGCTTTAATTGTATACCATGCAGATCAATCCTAATGTTGTGATGTACCAATAGAAGAATAGATGTCAGCCCCTAAAGCCTGCACTACTTTTCATTTAAATCATAGCTGACCTGCTTATTTCTTAACACCCTTGTTGAACAAAAATATTAAATTTGAAAAGTTTAATTAACACCTAACCTCAACAACTTTTTGGGGCAGAGTTCTAACTTTCCATAACTCTTTGTGTGAAGAGGTGTTTTCTGCTAGTACCCCTGAACTACCCAGATCTAATTGTAAGGTTATGCTTCTTTGTTTGTGATTATAACAAATAGACTATAATAGTTTGATCTTATCTGCCCTACCAATTCCTTTAATTGTTTTAAGCACCTCAATTCAATCAACATCAACACCAGCAGTGCTACCAATTGGTGAGACAACATCACCATCATCAATAACAAACATTGAAACACCAACCAAGTCACTGAGAAGTGACCAAACATTGTCATCATTAAGCACAACTCTTTTAATTCCAGAAGCAGCAGATACAACATTGTCCATGTGTTGTGTTAATTCATCACTGACAGCATCATCTACCAAATACATTAGATGGAGGCACAACACCCTAAGTATTGCTGAGCATAATATTTTCACAAAACAAAAGCTATTTTAAAAACTCTTAGCGTGTTTCAGTTTATTTATAAATATCAATTGCTAATCTTTAGATTAGGAAAAAAGTTAATGATTAGAACAATGTCATTGATGCAGAGGAATTATTTATTTTTTCAAAAGTAGGGGGCTATTATATTGTTGTTATAATTTTGATAAAGAGCTGATAGCTAATTGTTATTTCAATGCATATCCTTGAGTACTTCATTCACTGAGCCCTGCAATCATGTTCCAAGTACCAATCCATCAGTCTATCATCGGCATGGAGAGCTGAAAGAAAAATACTCTATGAAGCTGCAATGTGGAGCCTTTTGAGTCTAAATGTGTGATTATTTCTGGCTTATGGAAATCACAAGTCTTAACATCAAGTGATTGAGCTTCTGAGGAATAATTTAAGGCATAATTCAAATCTGTAATGGGGAGGGACAACAGATATTTACTGGATACTGTCGTGAAAATGAACCAAATTACCTCCCTCATTCATTATCATTTTCTTGTGATTAAATCTGTCTAAAATGACCTGGATAGAGACTATCTCTGGTTTCAATAGGTACATTTACCATTTTCCCCTATATATTTTGTTTATCGCTAGGCAGTTGGTTTGGGGGAGAAGCCAATCCATTCATTTCAGATAGAGGCATGTTCATTGATGAGTCTGCTGATTTCTGTTGAACAACTCTTTAAATTCAGAATGTGTTAGTAATTGTATCTATAATTTGCATTTTTCAAAACAACATGTTCTATCTGGAGTCTCTGAAGACATCATTACAGAACTTTAAAAACAGTAGGAGTTTAGGTATTTGACTCCTAAAGCTGGTGAGAAAAGGGCAAAAGATTCATTGTGGAAGAAGATTGATTACAATTAATTTAGCACATAGCTCCAAGTGATTTATTATTTTCTACTATACAAACAGTTAGCAAAGTTAGCAACTTGTATGGAAATATATGTTAGTTTTCAACTATTTATGTGCCTGTTCATTTACAGGTCAATACATTCATTTGGCAGTAAAATCTAAAATAAGGCCCACAATGGTGCTGCTCTGTTTCTTCTTGCAGACAAGGGAGATCATGTGGTGACACGATACAAATGAGCTATGGGAGTGTTTCCATTCATTATCCTAGGCTGCTACTAAACATTGGACTTCAGAGAACAGTGAGCATATAGTTGTTTATGAGAGTAGTCTATAACTAAGAGTAAATGTATGTAAAATGTAACATGGAGCCTTCAATCTAGAAACAGCCAACAGTTCATCCAATGTATTCAAGACAGTGTGTAGCTAAAAAAAACCCACCTCTTCCTACCCCTTCTGAGATAATGTTATCTGTCTTGTCTCTTTTATTGGCTGGCACAGCATGAGAGTCATAGAGTCATAGAGATGTACAGCATGGAAACAGACCCTTCGGTCCAACCCGTCAATGCCGACCAGATATCCCAACCCAATCTAGTCCCACCTGCCAGCACCCGGCCCATATCCCTCCAAACCTTTCCTATTCATATACCCATCCAAATGCCTCTTAAATGTTGTAATTGTACCAGCCTCCACCACATCCTCTGGCAGCTCATTCCATACACGTGCCACCCTCTGCATAAAAAGTTACCCTTTAGGTCTCTTTTATAACTTTCCCCTCTCACTCTAAACCTATGCCCTCTAGTTCTGGACTCCCCGTCCCCAGGGAAAAGACTTTGTCCATTTAGCCGATCCATGCCCCTCATAATTTTGTAAACCTCTATAAGGTCACCCCTCAGCTTCTAACGCTCCAGGGAAAACAGCCCCAGCCTGTTCAGTCTCTCCCTGTAGCTCAGATCCTCCAACCCTGGCAACATCCTTGTAAATCTTTTCTGAACCCTTTCAAGTTTCACAACATCTTTCCGATAGGAAGGAGACCAGAATTGCATGCAATATTCCAACAGTGGCCTAAACAATGTCCTGTATAGCCACAACATGACCTCCCAATTCCTGTACTCAATACTCTGACCAATAAAGGAAAGCATACCAAACGCCTTCTTCACTATCCTATCTACCTGCGACTCCACTTTCAAAGAACTATGAACCTGCATTCCAAGGTTTCTTTGTTCAGCAACACTCCCTAGGACCTTACCATTAAGTGTATAAGTCCTGCTAAGATTTGCTTTCCCAAAATACAGCACCTCACATCTATCTGAATTAAACTCCATCTACCACTTCCAGCCCATTGGCCCATCTGGTCCAGATCATGTTGTAATCTGAGGTAACCCTCTTCACTGTCCACTATACCTCCAATTTTGGTGTCATCTGCAAACTTACTAACTGTACCTCCTATGTTCATATCCAAATCATTTATGTAAATGACAAAACGTAGAGGACCCAGCACCGATCCTTGTGGCACTCCACTGGCCACAGGCCTCCAGTCTGTAAAACAACCTTCCACCACCACCCTCAGTCTTCTACCTTTGAGCCAGTTTTGTATCCAAATGGCTAGTTCTCCCTGTAATCCATGAGATCTAACCTTGCTAATCAGTCTCCCAGGGGGAACCTTGTCGAATGCCTTACTGAAGTCCGTATAGATCACATCTCCTGTTCTGTCCTCATCAATCTTCTTTGTTACTTCTTCAAAAAACTCAGTCAAGTTTATGAGACTAACACTGAGTTCTCTCCTGACCTGAATGACTGGCAGAAAGAATCATTTACCTCTTGTCTCTGAAACTGCCTGATTTTCATTGCATCAATTTCAGTGGAATGTATGTAGAGTGGGCATCTACTTTCAATTGTCAATTGGCCTACTTCTATTTGTCCTAGTTTATGATCAAGTACTCTTTTTTAAGGATTGGTAGGGTAGATCCCCTCAATGTAAAGGCCAATATTTGTAAATTTCTCACTCAAACAATATTACTGAAACAGGTCATATCACATTGAAAACAACAAATGGTGGAGAGCTCAGCAGGTGAGACAACGTCCATGAGGGGGGAGCATGCTGTCTCTCTATGGACGCTGACTGACTGGTTGTGATTTCCAGCATTTGTTGTTTTCAGTACGGATTCCAACATCTGCAATAATTTGTTCCTACACTCATAATCACATTGCTGTTTTGCTCTGTGCAAATTGGCTGGTACCTTTCCTGGATTACAACAAGGACGAGATCATAAAAAGTACTTGATTGGCTGTGGAATACTTTAAAATTCCTAAGAATATGAAAAGCACTCTACAAATGGAAGTTCTTTCTTTAATTCAGTATGTATTCTGGGCTGTTCCTCATTTTCAGTTCTAACTTTGACACTCTCAAAACTGGTTCTTTTGATTAATTTCTTAAATATGGTAACAAACAATCTTTCAGTCACCCCCATCTGTTTTTTAAATCCCCTGTAAAAATCAACCAACTGAAATGGTCATTAAGGATTCTTATTCCAATTTCCAACAGTGGGCGGCACACTAGGAGCTGTACCAGGAATACCTAAAAATAAGTTGTCAACTTGGTGAAGCTACAAAACAGGACGATATTTGTGTGTCAAACAGCATAACCAGCAAGACAGACAGAGGTTACCGATCCCACAATCAATGTTATCAGATCTAAATTCTGTGGTCCGGCCACATCTGGTCATGAACGATGGTGGACAATTAAACAGCTCACTAGATGAGGAGGCGACACAAATATTCCCATCTTCAATGATGGAAGAGGTTAGCACATCAGTGTAAAAGATAATGCTGAAGCATTTGCAATAATCTTCAGCCCAGGTCAATGATCCAGCTTTGCTTTCTCCGGACTTGCGCTCCAGAACTTGCTGCACTCAAAATCAAGCTGTTCCAGTAGATCTCCAGCACCACCAATTACCCAACAATATAGAAATTTGCCCAGGTATGTCCTGTACACAAAAAGCAGGACAAATCTGACCTGGCCAAACACCATCTCCCATCAGTCTACTCTTGATCATCAGTAAAGTGATGGAAAATGTCATCAATAGCATTATAAAACATCAGCTATTCAATAATAACCTGCTCAGTGACACCCAGTTTGAGTTCCGCCAGGGTCATTTAGCTCCTGACTTTGTTACAGCCTTATTCAAACATGAACAAAGGAGCTGAATTCCAGAGGTGAGGTGATAGTGATGTCCCTTAGCATCAGGGATGCATTGAATTGGGTGTTGCACCAAAGAGCCCTAGAAAAACTGCAAACAATGGGAATTGAGGGAAAACTCTCCACTGATTTAAGTCATACTTGGCACATAGGAAGGTGGTTGTAGTTGTTGGAGGTCAGTCATCTCAGCTTTAGGATATCTCTGCAGAAGTTCCTCAGGCTAGTATGCTGGGCATAACTATTTTCAGCTGCTTCATCAATGACCTCCCCTCCATCCTAAAGTCAGAAGTGGCAATGCTCGCCAATGATTATATAATGTTCTGCACCATTCACAACTCCATGTTTAAATGAACAAGATATGGATAATATCCCGGCTTGGGCTGTACAGTGTTAAGTAACATAGTGCCATTCAAATGCCCAGGCAATGACCATCTGCAATAAAAGATAAGCTAACCACTGCCCCTTAACACTCAATGCTTTTACCTTCACTGAATCTCCCAATATCAACATCCTGGGGGTTGCCATTGACCAGAACCTCAATTAAACTTGCCATATAAATACAATAGCTACAGGAACTGGTCAGAAGCTAAGAATACTGCAGCAAGTAATTCACTTCCTTACTCCCCAAATCTACAATCTACAAGGCACAAGTCAGGGGTTGTTGGAATACACATAACTTGCCTGGGTGAGTGCAGCTCTGACAACGCTGAAGAAAACTTGACACCATCCAGGACAATGCAGCCCACTTGATTGGCATTGCAGTCACAAATGTTGGTCACTCCACCATTGATACACAGTAGCATCAGTGTAATGATCTATAAGATACTCTGCAGAAATTCACCAAAGATCCTTAGACAGTACCTTCCAAGCCTACAGTTATGGATCAGATCAGGTCCACTCAAAACATATCAAGAGATAACCCAGACCCTAAATTTTATCTTATTTAAAGGTGAGTGTAAGGCACTATGTTCTAGATATAACTTAATTTCTCAAACTACTAGGCTTTAAGCAAAATGCAATTGTTCTTACACCACTGATTAAATACAAACAAAAAATGGCAGTATTTTACCTTGAAATACTTAACAGAATAATTTATTACAAAAACTATATTACTCATCAACTGTTCCAGTACAGCAGCATCTCATAAACACGGCCTTGGAAAAGGCAAATTCAGCAAAACAGATATTCCTTACCATCTCTTCCAATCCAGGAGAAGGAAAAACTGAATGAATGAGTCTAGCAGCAGAGAGAGAGCTCAGGTCTTTGCAGTAGAAGAGAGAGAGCTGTATCTTGCAGCTTCAGCTCCAAAACCCCAACTTCAATAACTGAAAGTAAAACTAAAACCTTGGGTATGTGTGAGAGTGAGTCCACACAGTCATGGTTCTTCTGTCTAATTAAAAAAACAATGAAACAATTTACTCAGCTTTCCATGGAGTAGGCACCTTGTCATCAGGTTTATAGCACTTCTCTTGATTTAAAACAGGACAGAACATTCCTTAAAGCTACATTTCATCACAACAACCAGTACTATCTAGAATGGCAAGTGGAGTAGCTTATGGGAATGCCACCACCTGAAAATTCTCCTCCAAGTCATTCACTGTCCTGTTTTGGAAATATATTACTGTTCCTTCATTGTTGCTGGAACCCTAGAATTCCCTCCCTAACAGTATTGGGGGTTTACCTACAGCACATGGACTGCTGCATATCAATTAGGCAGCTCACCAGTATCTTGTCAAGGGCAACTGGAATGGATAATAGATGCTTGCCAGGCAACAATGCCCACATTCCAGATATGAATTTTAAAAAAACCACTACTTTGATTCCTCTTACCCTTCTTAGGTTTTTTAGATCTGTTAGCCGTAATTCAATTGATAGCACTCTGATCTCGGAGTCAAAGTTTGTCAACTCAAGCTTCATTCCAAAGACTTGAAATCAAACTGGAAGCTGAAACTCCAGTTGAAGATGGTTTTGCTTGGCTGGCACACTAAACAAACTGCCATCCAAGGAAACATGGGATCTACAATACATTCTTCTATGTCAGATTTTCATAGCCAAATCTAATCAACAGTATTCTCTAACTTCCCCCACCATTTCATTTCTTACAAAGCTTCCTCTCCAGTCCTAAAAAGTCTGATGTCAGTTGAGACAATTTTATCCCTGCTCTTAACTTCTGTAAATCCACCTTTACAGTTATTAAATGCTACTTTATTGAAATAAGCCTGATGTCTAATCTCTTTTCCAGCGTAGTGTTCGTTTTGTTAACTGCCAAAGCTCTCATAACTTCCTTGAATCCTCTTTTCCGCCATTTGTTCCAACAGGGTTTCCTGGAGAGAAATCTGGTAATTTTGGCTCATGTTTCTCTCTTTTTCTAATCTCAATGACACTTACTTTAAAAAATGGACTTCAATGCTTCATTCTGTCTGACAGTTATTACTGATATTAACTTTAACCTCATCCTGAGTCTGGAGACAATTAAGACCTCTTGTTTTGATGGGATTAGTCCCATTATGTCTCTGAAGTTAACATGTTCAGGTTCATCTCCTCAGCCTTACCCTTCGAACCCCCACCTGAGCATACCCATGTTGATGAACTTCCACAAAATTGTAGATGCAGCCATTAACTCATTAATTAACTAACACATTAAAAGTTACTAATTTGTGAAACTTGAAAGGGTTCAGAAAAGATTTACAAGGATGTTGCCAGGGTTGGAGGATCTGAGCTACAGGGAGAGGCTGAACAGGCTGGGGCTGTTTTCCCTGGAGCTTCGGAGGCTGAGGGGTGACCTTATAGAGGTTTACAAAATTATGAGGGGCATGGATAGGATAAATAGACAAAGTCTTTTCCCTGGAGTCAGGGAGTCCAGAACTAGAGGGCATAGGTTTAGGGTGAGAGGGGAAAGATATAAAAGAGACCTAAGGGGCAACTTTTTCACACAGAGAGTGTATGGAATGAGCTGCCAGAGGATGTGGTGGAGGCTGGTACAATTACAACATTTAAGAGGCATTTGGATGGGTATATGAATAGGAAAGGTTTGGAGGGATATGGGCCAGGTGCTGGCAGGTGGGACTAGATTGGGTTGGGATATCTGGTCGGCATTGACGGGTTGGACCGAAGGGTCTGTTTCCATGCTGTACGTCTCTATGGATCTATGACTCTATAATTTCCTACTGGAATAGTTCACAGCAATTACATTCTATTGTTTTTACCCATCTCTAACTCTGCTTATTGGAAATATAACTGCTGCTTCCTAGGAAAATCTCACAGCCTTTCACAAGGTTTGGCTCCAAATACATATTTCATGCTGCAGCTGTACAAAACTCTGATGTGGCCACACTTGGAGTATTGCGTGCAGTTTTGCTCACCACATCATTGAAGGATGCGGAAGCATTGGAAAGGGTTCAGAGGAGATTTACTAGAATATTGCTTGGTATGGAGAGAAGGTCTTATGAGGAACAGCTGAGGGACTTGAGGCTGTTTTCGTTAGAGAGAAGGTTGAGAGTTGGTTTAATTGAGGCATATAAGATAATCAGTGGGTTAGATAGGGTGGAGAGTGAGAGCCTTTTTCCTCAGACAGCGATGGCAAGCATGAGGGGACATAGCTTTAAATTGAGGGGTAGTAGATACAGGACAGATGTCAGAGAGTAGTAGGGGCGTGGAACACCCTGCCTGCAACAGTAGTAGACTTACCAACTTTAAGGGCATTTAAATGGTCATTGGATAAACATATGGATGAAAATTGAATAGTGTAGGATAAACGGGCTTCAGATTGGTTTCACAGATTGGTGCAATCTCGAGACCCAAAGAGCCTGTACTGCGCTATAATATTCTACATTTTATGTTCTATATTATACTAAACAACTTGCCATCATTAGGACTACCATTATGGCCGTCTAGATTGCTCTCAAACTTCACTGCCAAGGGAACAGAAGGTTATGGTGACAGAGTCTGAAAGTAAAGTTGAAGTAGAAGATCTGTTACAATCATGTTGAAAAGAGGAACAGGCGATGTAGCACAAATCCAATTCCATTTCTTAAGGTCATTTGTCATGTGCTGTAGATAATTAACCTTAACATTAACTGCTTTATTCCTGCACTTCCTGAAAAATATTAATTCCCAGACCTTGGTTTTCAATGTACAATTTCAAAATTCATGGGATGTACAAAATTTGAAAGTATAGTCTGCCATGAGCAGGACTGTAAAAGGATATTGACAATTGTATAGAATGGGAGGACAAGTGGCTGATGAAACTTTATACAAGAAAACATTCATCTTTGCAAGCAGAATACAGAGAACCAACCCCCTGTTTCTAACACTGAACATACAAAAGCAAAATCATAGAATCTCTGCAGCATGGAAACAGGCCATTTGGCCCATTGGATACTCTAAAGAGCATCCCAGTCGACCCCATCCCTATAATCCTACATTTTGAGTGGCTAACCAAGCTAGCCTGCACACATCCCTGGTCATTATGGGAAATTTAGTATGGCCAATCCATGAACCTGCACATCCCTGGTCACTATGGGACATTTAGCATGGGCAATCAACCTAACCTGCACATCCGAGTTCATTATGGGTAATTTAGCATGACCAATTCACATAACCTACATATCCCTGGTCACTATGGGCAATTTAGCATGGCCAATTCCACTTAATCTACACATCCCTTGTCATTATGGGTAATTTAGCATGGCCAATCCACCTAAACCTGCACATCCCTGGTCACTATGGGTAATTTAGCATGGCCAATCCACCTAATCTACACATCCCTGGTCACTATGGGTAATTTAACATGGACAATCCACCTAAACTGCACATCCCTGCTCACTATGGGCTATTTAGCACGGCCAATACACCTAACCTGCACATCCCTTGTCACTATGGGCTATTTAGCATGGCCAATCCACCTAGCCTACACATCCCTGGTCACTGTGGGCAATTTAGCATGGTCAATTCACTTAAGCTACACATCTCTGGTCACTATGGGCGATTTAGCATGGCCAATCCACCTAAGCTGCACATCCCTGGTCACTATGGGCAATTTAGCATGGCCAACCACCTAGACTGCACATATCTGGTCAATATGGGGCATTTAGAATGGCCAATCCACCTAGACTTGACATCCCTTGTCACTATGGGCTATTTAGCATAGCCAATCCACCTAACCTGCATATCTCTGGTCACTATGGACATTTAGCATGGCCAATCTACCAAACCTGCACATCCCTGGTCGTTATGGGTAATTTAACATGGCCAATCCACATAACCTGCACATCCCTGGTCACAATGGGCCATTTAGCATAGCCAATCCAACTAACCTACACATCCTGGTCACTATGGGCAATTTAGGATGGTCAATCCACCAAACCTGCACTTCCCTGGTCATTACGGGCAATTTAACATGGCCAATCCGCCTAATCTACACATCCCTGTTCACTATGGGCCATTTAGCACAGCTAAACCACCCAACCTGCATAACCCTGGTCACTATGGGCCATTTGGCATGGCCTATGCACCTAACCAGCACATCCCTGGTCACTATGGGCAATTTAGCATGGCCAATCCACCTAACCTGCACATCCGTGATCACTATGGACAATTTAGCATGGCTAATCCACATAAACAGCATATCCCTGGTCACTATGGGCAATTTAGCATGGCCAGTCCATCTAACCAGCACATCACTGGTCAGTATGTGCAATTTAGCCTGGCTAATCCATCTAACCTGCACATCCCTGAGCACTGTGGGCAATTTAACATGGCCAATCCACCTAATCTACACATCCCTGTTCACTATGGGCCATTTAGCACAGCTAAACCACCCAACCTGCATATCCCTGGACACTATGGGTCATTTGGCATGGCCAATCCACTACACCATCACGTCCCTGGTCACTATGGGCAATTTAGCATGGTCAATCCACCAAACCTGCACTTCCCTGGTAACGATGGGCTATTTAGCATGGCATAATCCACCTAACATGCACATCCCTGGTCACTATGGGCCATTTAGCATGGCCAATCCACCTAACCTACACATCCCTGGTCACTCTGGGCAATTTAACATGGCCAATCCACCTAATTTACACATCCCTGTTCACTCTGGGCCATTTAGCACAGCTAAACCACCCAACCTGCATATCCCTGGACACTATGGGTCATTTGGCATGGCCAATCCACTACACCAACACATCCCTGGTTACTATGGGCAATTTAGCATGGCCAATCCACTAAATCTACATATCCCTGGTCACTATGGGCAATTTAGCATGGTCAATCCACCAAACCTGCACATCCCTGGTAATGATGGGCTATTTAGCATGGCATAATCTACCTAACATGCACATCCCTGGTCATAATGGGCAATTCAGCATGGCCAATCCACCTAACCTACACATCCCTGGTCACTATGGGCCATTTAGCATGGCCAATCCATCTAACCTACACATCCCTGGTCACTCTGGGCAATTTAACATGGCCAATCCGCCTAATCTACACATCCCTGTTCACTATGGGCCATTTAGCACAGCTAAACCACCCAACCTGCATATCCCTGGTCACTATGGGCCATATAGCATGGCCTATGCACCTAACCAGCACATCCCTGGTCACTCTGGGCAATTTAGCATGGCCAATCTACCAAACCTGCACATCCCTGGTCGTTATGGGTAATTTAATATGGCCAATCTGCCTAACCTGCACATCCCTGGTCACAATGGGCCATTTAGCATAGCCAATCCAACTAACCTACACATCCCTGGTCACTATGTGCAATTTAGCCTGGCTAATCCATCTAACCTGCACATCCCTGAGCACTGTGCGCAATTTAGCATGGCCAATCCACCTAATCTACACATCCCTGTTCACTATGGGCCATTTAGCACAGCTAAACCACCCAACCTGCATATCCCTGGTCACTATGGGCAATTTAGCATGGTCAATCCACCAAACCTGCACATCCCTGGTAACGATGGGCTATTTAGCATGGCATAATCTACCTAACATGCACATCCCTGGTCATAATGGGCAATTTAGCATGGCCAATCCACCTAACCTACACATCCCTGGTCACTATGGGCAATTTAGCATGGCCAATCCATCTAACCTACACATCCCTGGTCACTATGGGCCATTTAGCATGGCCAATCCACCTAACCTACACATCCCTGGTCACTCTGGGCAATTTAGCATGGCCAATCCACCTAACCAGCACATCACTGGTCAGTATGTGCAATTTAGCCTGGCTAATCCATCTAACCTGCACATCCCTGAGCACTGTGGGCAATTTAGCATGGCCAATCCACCTAATCTACACATCCCTGTTCACTATGGGCCATTTAGCACAGCTAAACCACCCAACCTGCATATCCCTGGACACTATGGGTCATTTGGCATGGCCAATCCACTACACCAACACATCCCTGGTTACTATGGGCAATTTAGCATGGTCAATCCACCAAACCTGCACATCCCTGGTAATGATGGGCTATTTAGCATGGCATAATCCACCTAACATGCACATCCCTGGTCACTATGGGCAATTTAGCATGGCCAATCCACCTAACCTACACATCCCTGGTCACTATGGGCCATTTAGCATGGCTAATCCACCTAACCTACACATCCCTGGTCACTCTGGGCAATTTAGCATGGCCAATCCACCTAACCAGCACATCACTGGTCAGTATGTGCAATTTAGCCTGGCCAATCCACCTAACTTGCACATCCCTTCGCACTGTGGGCAATTTAGCATGGCAATCCACCTAACCTGCACATCCCTGGTCACCATGGGCCATTTAGCATGACCAATCCACCTAATCTACACCGCCCTGTTCACTAGGGGCCATTTAGCACAGCTAAACCAACCAACCTGCATATCCCTGTTAACTATGGGCCATTTGGCATGTCCAATCCACATAACCTTCACATCCCTGGTCACTATGCACTATTTAGCAAGGCCAATCCACCTAACATGCACATCCCTGGTCACTATGTGCGATTTAGCATGGCCAATCCACATAACCAACACATCCCTGGTCACCATGGGCAATTTAGCATGGCCAATCCACCTAACCTGCACATCCCTGGTCATTATGAGCAATTTAGCAAGGCCAATCCACCTAACCAGCACATCACTGGTCAGTATGTGCAATTTAGCATGGCCAATCCACCTAACCTGCACATCCCTCATCATTATGGGCAATTTAGCATGGTCAATCCACCTAACCTATACATCCCTGGTCACTATGGGCAATTTAGCCTGGCCAATCCACCTAACCTAAACATCCCTGGTCACTATGGGCAATTTAGCATGGACAATCCACTAAACCTACACATTCCTGGTCACTATGGTTAATTTAGCATGGTCAATCCACCTAACCTACGCATCCCTGGTCAGTATGGTCCATTTAGCATGGCTAATCCACATAATCTACACATCCCTGGTCACTATGTGCCATTTAGCATGGCCAATCCACCTAATCTACACATCTGAGTTCACTATGGGCCATTTAGCACAGCTAAACCACCCAACCTGCATATCCCTGGACACTATGGGTGAATTAGCATGGCCAATCCACCTAACCTGCACATCAATCGTCACTATGGGCGATTTAGCATGGCCAATCCACCTACCCTGTACATCCCTGGTCACTATGAGCTATTTAGCATGGCCAATCCACCGAACATGCACATCCCTGGTCACTATATGTGATTTAGCATGGCCAATCCACCTAACCTACACATCTCTGGTCATTATGGGCAATTTAGCATGGCCAATCCACCTAATCTACACATCCCTGGTCACTATGGGCAATTTAGCATGGCCAATCCACCTAACCTGCACATCCGTGATCACTATGGACAATTTAGCATGGCTAATCCACATAACCTACACATCCCTGGTCACTATGGGCCATTTAGCATGGCCAATCCAACTAACCTACACATCCCTGTCACTATGGGCAATTTAGGATGGTCAATCCACCAAACCTGCACTTCCCTGGTCATTACGGGCAATTTAACATGGCCAATCCGCCTAATCTACACATCCCTGTTCACTATGGGCCATTTAGCACAGCTAAACCACCCAACCTGCATATCCCTGGTCACTATGGGCCATTTGGCATGGCCTATGCACCTAACCAGCACATCCCTGGTCACTATGGGCAATTTAGCATGGCCAATCCACCTAACCTGCACATCCGTGATCACTATGGACAATTTAGCATGGCTAATCCACATAAACAGCATATCCCTGGTCACTATGGGCAATTTAGCATGGCCAGTCCATCTAACCAGCACATCACTGGTCAGTATGTGCAATTTAGCCTGGCTAATCCATCTAACCTGCACATCCCTGAGCACTGTGGGCAATTTAGCATGGCCAATCCACCTAATCTACACATCCCTGTTCACTATGGGCCATTTAGCACAGCTAAACCACCCAACCTGCATATCCCTGGACACTATGGGTCATTTGGCATGGCCAATCCACTACACCATCACGTCCCTGGTCACTATGGGCAATTTAGCCTGGTCAATCCACCAAACCTGCACATCCCTGGTAATGATGGGCTATTTAGCATGGCATAATCCACCTAACATGCACATCCCTGGTCACTATGGGCCATTTAGCATGGCCAATCCACCTAACCTACACATCCCTAGTCACTATGGGCCATTTAGCATGGCCAATCCACCTAACCTACACATCCCTGGTCACTCTGGGCAATTTAACATGGCCAATCCACCTAATTTACACATCCCTGTTCACTATGGGCCATTTAGCACAGCTAAACCACCCAACCTGCATATCCCTGGACACTATGGGTCATTTGGCATGGCCAATCCACTACACCAACACATCCCTGGTTACTATGGGCAATTTAGCATGGCCAATCCACTAAATCTACATATCCCTGGTCACTATGGGCAATTTAGCATGGTCAATCCACCAAACCTGCACATCCCTGGTAACGATGGGCTATTTAGCATGGCATAATCCACCTAACATGCACATCCCTGGTCATAATGGGCAATTTAGCATGGCCAATCCACCTAACCTACACATCCCTGGTCACTATGGGCCATTTAGCATGGCCAATCCATCTAACCTACACATCCCTGGTCACTCTGGGCAATTTAACATGGCCAATCCGCCTAATCTACACATCCCTGTTCACTATGGGCCATTTAGCATGGCCAATCCACCTAACCTACACATCCCTGGTCACTATGGGCCATTTAGCATGGCCAATCCACCTAACCTACACATCCCTGGTCACTCTGGGCAATTTAACATGGCCAATCCACCTAATTTACACATCCCTGTTCACTATGGGCCATTTAGCACAGCTAAACCACCCAACCTGCATATCCCTGGACACTATGGGTCATTTGGCATGGCCAATCCACTACACCAACACATCCCTGGTTACTATGGGCAATTTAGCATGGCCAATCCACTAAATCTACATATCCCTGGTCACTATGGGCAATTTAGCATGGTCAATCCACCAAACCTGCACATCCCTGGTAACGATGGGCTATTTAGCATGGCATAATCCACCTAACATGCACATCCCTGGTCATAATGGGCAATTTAGCATGGCCAATCCACCTAACCTACACATCCCTGGTCACTATGAGCCATTTAGCATGGCCAATCCATCTAACCTACACATCCCTGGTCACTCTGGGCAATTTAACATGGCCAATCCGCCTAATCTACACATCCCTGTTCACTATGGGCCATTTAGCACAGCTAAACCACCCAACCTGCATATCCCTGGTCACTATGGGCCATTTGGCATGGCCAATCTACCAAACCTGCACATCCCTGGTCGTTATGGGTAATTTAATATGGCCAATCCGCCTAACCTGCACATCCCTGGTCACAATGGGCCATTTAGCATAGCCAATCCAACTAACCTACACATCCCTGGTCACTATGGGCAATTTAGGATGGTCAATCCACCAAACCTGCTCTTCCCTGGTCATTACGGGCAATTTAACATGGCCAATCCGCCTAATCTACACATCCCTGTTCACTATGGGCCATTTAGCACAGCTAAACCACCCAACCTGCATATCCCTGGTCACTTTGGGCCATTTGGCATGGCCTATGCACCTAACCAGCATATCCCTGGTCACTATGGGCAATTTAGCATGGCCAATCCACCTAACCTGCACATCCGTGATCACTATGGACAATTTAGCATGGCCAATCCACATAAACAGCATATCCCTGGTCACTATGGGCAATTTAGCATGGCCAATCCATCTAACCAGCACATCACTGGTCAGTATGTGCAATTTAGCCTGGCTAATCCATCTAACCTGCACATCCCTGAGCACTGTGGGCAATTTAGCATGGCCAATCCACCTAATCTACACATCCCTGTTCACTATGGGCCATTTAGCACAGCTAAACCACCCAACCTGCATATCCCTGGACACTATGGGTCATTTGGCATGGCCAATCCACTACACCAACACATCCCTGGTTACTATGGGCAATTTAGCATGGTCAATCCACCAAACCTGCACATCCCTGGTAATGATGGGCTATTTAGCATGGCATAATCCACCTAACATGCACATCCCTGGTCACTATGGGCAATTTAGCATGGCCAATCCACCTAACCTACACATCCCTGGTCACTATGGGCCATTTAGCATGGCTAATCCACCTAACCTACACATCCCTGGTCACTCTGGGCAATTTAGCATGGCCAATCCACCTAACCAGCACATCACTGGTCAGTATGTGCAATTTAGCCTGGCCAATCCACCTAACTTGCACATCCCTTCGCACTGTGGGCAATTTAGCATGGCAATCCACCTAACCTGCACATCCCTGGTCACCATGGGCCATTTAGCATGACCAATCCACCTAATCTACACCGCCCTGTTCACTAGGGGCCATTTAGCACAGCTAAACCAACCAACCTGCATATCCCTGTTAACTATGGGCCATTTGGCATGTCCAATCCACATAACCTTCACATCCCTGGTCACTATGCACTATTTAGCAAGGCCAATCCACCTAACATGCACATCCCTGGTCACTATGTGCGATTTAGCATGGCCAATCCACATAACCAACACATCCCTGGTCACCATGGGCAATTTAGCATGGCCAATCCACCTAACCTGCACATCCCTGGTCATTATGAGCAATTTAGCAAGGCCAATCCACCTAACCAGCACATCACTGGTCAGTATGTGCAATTTAGCATGGCCAATCCACCTAACCTGCACATCCCTCATCATTATGGGCAATTTAGCATGGTCAATCCACCTAACCTATACATCCCTGGTCACTATGCACTATTTAGCAAGGCCAATCCACCTAACATGCACATCCCTGGTCACTATGTGCGATTTAGCATGGCCAATCCACATAACCAACACATCCCTGGTCACCATGGGCAATTTAGCATGGCCAATCCACTAAACCTACACATTCCTGGTCACTATGGTTAATTTAGCATGGTCAATCCACCTAACCTACGCATCCCTGGTCAGTATGGTCCATTTAGCATGGCTAATCCACATAATCTACACATCCCTGGTCACTATGTGCCATTTAGCATGGCCAATCCACCTAATCTACACATCTGAGTTCACTATGGGCCATTTAGCACAGCTAAACCACCCAACCTGCATATCCCTGGACACTATGGGTGAATTAGCATGGCCAATCCACCTAACCTGCACATCAATCGTCACTATGGGCGATTTAGCATGGCCAATCCACCTACCCTGTACATCCCTGGTCACTATGAGCTATTTAGCATGGCCAATCCACCGAACATGCACATCCCTGGTCACTATATGTGATTTAGCATGGCCAATCCACCTAACCTACACATCTCTGGTCATTATGGGCAATTTAGCATGGCCAATCCACCTAATCTACACATCCCTGGTCACTATGGGCAATTTAGCATGGCCAATCCACCTAACCTGCACATCCGTGATCACTATGGACAATTTAGCATGGCTAATCCACATAACCTACACATCCCTGGTCACTATGGGCCATTTAGCATGGCCAATCCAACTAACCTACACATCCCTGTCACTATGGGCAATTTAGGATGGTCAATCCACCAAACCTGCACTTCCCTGGTCATTACGGGCAATTTAACATGGCCAATCCGCCTAATCTACACATCCCTGTTCACTATGGGCCATTTAGCACAGCTAAACCACCCAACCTGCATATCCCTGGTCACTATGGGCCATTTGGCATGGCCTATGCACCTAACCAGCACATCCCTGGTCACTATGGGCAATTTAGCATGGCCAATCCACCTAACCTGCACATCCGTGATCACTATGGACAATTTAGCATGGCTAATCCACATAAACAGCATATCCCTGGTCACTATGGGCAATTTAGCATGGCCAGTCCATCTAACCAGCACATCCCTGTCAGTATGTGCAATTTAGCCTGGCTAATCCATCTAACCTGCACATCCCTGAGCACTGTGGGCAATTTAGCATGGCCAATCCACCTAATCTACACATCCCTGTTCACTATGGGCCATTTAGCACAGCTAAACCACCCAACCTGCATATCCCTGGACACTATGGGTCATTTGGCATGGCCAATCCACTACACCATCACATCCCTGGTCACTATGGGCAATTTAGCCTGGTCAATCCACCAAACCTGCACATCCCTGGTAATGATGGGCTATTTAGCATGGCATAATCCACCTAACATGCACATCCCTGGTCACTATGGGCCATTTAGCATGGCCAATCCACCTAACCTACACATCCCTAGTCACTATGGGCCATTTAGCATGGCCAATCCACCTAACCTACACATCCCTGGTCACTCTGGGCAATTTAACATGGCCAATCCACCTAATTTACACATCCCTGTTCACTATGGGCCATTTAGCACAGCTAAACCACCCAACCTGCATATCCCTGGACACTATGGGTCATTTGGCATGGCCAATCCACTACACCAACACATCCCTGGTTACTATGGGCAATTTAGCATGGCCAATCCACTAAATCTACATATCCCTGGTCACTATGGGCAATTTAGCATGGTCAATCCACCAAACCTGCACATCCCTGGTAACGATGGGCTATTTAGCATGGCATAATCCACCTAACATGCACATCCCTGGTCATAATGGGCAATTTAGCATGGCCAATCCACCTAACCTACACATCCCTGGTCACTATGGGCCATTTAGCATGGCCAATCCATCTAACCTACACATCCCTGGTCACTCTGGGCAATTTAACATGGCCAATCCGCCTAATCTACACATCCCTGTTCACTATGGGCCATTTAGCATGGCCAATCCACCTAACCTACACATCCCTGGTCACTATGGGCCATTTAGCATGGCCAATCCACCTAACCTACACATCCCTGGTCACTCTGGGCAATTTAACATGGCCAATCCACCTAATTTACACATCCCTGTTCACTATGGGCCATTTAGCACAGCTAAACCACCCAACCTGCATATCCCTGGACACTATGGGTCATTTGGCATGGCCAATCCACTACACCAACACATCCCTGGTTACTATGGGCAATTTAGCATGGCCAATCCACTAAATCTACATATCCCTGGTCACTATGGGCAATTTAGCATGGTCAATCCACCAAACCTGCACATCCCTGGTAACGATGGGCTATTTAGCATGGCATAATCCACCTAACATGCACATCCCTGGTCATAATGGGCAATTTAGCATGGCCAATCCACCTAACCTACACATCCCTGGTCACTATGAGCCATTTAGCATGGCCAATCCATCTAACCTACACATCCCTGGTCACTCTGGGCAATTTAACATGGCCAATCCGCCTAATCTACACATCCCTGTTCACTATGGGCCATTTAGCACAGCTAAACCACCCAACCTGCATATCCCTGGTCACTATGGGCCATTTGGCATGGCCAATCTACCAAACCTGCACATCCCTGGTCGTTATGGGTAATTTAATATGGCCAATCCGCCTAACCTGCACATCCCTGGTCACAATGGGCCATTTAGCATAGCCAATCCAACTAACCTACACATCCCTGGTCACTATGGGCAATTTAGGATGGTCAATCCACCAAACCTGCTCTTCCCTGGTCATTACGGGCAATTTAACATGGCCAATCCGCCTAATCTACACATCCCTGTTCACTATGGGCCATTTAGCACAGCTAAACCACCCAACCTGCATATCCCTGGTCACTTTGGGCCATTTGGCATGGCCTATGCACCTAACCAGCATATCCCTGGTCACTATGGGCAATTTAGCATGGCCAATCCACCTAACCTGCACATCCGTGATCACTATGGACAATTTAGCATGGCCAATCCACATAAACAGCATATCCCTGGTCACTATGGGCAATTTAGCATGGCCAATCCATCTAACCAGCACATCACTGGTCAGTATGTGCAATTTAGCCTGGCTAATCCATCTAACCTGCACATCCCTGAGCACTGTGGGCAATTTAGCATGGCCAATCCACCTAATCTACACATCCCTGTTCACTATGGGCCATTTAGCACAGCTAAACCACCCAACCTGCATATCCCTGGACACTATGGGTCATTTGGCATGGCCAATCCACTACACCAACACATCCCTGGTTACTATGGGCAATTTAGCATGGTCAATCCACCAAACCTGCACATCCCTGGTAATGATGGGCTATTTAGCATGGCATAATCCACCTAACATGCACATCCCTGGTCACTATGGGCAATTTAGCATGGCCAATCCACCTAACCTACACATCCCTGGTCACTATGGGCCATTTAGCATGGCTAATCCACCTAACCTACACATCCCTGGTCACTCTGGGCAATTTAGCATGGCCAATCCACCTAACCAGCACATCACTGGTCAGTATGTGCAATTTAGCCTGGCCAATCCACCTAACTTGCACATCCCTTCGCACTGTGGGCAATTTAGCATGGCAATCCACCTAACCTGCACATCCCTGGTCACCATGGGCCATTTAGCATGACCAATCCACCTAATCTACACCGCCCTGTTCACTAGGGGCCATTTAGCACAGCTAAACCAACCAACCTGCATATCCCTGTTAACTATGGGCCATTTGGCATGTCCAATCCACATAACCTTCACATCCCTGGTCACTATGCACTATTTAGCAAGGCCAATCCACCTAACATGCACATCCCTGGTCACTATGTGCGATTTAGCATGGCCAATCCACATAACCAACACATCCCTGGTCACCATGGGCAATTTAGCATGGCCAATCCACCTAACCTGCACATCCCTGGTCATTATGAGCAATTTAGCAAGGCCAATCCACCTAACCAGCACATCACTGGTCAGTATGTGCAATTTAGCATGGCCAATCCACCTAACCTGCACATCCCTCATCATTATGGGCAATTTAGCATGGTCAATCCACCTAACCTATACATCCCTGGTCACTATGGGCAATTTAGCCTGGCCAATCCACCTAACCTAAACATCCCTGGTCACTATGGGCAATTTAGCATGGCCAATCCACTAAACCTACACATTCCTGGTCACTATGGTTAATTTAGCATGGCCAATCCACCTAACCTACGCATCCCTGGTCAGTATGGTCCATTTAGCATGGCTAATCCACCTAATCTACACATCTGAGTTCACTATGGGCCATTTAGCACAGCTAAACCACCCAACCTGCATATCCCTGGACACTATGGGTGAATTAGCATGGCCAATCCACCTAACCTGCACATCAATCGTCACTATGGGCAATTTAGCATGGCCAATCCACCTACCCTGTACATCCCTGGTCACTATGAGCTATTTAGCATGGCCAATCCACCGAACATGCACATCCCTGGTCACTATATGTGATTTAGCATGGCCAATCCACCTTACCTACACATCTCTGGTCATTATGGGCAATTTAGCATGGCCAATCCACCTAATCTACACATCCCTGGTCACTATGGGCAATTTAGCATGGCCAATCCACCTAATCTACACATCTCTGGTCACTATGGACAATTTAGCATGGCCAATCCACCTAACCTGCACATCCGTGATCACTATGGGCAATTTAGCATAGCCAATCCACCTAAACTGCATACCCCTGGTCACTATGGGCAATTTAGCACAGCCAATCCACCTAACCAGCACATCAATGGTCAATATGTGCAATTTAGCCTGGCCAATCCACCTAACCTGCACATCCCTGATCACAGTGGGCAATTTAGCCTGGCCAATGCACCTAACCTGTACATCCCTGGTCACTATGGACAATTTAGCATGGTCAATCCACCTAACCTGATTCCTGATGAAGGGCTTTTGCCCGAAACGTCGATTTCGCTGCTCGTTGGATGCTGCCTGAACTGCTGTGCTCTTCCAGCACCACTAATCCAGTATTTGGTTTTCAGCATCTGCAGTCATTGTTTTTACCACCTAACCTATACATCCCTGGTCACGATGGGCAATTTAGCATGGCCAATCTACCTAATCTACACATTCCTGGTCACTATGGTTAATTTAGCATGGCTAATCCACCTAATCTACACATCCCTGGTCATTATGGGTGATTTAGCATGGCCAATCCACCTAACCTGCACCTCCCTCGTCACTATGGGCGATTTAGCATGGCCATCCACCTACCCTGCACATCCCTGGTCACTATGCACTATTTAGCAAGGCCAATCCACCTAACATGCACATCCCTGGTCACTATGTGCGATTTAGCATGGCCAATCCACATAACCAACACATCCCTGGTCACCATGGGCAATTTAGCATGGCCAATCCATCTATCATGCATATCCCTGGTCACTATGGGCCATTTAGCATGGCCAATCCACCTAACCTGCACATCCCTGTCACTATGGGCAATTAGCATGGCCAATCCACCTCACCAGCACATCCCTGGTCACTATGAGCCATTTAGCATGACAAATCCTCCTAATCTACACATCTCTGGTCGCTATGGGCCATTTAGCACAGTTAAACCACCTAAACTGCATATCCCTAGTAACTATGGGCAATTTAGCATGGCCAGTCCGCCTAACCAGCACATCACTCGTCAGTATGTGCAATTTAGCATGGCCAATCCACCTAACCTGCACATCCCTGGCCACTATGGGCAATTTAGCATGGCCAATCCATCTATCATGCATATCCCTGGTCACTATGGGCCATTTAGCATGGCCAATCCACCTAACCTGCACATCCCTGTCACTATGGGCAATTTAGCATGGCAAATTCACCTCACCTGCACATCCATGGTCACTAGGGCAATTTAGCATGGCAAATCCTCATAACCTGCACATCCCTGGTCCCTATCGGCTAATTAGCATGGCCAATCCACTAAACCTACACATTGCTGGTCACTATGGTTAATTTAGCATGGCCAATCCACATAACCTACACATCCCTGGTCACTATGGGCCATTTAGCATGGCCAACCCAACTAGCCTGCACATCCTTGGTCACTATGGGCAATTTAGCATGGTCAATCCACCTAACCTACGCATCCCTGGTCACTATGGGCCATTTAGCATGGCCAATCCACCTAATCTACACATCCCTGGTCACTATGGGCAATTTAGCCTGGCCAATCCACCTAACATGCACATCTCTGAGTACTGTGGGCAATTTAGCATGGCCAATCCACCTAACCTACACATCCATGGTCACTATGGGCAATTTAGCCTTGCCAATCCACCTAACATGCACATCCCTGGTCACTATGGACAATTTAGCCTGGTCAATAAACCTAACATGCACATCCCTGAGTACTGTGGGCAATTTAGCATGGCCAATCGACCTAACCTGGACATCCCTGGCCGCTATGGGCCATTTAGCATGGCCAATCCATCTAACCTTAACATCCCTGGTCGCTATGGGCAATTTAGCCTGACCAATCCGCCTAACCTACACATCCTTGGTCACTATGGGCAATTTAGTACGCACAATCCACCTAACCTGCACATCCCTGGTCACTATGGACTATTTAGCATGGCCAATCCACCTAACCTACACATCGTTGGTCACTATGGGCAATTTAGCATGCACAATCCACCTAACCTACACATCTCTGGTCACCATGGACTATTTAGTATGGCGAATCCACCTAACCTGCACATCCCTGGTCACTATGGACCATTTAGCACGGTCCATCCACCTAACCTGCACATCCCTGGTCACTATGGGCAATTTAGCATCACCAATCCACCTAACCTACACACCCCTGGTCTCTATGGGCAATTTAGCATGGCCAATCCACCTAGCGTGCACATGCCTGGCCACTATGGGCAATTTAGCATGGCCAATCCACCTAACCTGCACATCTGTGTTCAATATGGGCCATTTAACACGGCCAAACCACCCAACCTGCACATGCCTGGTCACTGTGGGCGATTTGGCATGGCCAATCCACCTAACCTGCACATCCCTGGTCACTATGGGCCATTTAACATGGCGAAACCAACTAACCTGCACATCTTTAGACTGTGGAGGAAATGGAGTAGTCATGGGGAGAATATGCAAGCTCCGCCCAGACAATCGTTGAAGGATGGAATCAAGCCTATGTCACTGGCGTTGTGAGACAGCAGTGCTAGCCATTTTGCCCCAAGGGAGGATGCTGCACAGCTGGCTCAAGGAAACAAGAAAATGAACAGATTCATGAGGGTAGCACAGGAGAAAGAATGAAAGCTGGAAGATAGGAATTGAAAGATCTGAGAAGTCTGTCTTTAGCAAATGAGGAATCTACAAATCCAAAATTGGAATCAGAGCAAGAAAATGTGTATAGACTTTGTGAAGATGTAAATACCCACTTACCTTCCACTGAATTTTCTGTTTAAGCTTTCGATAAAGGGACTTTCTAAACTCCTTTAACACTGAATCCTTGGAGACACCAGTGCAGAAGCCATGTCCTCTTTTTATGGCACTGGGTACAGTTTTCTGGTAAATAACAGTTTCTATATCTCCGAATTCAGTCTGTTAGAATGACTCTAACTGTGTGAATGTTCAGGTGTGCAAGTGGGTAGGATTGGTGAGTCGATAACATGTTAGGTGACAGATTGTGAAGAGGAGAATGTGTAAGGGGGCATCTGGGCAGAATGATGGAGTGCTAGGTAGTAGGTGGGTAGTGTGGCAGGTGGGTAGGTCACAGGGTGGTGATAGGTGAAAGTGAGGACTGCAGGTGCTGAAGATTAGAGTCAAGATTAGAGCAGTGCTGGAAAAGCACAGCAGGTCAGGCAGCATTCAAGGAGCAGGAAAATCGACGTTTTGGGCAGGAGCTCTTCATCAGGAATCTAACCACAGGATGGTGATGTCAGTGAGATCAAGGGGCCATGTCATCATGAGGAAGTCATGATTGGGAGAAAGGAGGTACAGGTGGTGTCAGAGGTTCAGAGGACGTTTGGTGAGTCAGAAGGTTAGAGCACGGGGATGCGGAGTCAGCGGGTTGGGAAAGAAGGATCTGTTTTTTTAGAACCGCGAAGTTAAACACAGTTTTAATCTGTTTGGGACCTCGGACTGGTACCTGGGACTTTGTGGCCATTTCGGAGACATGGATAGAGCAGGGACAGGAGTGATTGTTGCAGGTTCTGGGATTTAGATGTTTCAATAAGAACAGAGAAGATGGTAAAAGAGGGGAGGTGTGGCATTATTAGTCAAGGACAGTATTATGGTCGCAGGAAGGATGTTTGAGGCAGTCTGGTTTGAGGTTAGAAACAAAAAAGAGAGGTCACCCTGTTGGGAGTTTTCTAGAGGCCTCTGAATAGTTAAGACCATAAGACCATAAGACATAGGAGTGGAAGTAAGGCCATTCGGCCCATCGAGTCCACTCCGCCATTAAATCATGGCTGATGCGCATTTCAGCTCCACTTACCAGCGTTCTCCCCGTAGCCCTTAATTCCTCTAGACAACAAGAATCTATCAATCTCGGCCTTGAAGACATTTAGCATCCCGGCTTCCACTGCACTCCGTGGCAATGAATTCCACAGGCCCACCACTCTCTGGCTGAAGAAATGTCTCCGCATTTCTGTTCTGAAATGACCCCCTCTAATTCTAAGGCTGTGTCCACTGGTCCTAGTCTCCTCGTCTAACGGAAACAATTTCCTAGCATCCACCTTTTCCAAGCCATGTATTATTTTGTACGTCTCTATTAAGTCTCCCCTTAATCTTCTAAACTCCAACGAATACAATCCCAGTATCCTCAGCCGTTCCTCATATGCAGTGATGTAGAGGAAAGGATAGCAAAGATAATTCTGGATAAGAGCGAGAGTAACAGGATGCTTGTTATAGGGGCTTTAAACTTCGAAATATTGACTGGAAATACTATAGTTCGAGTATTTTAGATGGGTCAGTTTTTGTACAATTTATGTAGGATGGTTTCCTGACACAGTATATAGACAAGCCAACAAGGGAAGGGGCCATATTGGATTTGATATTGGGTAATGAACCTGGCCAGGTGTTAGATTTAGAGGTAGGTCAGCACTTTGGTGATAGTGACCACAATTTGGTTATGTTTACTTTAGTGATGGAATGGGATAGCTATATACAACAGGGCAAGAGGTATTCCTGGGAGAAAGGCAATTATGATGTGAATAGGCAAGGTTTAGGATGCATAAGATGGGAAGGAAACTGCAGGGATAGGCACAATTGAAATGTGCTTATTTAAGGAACAGCTACTGCATATTGTCTGGCAGGGAGGAAGTGGTTGAGCAAGGGAGCCGTGGTTTACTAAAGAAGTTGAATCTCTTGTCAAGAGGAAGAAGAAAGCTTAGATTAGGATGAGACTAGAAGGATCAGTTAGGTTGCTTGAGAGATACAAGTTAGCCAGGAAATACCTAAAGAGAGAGCTAAGAAGAGCCAGGAGGAGACATGAGAAGTCATTGGTAGATAGGATCAAGGAAAACCATAAAGCTTTCTATAGGTATATCAGGAATAAAAGAATGACTGGAGAAAGATTAGAGCCAATCAAGGACAGTAGTGGGAAGTTGTGCGTGGAGTCTGAGGAGATAGGGCGAGCACTAAATAAGCATTTTTCCTCAGTATTCACACTGGAAAAAGACAATGTTGTCGAGGAAAAAACTGAGATAAAGGCCACTAGACTAGACATGATTGAGTTTCACAAGGAAGAGGTGTTAGCAATTCTGGAAAGTGTGAAAATAGATAAGTCCCCTGGGGCAGATGGGATTTAACCTAGGATTCTCTGGGAAGCCAGGAAGGAGACTGCAGAGCCTTCGACTTTGATCTCAATGTCTTCATTATCTACAGGAATAGTGCCAGAAAACTGGAGGATAACAAATGTCCCCTTGTTCAAGAAGAGGAGTAGAGACAATCCTGGTAATTATAGAAAAAGTGAGCCTTACTCCAGTTGCGGGTAAAGTGTTGGAAAAGGTTATAAGAAATAGGATTTATAATCATCCAGAGAGGAATAAGTTGATTAGGGATAGTCAATACAGTTTTGTGAAGGGTGGGTCATGTCTCACAAAACTTACTGAGTTCTTTGAGATGGTGACCAAGCAGCTGGGTGAGGGTAAAGCAATTGATCGGGTGTATATGGATTTCAGTAAGGCATTTGATAAGGTTCTCCACAGTAGGCTATTGCACAGTATATGGTGGCATTGGATTGAGGGTGATTTAGCAGTTTGGATCAGAAATTCACTAGTTGAAAGAAGATAGTGGTGGTTGATGGGAACTGTTCATCCTGGAGTTCAATTACTAGTGGTGGAATGCAAGGATCTGCTTTGGGGCCACTGCTGTTTGTTGTTTTTATAAATTACCTCGATGTAGAGGGATGGGTTAGTAAATTTGCGGATGAACTAAATTTGGTGGAGTTGTGGATATTGCCAAAGGATGTTCCAGGTTATAGAGGGATATAGATAAGCTGCAGAACTGGATTGAGAGGTGGCAAATGAAGTTTAATGCAGAAGAGTGTGAGGTGATTCACTTCGGAAGGAGCAACAGGAATAAAGAGTACTGGGCTAACGGTAAGATTCTTGATAGTGCAGGTGAGCAGAGAAATCTTGGTGTCCATGTACATAAATTCCGGAAAGTTGCCTCCCAGATTGATAGGGTTGTTAAGAAGGCATACGGTGTTTTAGCTTTTATTGGTAGAGGGATTGAGTTTCAGAGCAATGAGGTCATGCTGCAGCTATACAAATCTCTGGTGTGGCCACACTTGTAGTATTGTGTATAGTTCTGGTCCCTGCATTATAGAAAAAACATGGAAGCTTTGGAAAGAGTGCAGATGAAATTTATTAGGATGTTGCCTAGAATGCAGGGAAGGTCTTATGAGGAAAGGCTGAGGCATTTGAGGCTATTTTTGTTAGAGAGAAGAAAGTTGAGAGGCAACTTAATTAAGACATACAAGATAAACATAGGGTTAGGTAAGGTGAACAGTGAGAGCCTTTTTCCTCCGAAGGTGATGGCTAGCATGGGGGGACATAGCCTTAAACTGAGGGGTAATAGATATAGGACAGAAGTCAGAGATAGTTTCTTTGCTCAGAGAGTAGTAGGGGCATGGAACACACTGCCTGCAACAGCAGTAGACCTGCCAACTTTAAGGGCATTTAAATGGTCCTTCGATTAACATATGGATGAAAATGGAATAGTGTAGTATAGATAGGCTTCAGAGTGGTTCCACAGTTCGGCGCAACATCAAGGGCCGATGTGCCCATACTATGCTGTAATGTTTTATGTCTTTATGATTATATATGTCTAATATTCAGGTAAGTGGGTCACATCTGTCCCAATTTTTATATACTAATTCAGGTTCTAGAAAGATGGAGTAACTGGAACTCCCATTCAGAACACAGAACATAGAACATTCCAGCACAGAGCAGGCCCTTTGGCCCTCAATGTTGCACCTACCTGTGGAACCACTCTGAATCCTACCTAACCTACACTATTCCATTTTCATTCCTATGCCTATCCAATAACCAGTTAAATGCCCTTAAGGTTGGCCAGTCTACTACTGTTGCAGGCAGGCCATTCCACATCCCTACTACTATTTCTGACAGGGATGAGGAGGAATTTCTTCTCTGAAAGCATCATTAAGATTTGAAATTCTCTACCCCAGTAGACAGCCTAAATTGTGTCATTGAATATATTCAAGGCTGAATTAGACTTTGGAACTGCAGGGCATTGAGGGTTGTAGGGTAAGACAGGAAATTGGACATCAGATCACAATCAGATCAGCCGCAATGCTATGGAATAGTTGAACAGTCTCAAGGGCCAAATAACATAGTTCTGTTCCTATTCCTTACATTCTCCCATAGACTTTATGATATTTTACTGTGTTAGTGATGCTATTGAAATATTCAGTTGTTGATAATAACCAGATAATTTGATTATAGAGAGATAACTATTCACTTGGGTATCAGGGATAGCATCCCTGCTCTTTTTCAAACTGTCACCATAAGATCACTTATAGCTAGGAGCACTGAAGCACCCCACAAACACAGTACTCCTTCACATTTCCACAAGACTGTGCTTAAGTCTCTGGATTAGAACTTGAGCCTATAACCTTCTGACTCAAAGGTGAGCATGCTAACCATTAAGCCAGCATTGAGAGACACCAGAAGTGTGTGAGGTACCCACAACTATCCTATTGCCTTATAAATGTTGGTCATCTTAACTTCCTCTTTTGAGAAAATGAGAAGACATTAACCAGAAAGCAGCAGGAGGCTCCTTAAATTCGATACTAATTATTTCAAAAGACTGAGAGTAGAAACAATGAGGTTTCATCTCCATGGCAACCTGGCAGTTGGATGTGCTAAGACCAGAAGAGTATCACAAAGGTATGTGATATTTCTTTGGTTCAGATATTAACACAGGAGCAGAGTGCAGTTTCCCTGTAAGAAAATTGTGGAATGAAAAGAAGAGTGGAACTGAGTAAGGAGGAAGAAAGTGGGAGCGAGGAGAATGTGATTGAGGGAAGGTGGGGTGATTGGGGTTCTTCTGCAATTTTCAAGATGAAGCATTATTCAGGTTTACATTTATATACACAATTGTTTAGTGATTTTTTTTTAAAAAGACTTCTTCTCTGGCATGTGAGCATCACTGGCAAGTGTTGCCCATGGATTGATTGGTTCTCCAGGCCATTTTAGACAGCAGTTAAGAACCAAACACATTGCTGTGGGTCTGGAGTCACATGTATAGCAGATCAGGCAAAGATGGCAGATTTCTTTATCTAAAATACATTACTGAACCAGATGGGTTTTTTCAGACAATCGCTACACTGTCATCATTAGACTAGCTATTAATCTAGATTGCTTTTATAAGACCACAAAACCTGAGGAAATATGAGCACGAGGAGACCTTTTGGCCCCTTAAGGTTACTCCACTATTCAATAGAATCATGGCTGATCCAGCATTTCTTCCATGAACTTTCCTGTTCTTTCCCCGTAACCCTTGATTCCGTGATCAAGAATCGATCTCAGTCTTACAAAAACACAGCTCTGCCCCCATAGCTGTCTGTGCCAAGGAGTTCCAAATACTCACACTCTCTGCAGGTTGAACTTCCTCCTATCTCAGTCTTAAATTCGCACCCCTTTATTTTGAGTCTATGTACTCTGGTCTAAGATTCTCCCATAAGGGCAAACATCCTCTCAGCACTTACTCTGTCAGGCCCTTTAAGAATTCTATATCTTTCAAGGAGATCTCCTTTCATTCTAAATTCCAACGAGTAGAGACCCAGTCTGTTCAATCTTTGCTTATAAGACAGTCCCTCCATACCGGGGAATCATCCTTGTGAACTTTCTCTGAACTATGTCTCATAAAATAATACCTTTCCTTAAATAAGAGAACCAAATTTGCAGAGTACTACAGATGTGGTCTCACCAGCCCCTTTTACAGTTGCTGCAAGACTTTCTGAGTCTTATACTTCAAACCCCTTGAAATAAGGACTAATATTCCTTTAAAATTCCTGTTTCATCTATATTTATGCTTGCTGTGTTTCATACACAAATACTCCCAAGTCCTACTATCACAGCTTTTTGAAGTTTTTCTCCATTTAAACAGTACTCTGTTCTTTTGTTCTTCCTTCCAAACTGAACAAGTTAATACTTTCTCACATGATTGTCTAGGGCAACTTTTTGCACACTAACTGAATCTATTAATATCTCTCTGTAAAATGTTTGTATCTCTCCCACAATTAGCCTTTTCACCTATTTTTGTGTTGCTCCAAATTTTGCGACCGTACATTCACTTCCTTCTGTCAAGTTATTACTTTATATTGTAAACTGTTGCAGTGTCAGCATTGATCCTTATGGAAACCCCCCTGGTTTCAGATGACCAACCTGAAAAAGAACCCCTTATCCCCACTTGCTGTTTCCTGCCCATTAGCCAATTTTCTATCCATGTCAATATACTACCTTCACCACATGGGCTGTTACACCACAGGACCATTGACATAGAATTAGGCCATTCGGCTCATTCAGTCTGCTCTGCCATTTGAACATGGGTTAGTGGTGCTGGAAGAGCACAGCAGTTCAGGCAGCATCCAACGAGCAGCGAAATCAATGTTTCGGGCAAAAGCCTGTTTCTCAACCACATTCTCCTGCTTTCTCCCCATAACCTTTGTTCCTCTTACTAATCAAGAATCCACCTATCACTTTCCAAAATGCACTCAATGACTTTGGCTCCACAGCTTTCTGTAGCAATGAGTTCCACAAATAACCAGCCACTAGCTAAATAAATTTCTCCTTATGTCAGTTCTAAACGATCTCCTTTTCACTTTGAGTTTGTGCTCTCAGTTCCTTGTCTCTATCCAGGCCTCTTAGTATTCTGCAAGTTTCAATGAGACCCCCTCTCATCCTTCTAATCTCCATCAAGTACAGACCCAGAGTCCTCGTTGTTCCTCATACGTCAACCCTTTTATGCCTGGATCGTTCTTGTATATCTTGTCTGGACCCTCCTATTTGACTACCTACTGCTCGGAGCCCTACACATAACTCCCACCAGGGTGTCTTCTTCTTCTTTGTGATTTCTCAACTCTAGCCATACAGATACTATTCCTTCCAACCCTATAGTGCTACCTGCTTTCGATTTAATTCAATTTGGTACTAACATGGCAATGCTGCCTCCTCTGCCCATCTGCCTGTTCTTTCAGTAGGACACCTATTCGTAGATATTTAGTTCCCAGCCTGATCATCTTGCAATCAATTTCAGTCTGCATTATAATCTCAATTGCCTTATTTCAGATACTAATTGCCTTTTAAGTCCCATTATCTGCTGTGCCTGAAGTGAGATTCCTGAACCTTACTATACTGTCTGCCCTATTACTTAGAGTCATCGAGATGTACAGAACGGAAACAGACCCTTCGGTCCAACTCATCCATAACGACCAGATATCTCAACCCAATCTAGTCCCACCTGCCAGCACCTGGCCCATATCCCTCCAAACTCCTCCTATTCATATACCTATCCAGAAGTCTTTTAAATATTGCAAGTGTTGTCTCCAGCCACTTCCTCTAGCAGCTCATTCCAGACACGTACCACCCTCTGCGTGAAAAAGTTGCCCCTTAGGTCTCCTTTATATTTTTTCCTTCTCACCCTAAACCTATGTCCTTGAGTTCTGGTCTCCCCCACCCCAGGGAAAAGACTTTGCCTATTAATCCTAACCGTACCCTTCATGATTTTGTAAACCTCTATAAGGTCACCCCTCAGCCTCCGACGCTCCAGGGAAAACAGCCCTAGCCTATTCAACCTCTCCCTATTCTCAAATCCTCCAACCCTGACAACATCCAACTTGTTCTGAAAATTTTAATAACCTCCACAAGCCCTCACCCTTCAATTAGTTTAAAGTCTTTGTAACCTCAACTTATCTCAATTTTCACCATCAGTTTGTTTATCTTACTTCATGCATTAAGGTACAAAGTCTTTAAGTCCATGGAACATTTTATATCAGTTTAAAGTTCATGTCTGAAACACAGCACCTCAGACAATTCAGAGCTCCCTCATTGGAGTGCATAACTGAATTAAAACATTCTGAATGAAGGGTGAGAATACCACTATTATAGCAAGAATGGCACCCATATGTTGTGAACTCATGCCACTTTGTCTTGTCTCGGGATTTACACTTTACAATACATGTAGACTGCAGCTAGTAGAAAGTGAGGACTGCAGATGCCGGAGGTCAGAGTTGAGAGTGCGGTGCTGGAAAAGCACAGTAGGTCAAGCAGCATGATGAAGGGCTTATGCCCGAGACATCGATTCTCCTGACCCATATAGACTGCAACTACTGACCTAAGTCTAGCAACTGCAGTTTCAATCTCAGCCCAATAGAGTTTTAGTATTGCTGTTTGCTGCCCAGGAATGAGCTGTGGGCATGTACAATTCCACAAGTCCAAAGAACTCCTCACGCCCAATGCCGTTATCACCACTGCAAAGTCCATGGTTGGGCCCCAACTGCTTTGCAAGTGATAGAGAGTGGTCCTCTGTTTCTTCCACTTTGTGATAAACTGACTGCATTCTAATAGCATTGTTAGTCCTTTGCCTGCCTGAGTGGTGAGTTCTTCATACGGAGAACAATGCATATCTGACAGTGGTTATAAGGCAGTTATTTAATCATGGGGGTTCACTGCAAGAGATAGAGAGATAAGACTTGAGTGGTTTATAGCTGTCATCTCAATCCCAAGTTCAGATTTCAACCTTGAAAAGTCTATCCTGTTGTTTGTTATTGTTTATATCATGTAATGGGTTACATTTTATTCATGGGTTAATTATTATTGCTGTTTCTGTCACAGTTATAGCTGTATTGTAGAATACAATTGGTTGTGCTCTCCAATTCTAATGACACTCAAAAAAAATTCACATTATCGTTTCAAATTTATCCAAGAAATAATCTTCAGTCGAATTCTCAGAAATTTTGTGTATCTTCAGCACTGATAAAACAGTAACATAACTAACATGTGTACATACATTCTGAGGATTTATTGTCTGTTTTTCTTTGCATACTTATTTTCAAAGCCTATCTTCTTTGCAGTAGATTTGTTTGTTCAGAGTAACTATGTTTGGAAAAAAATGCCATTGCTTCCCCTGTGACTGCTGTGGCAGCAGTTGGGTAGAAAGCACCAAAACAGTCATGGTGCAGATGTCCAGTTGAGATAAATGGAAGGAGATCAACAAAGCATTGCTCTTCAATAATGGGGGAGATTAATTTTAGGACATTTTTAAGAATCTCACTCGGTTATATGCTAGACCCTATTGACTAAAAGAATTTATTTTGTATAAACTGCAGGCTGTTTTGAGATTAGATATGGGATTTTGTTCTAAACTTTGAATTTTCAAGATATGAATTTCAACAGTTCCTTTGAAAAGAAAAAGCTTATGAAGGCAAGAGATTTGAAGGTTGGGAAGTTGAACACACTTTAAGAACCTAGTGCCACCATTATAGAATTTTTTAAAAATTGTTTACCACAACCTGGACTTTAGGCCTGTTTGAATATCATTGCAAAGTAGATTTAAGTGGGACTATTTCTGTTCTCTTCCTCCAGGTGCTGTCTCTTTATTTAAAATTTGCCATCTTCACCTCTCTCCTCAAAAAAACATGATTCCTCTGTACTTCCCGTTGCCGAACTTCCTTTCTTCTCAGTGTCCTTGGTCTTGTTGTCCCCTCCCATTTCCATCCAATCTTTGACACAACTCCAGATTGAATCCCTCAATCATGTTTCCACCACTGCTTTTTTTTTCTGTTCAGAGATGCTATTATCCACCTCTGGGTGCTTCTGTTCCCAACACCAATTACCTGTGTTACTAAGTGAAAGAACAATTAAGAAGCACTACACAGCAGGAGCAGTGCTACTGCCATTTTGCCAAAATGACTCTTACTGCAGTCACAAATAACACTGATCTAATAAAGGCAGTCTACACTTCTTTGTCCTTCTCAATTTGTCTGCACGCTTTGACATGGTTGACGACATAATCCTCTTCTAAAGCCTTTCCAGTTGACTGAATGTATACTAGCTTGGTTCCACTCTTAGATATCTACCCATAGCCACAGAATAGTTCACAATGGCTTCTCTTTCTGTTCTGGCTCTGGTATTCTCAAGGATCTATTTTTCACATCCTCTTATTCCTTATCTAAATGCTGCCCTTCAGAAACATCAGTCACAGGTGGCAATAGGGATAAGCACTTCACTGACTAATGCTTTTGATGCTGTGAGTTCAAATTCCACCCCATCAGATAGTTAATGTAAATTCACATCATAAATCTGGAATTAAAGAACTAATTTCAGCAATGGTGCCATGATGCTATCATCGCCTGTAGTAAAAAATCATCTAATTCATAAATGTTCTTTAGGGAAATCTGCTGCCCTTAGCTTAGAAAGGTGATTGACTCATAACTGTCTTCTTAAATAGCCTAGCAAATCATTCAATTCAAGGGCAATAAATGCCAGTGTTGCCAATCATAACCAGAATCAATGAATGAAAAGAAAACAAAAAGGGCAGCACAGTCCCTCAGTGGTGAGCACTATTGCCTCACAGCACCAGGGACCTGAGTTCAATTCCCGCCTCAGGCGACTGACTGTGTGGAGTTTGCACATTCTCCCCGTGTCTGCGTGGGTTTCCTCCGGGTGCTCCGGTTTCCTCCCACAGTCCAAAGATGTACAGGCCAGGTGAATTGGCCATGCTAAATTGCCCATAGTGTTAGGTAAGGGGTAAATGTAGATGTAGGGGTATGGGTGGGTTACGCTTCGGCGGGGCGGTGTGGACTTGTTGGGCCAAAGGGCCTGTTTCCACACTGTAAGTAATCTAATCTAATCTAATCTAATCTAATCTTCAATTCCACCCTCAGACAACTGCCTTTGTGGAGTTTGCACATTCTCTCTGTGTTTGTGTGGGTTTCCTCCAGGTGCTCCAGTTTCCTCCCGCAGTCCAAAGATATGCAGGTTAGGTAGATTGGCCATGGTAAATTGGCCCATAGTTTCCAGGGATGGGGAGGCTATGATTAGCCATGGAGAATGCAGGGTTACAAGCAGGTGGGCTGCTCTTTGGAGGGTCAGTGTGGACTCGATAGGCTGAATGGCCTGTTTTCATACTGCAGGGATTCTATGATAACATTGGCTTCACCATGAACATTGACAACACTAGCATTGTTAACCACCACCTGTTCTGATCTCTTAACAGTTAAATCATTTTATCTCTAGATTTGACTACTCCAACACAGTCGTGCCTGGTCTTCAACATGTATCCCTCATTAAACTTTAAATCAACCAAAATTCTAGTGGCATTTTTCTAACTTGCACCAAGTTCAACTCATTCATTGCCCATGTGCTCCCAGTCAAGCAATGCCTCAGTTTTAAAATTTTCATTGTTGCTTTCAAATGCCATACTGTTTTCTAAGATTATAATTTTTTTTTGCTACACAGCTCCCTGAAAATACCTAAGCTGTTCCAATTCTAAGCTCTAGAGCATCTCTGACTTTATTTATTCCAACATTGGATAGCTGTGCTTTAGGTGGCAAAGTCTTAATCGTTGCAATTCTCTCCAATAGCCTCTCTTTCCTCCTTTAATACAACTCTTAAAATCTTCTGTCACTAATCCTGATATGTTCTTATGTGGCTCCAAGCCAAGTATTATTTTATGGCATTCCTGTGAAGTGCCTTAGGATCACTTGCTGTGTAAAGACACTTTGTAAACACAATTTCTTATTGTTTTGTTATTGTAGGGTCAAGCTCATATACCATCTGCAAGACTGGTCCACATTCATGCTACGTTACCAAAATTTGATACCGGCTCGATTCATTCCACCTGATATTAAGAAATGATTATTGGTGTTGGATACTGCTAAGGTTATGAGCCCTGACAACTTTCTAGAATTGTACTGAAGCATTGTACCTAGAACTAGCTGTATCCCCAGCCAAGTTATTCAAGTAAAGCTACAATACTGGCACCTACCTGATGCCTGTTAAAACCATTCCTTAAATTTGTAAGGAATGTTAAACCTTAAATGAGATGAAGAATGAAATGGAATGGGGTCCAGGACGGCTTTGAGAAAGTGTGAAGCAGTACTGACGAAGAGAAAGTTCAGGGATGTTCATGAGGTGGTGAAGTGTTGAAGAAGTATCATTTCAGACTTGAAAGGTTAACTCTGTTTCTCTCTCCATAAATGCTGCCAGACCTCTTGGGTTTCTCCAGCACTTTCTGTTTTTATTTAAGAATTTAAAAGCATTGTCTTAAAAGCATTTAATGACCTATCTCCTCTGCTTTCTGAGGCAGAGAGTTCCAACCCTCTGAGAGTCAGAAATTCTCCTCAGGCTAAATCTTAGGTTTCTTTGGTGAAGTCTTAGTTGCATCAAGTTTCTGGATGGTATCCAGCCTTGAGTCCTAATGTTGTTTCTGGCCATATCCTACCAATATCCCTTTATTAATTACCTACCTCTGGCAGTTCACACATCTGATTTCTGTCCCAGTTTACCACATACTGCTCTTGGAACAACTCAATGGATATCTGCAATCCATTGGCATCCCTTGTGCCCATGCCATCTATAAAAGCCTATTGTACACCTGGACCAGCACCATCAGTTGGGAGCTGCTTTGCATGGCTCCTGATATTTATTCTGACAAATGGTGAAAATTGCTTTGTGGGCAATCCTGCTGGACAGGTTGATGCACAGGTTGGACTTATTCATCCCCTGGAACCAGGAGGCCACAACACCAGACTATGCTAACACAGACTTAGGTTGATACCTAGATTAAAACAGTTTTAGCCATCTGGAGGAATACCCAGCACAGTAAGACGATGGTCAATGATGTTCTCCACACTGCCATCTTCTCTTTGACAACTCACACTCTGCCTCTGCTACTGTACCCACCTTACACAAAGGCTCATGGTTTATTGCTCTCACTATTACCTGCAACACCTTCCCTACTTTCCCTCAAACCCCAAATGTCGACACCACTAAACCTGCGTGCATTCTGCGCTGTCTATTCAATTCTTCTGGACACTTCCCCACTTGCACTGAAGGCAACAACTGTGCATTTGCCTTCCAAGATACCTACCTCGCTTTCATTCCACGAGGAAAACAGCCCAAAATAGGCCAGAAAGATTTGACGGGTCTTGTGTTGCCTGTCAGTCAATGTCTCACCCCTTAGGAGCAGAGGATTCTGGCTCTGATCATCTGGAGCGGGCCCTGTCCTTTACTTACTGTGTGCACTCCATGAGTGAGGGCTCTTCCCCATTGACTTGCCTAAGACCTGCTGACAACTATGTCAAACACCTAGTTTTGTGTCTGTACTTACTGGCACAGAATGACAGCAGTAACATGGGGCTGGTATCTTTGGCTGAAGGGAAAAAGCACACAAAGCAAGGGAATGCAATGGAGGGACACTGTGAGCATCCAGATAGGATCAAAGTGATTGAGTGTTATGATAGCAAATGAACAGCCCAGAGGTTCAACTCAGAAACAGTCCATGAGTTGGGTGTGTGTCTCTGAACATACAGTGTCCTTCCTGCAGCATGACATTGACAGTTACTGTGCAGACTGAGATATAGTGTTGAAGTGTAGAAGCGTCCTGAAAGTGAATCAGAGATCTACCATCAAGGTTCTTAGAGATTGGTACATGCCGGGTGCCAGTGTCAATGGACGTAGGGTGCATGAAGCCAGTGCCTATGAAGCACTTCCTCAGATGCTAGTACCTAGATTTCCAACATGGAAGTTGTTCAGAGTAAGTGGCGAGTTGAATCTAGTTTCCTTGTCAGGTTTTCCCAATGTTTAGATTCTTAGGCAAGTTTAAGGTAGAAGCTGAATATTAATAACATTAATACTAATGAGGGAAGTTGGGTTATGAACAAGGCATTCAACAAGCTATAATGATCATCAGTTGGCATCTCGCCACTGCCTACTGGAAATCTCACCGTGTCATTGATGAAAAGCAGAAAAGATGGTGTGATTTGTCCTGATATCAAGATGGCCCTTGCTGCACTTGGTGTCCAATTCTACCACACATCTAACCATAGCCCACATTGTTTCGACCCCTATAAGTTTCCACCTTTCATCTCTGTCCTGTGAGGCTGACCCTTGATTTTAAAACAGTGCCTCATGGTTCAGGACTCACCAATAAAAGTAAACGCCATTTCCACATTTACCTTGTCAAGAGTCTTTAGAATCTTAAATACTTCAGTCAAGTCACCCTCACTGTTCTAAACTCCAGTAGAAACGAGCCCAGCCTGTCCAACTGGTCTTATAAGATAACCTGCTTATTCCAGGTATCATTCTGATAAACCTCCTCTGAACTGCATCCTTTGCATTTGGAACTTTCACTGTTTAACATGTGGTTTCACCAATGCCATGTATAACTGAAGCAAAACATCTGAACTTTTAAGTTCAGTTTTTTCATAAAAAAGGATAACATCGCATTACTTGTTATATCTGCATGTTACTATTTTGTGACTCATGCATCAGGACACCTAAATTCTTCTGCACCTTAAAATTCTGCAGTCTTTCTCCATTTAAGTAATACCCTACTATTTTATTCTTCCTGCCAAAGTGAATGACCTCACATTTTCACATATTATTCTCCCTCTGACAGATCTTTGCCTACTCAGTCAACTTTAGTATATGTGTCTGCAACTTCCTTAAGTCTTCTTCACAATACATCTTCCTACTTATGTTGGTGTCATTGTGAATTTAATTACTATGCCTTTGCTCTCTTTTCTTCAGTCATTGAATTCAATTATAAAAAGTCAAAGCCCTACTTGTCACTTCCTGCCAATCAAAGATCCATTTATGTATCACTATTTTCCGCCTTCTCTCCTTCAGAATTTCCTCCACTTGTTTCCTCCTACTTCGAAACGAAGACAGATGTGAAGTATGCATTTAACACCTGCTCCACACCACTGATTCCCCCTTGGTCCATAATGGGCCTTCTCTTTCCCTGGTTACTCTCTTCTCCTCAATATACTTATAAGATTTTCTTTGTTCACTCAAAGGATGAAGATGTCACTGGCTAGGCCAGCATTTATTGCCCATCCCTAATTGTCCAGAGAGCAGTTATGAATCAACCACATTGCTGTTGGTCTGGACTCACATGTAGGCCAGACCAGGTGAGGATGGCATGTGCAGAACGAAGTGTGCAAATTGATGGCCACTGGAATTGTGCTGTTGCAAACAGAGGTAAGCGTTCTTGAAAATACAGTTCCCTAATTCTTCAGCGACTCTATAGACAACTCGCGTTGCCGAAACTCGCTTTATATGAGGACTACAAGTATTCCAAAACTGGCCTTGGCAATATCCTATACAACCACAACATGACATCCCAACTTCTATACTCCATGTTCTGACCAATTAAGACAAATGTGTTAAATGCCTTCTTCACCGCCCTGTCTAACTGCAACTCCACTTTCATGGAACTATGCAACTGCACCCTTGGCTCTCTTTATTCGACAAGGCTTCCCAGGGTCCTACTGGATTGTATGTATAGCCAAGGCCTTTTTCCTAGGGTGAGGGAGTCCAAATCTAGAGAGCATTGGTTTAAGGTGAGAGGGAAAGATTTAAAAAAGGACCTGAGAGGGTTTCTCTTTTGCACAGAGGGTGATGCGTGTATGGAATGAGCTGCCAGCGGAAGTGGTGATGGCAAGTACAATTACAACATTTAAAAGACATCTGGATGGGTAAATGAATAAGAAGGGTTTAGAGGGGCACAAAGCAAATGCTGGCAAATGGGACTCAGTCAGATTGGGATGTCTGGTCGGTGCAGATGTGTTGGACAGAGGGGTCTATTGCTGTACTGTATGAACCTATGACTCCATGAATCCCTTTATAAAAGCACTGTTGATGTCTCTCCATTCCAAACACCACTGCAATTCAAAAATGCAACTCACTTCCACTTTCTCCAGGGCAATATGTATGGACAAAAAATGTTGGTCCAGCCAGTAATGCCTACAACCATGCAAATAGTCCAGAAAATAACTGCATTCAGCAATTTTTAATGAGTTACAAATAAAATAAGGAAACTAATTAACAGGTTTATTTCATCATATCACTCACCTCCCTGAAATTCTTTGCTACAATGGGTTCACATGTAACATGTTTCAAAGTTTATTTTTTCATTCAAACCAATAGGAAGAATAAAACGGACCTAACTTTTTATAGCTATCATTCTCATTCAGTTCCTGTTATCGCTGTGAAGAAAATGTAATCTTCTCACATAATACCTTGGAGATTTCAGTAAACCCCATTTGTTTGAAGAGATAACAAGCTTCAAGGTGACAAATCTCTTCCTTCGCCTATCCCATACCACTACACAATCCTATGAACTGGGATTGCTAAGGAGGTGGTGAGGGAGTGGTAATGTCCCTGGATTAGTAATCCAGAACTCCTAGTTAATGTTCTGGGACATTGGAAGAAGAGGCATACTGGACTCGAAACATCAACTGTGTTTCCCTCTCCACAGATGCTGCTAATCCTGCTGAATTTAAACAGCATCCTTTGGGAACATGGATTCCATTCCCACCATGACAGATGGTGGAATTTGAATTTAATGGAAGAAATGTGGAATTAAAAGCTAATCTACTGGTGAGTGTGTAGCCATTGGTAATTGTCAATTTTTAGCAAATTAAATCTTCCATCCTTACCTGGTCTGATCTACTATAACTTCAGGGCCACAGCAATAAGGATATACTTTAAACTTAGATCTACGCAAAAATACTGGTCCAGCTGGTGATACCCATTTCCCATGAATAAATAAAAGAAATCTCCGGTTATTGAAAACTACAGGCAATTACCAGTTGCAATCCTGGAGTCATATTGAGGGCTGGTGGGGGGGGGGAAGGGGAATAAGCACGGTGAATGTCAAATGAAGAAGTTGTGTTGGCTCCTCTAAGTCAGGGCTTCTTAGACTATGGGGTTGGGAAACCCAAATGGGGTGGCAAACTGAAATTTTGAGGTTCTAAGTTTAGAAGCAGCAATGGTTGTCAGAGAGCTCCCACCCACTCATAATGGCTGTGGTCCTGCTATAACAGGTCCCTGCACTCACAACAATCTTACTCTGCTCTTACAGTTCTTACTGAAAGATGGTGGCAATTTCCAAGTCTCAATATTGCACCACAGGGGCTAAAGTTTGAGAAGCACCGGCCTAAGCCTTCCTGCCAACATCCTTACACTCTTCTTGAAAGGTGGCTTCAATAAAGATCAGGGCAGATTCCAGTGGAACTGAGATTCAAGCCATCTTCCACCAACTTGTGGCTGCAGCTTCTCAGGGAGGAGAAAATACATTCCAAAGTGCAAGATCAGAGCATCATGACAAATACATAATTGTACCACATTAAGATACACACTGATGTCCTCTGCAAACAGAGGCCCCTATCCAGCTTATGGAAGAGTAAAGAACACTTCTGGCAATGAGGAACTTCAGGCTGTTGTCTCCAGCTATTTTACTTTTCTAAATTGTCCAACGCTTTCACATGCAGCCTCGCCAACCCACTTCCATAACCTGCTCACTTTCTTTAATTACAGGGTCATCTTGGAGGTAGTTTCTTCACTCTGGAAGGCAGGTGCTGCAATTGCTAATGGGGACCAGGACCCCTAAAATGGTCCTGTTAAAATTTCTGAACAGCTGAAAAAGGATGACAAAGAGATTGATTAAGAAAGGGAAAATACAGTCTTGTTTAGAACATAAAAACTGACTGTAAAATGTTCTGTAGTTAGGTGAAGAGAAAAAGATTGGTGAAGACAAATATCTTACAGTCTCTCACAGTCAGAAACCGGGTAACTTAAGATGGGGGAGTAAAGAAACAACTGACCAACTAAATATATATTTTGATCTGATGTTCACAGTTGAGACCTTGCTAGATCAGGAGCCGACACAAGTCAGTGAGTACATGAATGCTGGATGAGGGGAATTCAGTTGCAAATTAGGAAATAGAGAGAGGAGTTTTTGGATAGCTCATGTTTATAGACAATGGTCAATAGAACATTGCAAGAGTGGAGTCCAGAATTAGACAGTGCTAATTATATATTGGAATATTTTTGAAAAAGAAAGGAGACATAGAGTCATAGAGTCAACTGTGCACTCATCATGACAGAATCACAAGAATTTCAAATATCAAAAGGACAAATAGTTTATGCTGCATGAGAAGAGGGTGTTGATTGGTTGAGAATAGATTCTGATCAATAAAGGTGTTGACATGGAGAATGTGTCAAGGAACAGTTAACAGCCAAATTTATCCTTGATTATGCTAGGCAAGTCAATTGTAATTGGTCACAAAATTGTCGTAGGGAATGGCTACTCCCATGCTGTTGTTTTGTTGAAAATATGCAATGTAATAAAATATGCTAAAGACTTGTGATATAACATTTATTGTTACAAAGTTATTTGGGTGGAGCTGAGAAATAAGAAAGGGATGATAACCTTATTGGGATTGTATTATAGACCTCCTAATAGTTAATGGAAAATTGAGAAATAAATTTGTAAGGAGATTTCAGTTATCTGTAAGAATAATAGGGTAGTTATAGTAGGGGATTTTAACTTTCCAAACATAGACTGGGACTGCCATGTGTTAAGGGTTTAGATGGAAAGAAATTTGTTAAGTGTATACAGGAAAACGTTCTGATTCTGTATGTGGATGTACCTACTAGAGGAGGTGGAAAATCTGACCTACTCTTGAGTAATAAGGCAGGGCAGGTGACTGAGGTATCAGTGGGGGAGCACTTCGGGGCTAACGACCATAATTCTATTAGTTTTTAAATAGTAATGGAAAAGGTTAGACCAGCTCTAAAAGTTGAAGTTCTAAGTTGGAAGAAGGGCAATTTTGACAGTATTAGGCAAAAACTTTCAAATGCTGATTGGGGGCAGATGTTCACAGTAAAGGGATAGCTGGAAAATGGGAAGCCTTCAAAAATGAGATAACAGGAGTCCAGAAACAGTATATTCCTCTTAGGGTGAAAGGAAAGGCTGATGGGTGTAGGGAAAGCTGATGACTAGAGAAATTGAGAGTAGGGCCCCTCAAAGATCAGCAAGACAGCCTATTTGTGGAGCTGCAAGAGATGCGAGAGATACTAACCAAGTATTTTGCATCAGTGTTTACTGTGGAAAAGGACATGGAAGATATAGAATGTGGGGAAATAGATGGTGACATCTTGAAAAATGTCCATATTACAGAGAAGGAGGGGCTGAATGTCTTGAAATGCATAAAAGTGAATAAATTCCCAGGACCTGATCAGGTGTACCCTAGAAGTCTGGGAAGCTAGGGAAGTGATTGCTGGGCTCCTTGCTGAAATACTTGTATCGTCGATCGTCACAGATGAGGTGCTGGAAAACTGGAGGTTGGCTAACGTGGTGCCACTACTTAAGAAAGATGGTAAGGAAAAGCCAGGGAACTGTATACCCGTGAGCCTGACACCGGTGTTGGTGGAGGGAGTCCTGAGGGATAGGATTTACATGCATTTGGAAAGGCAAAGACTGATTAGGGATAGTCAGCATGGCTTTGTGCATGGGAAATCATGTCTCGCAAATTTTATTGAGTTTTTTGAAGAAGTAACAGAGAGGATTGATGAGAGCAGAGCGATAGCCGTGATCTATAGAGACTTCAGTAAAGCATTCAACAAGGTTCCTCACGGGAGATTGATTAGCAAGGTTACGCCTGATGGAATACAGGGAGAACTAGCCATTTGGATACAGAACTGGCTTGATGGTAGAAGACAGAGAGTGGTGGTGGAGGATTGCTTTTCAGACTGGAGGCCTGTGACCAGTGGAGTGCCACAAGAATTCGGTGCTGGGTCCATTTCGTCATTTATACAAATGATTTGGATGTGAGCATAGGAGGTATAGTTAGTAAGTTTGCAGATGATACTAAAATTGGAGGTGTAGTGGACAGCAAAAAAGGTGACCTCAGAGTACAACAGGATCTTGATCAGATGGGCCAATGGACTGAAGGGTGGCAAATGGACTTTAATTTAGATAAATGCAAGGTGTTGCATTTTGGGAAAGCAAATCAGAGATGGACTTATATAAGACCATAAGACCAGAAGTCATAGGAGTGGAGGTAAGGCCATTTGGCCCATAGAGTCCACTCTGCCACTCAATCATAGCTGATGGGCATTTCAACTCCACTTACCCACATTCTCCCCATAGCCCTTAATTCCTTGTGGCATCAAGAATTTATCAATCTCTGCCTTGAAGACATTTAGCATCCCGGCCTCCACTGCACTCTGAGGCAATGAATTCCACAGGCCCACCACGCTCTGGCTGAAGAAATGTCTCCGCATTTCTGTTCTGAATTTACCCCCTCTAATTCTAAGGCTGTGTCCACGGGTCCTAATCTCCTCACCTAACGGTAACAATTTCCTAGCGTCCACCCTTTCCAAGCTATGTATTATCTTGTAAGTTTCTATTAGATCTCCCCTTAATCTTCTAAACTCCAATGAATACAATCCCAGGATCCTCAGCCGTTCCTCGTATGTTAAACCTACCATTCCAGGGATCATCCGTGTGAATCTCCGCTGGACACGCTCCAGTGCCAGTATGTCCTTCCTGAGGTTTGGGAACCATAACTGGACACAGTACTCCAAATGGGGCCTAACCAGAGCTTTATAAAGTCTCAGTAGCACAACGGTGCTTTTATATTCCAACCCTCTTAAGATAAATGACAACATTGCATTCGCTTTCTTAATCACGGACTCAACCTGAATGTTTACCTTTAGAGAATCCTCGACTAGCACTCCCAGATCCCTTTGTACTTTGGCTTTATGAATTTTCTCACTGTTTAGAAAGTAGTCCATGCTTGTATTCTTTTTTCCAAAGTGCAAGACCTCGCATTTGCTCACATTGAATTCCATCAGCCATTTCCTGGACCACTCTCCCAAACTGTCTAGATCCTTCTGCAGCCTCCCCACTTCCTCAGTACTACCTGCCTGTCCACCTAACTTCGTATCATCAGCAAACTTCACTAGAATGCCCCCAGTCCCTTCATCCAGATCATTAATATATAACGTGAACAGCTGCGGCCCCAACACTGAACCCTGCGGGACACCGCTTGTCACTGGCTGACATTCCGAAAAAGAACCTTTTATCCCAACTCTCTGCCTTCTGTCAGACAGCCAATCCTCAATCCAGTAGCCTACCTTGAACACCATGAGCCCTCACCTTGCTCAGCAGCCTCCTGTGTGGCACCTTATCAAAGGCCTTTTGGAAGTCTAGATAGACCACATCCACTGGGTTTCCCTGGTCTAACCTACTTGTCATCTCTTCAAAGAATTCCAACAGGTTTGTCAGGCAAGACCTCCCCTTACTAAATCCATGTTGACTTGTTCTACTCCGACCCTGCTCTTCCAAGAATTTAGAAACCTCATCCTTAATGATGGATTCTAGAATTTTACCAACAACTGAGGTTAGGCTAATTGGCCTATAATTTTCCATCTTTTGTCTTGATCCTTTCTTGAACAAGGGGGTTACAATAGTGATCTTCCAAATCAGCCGGGACTTTCCCTGACTCCAGTGACTTTTGAAAGATCTCAACCAACGCCTCTGCTATTTCCTCAGCCACCTCCCTCAGAACTCGAGGATGTAGCCCATCGGGGCCAGGAGATTTATCAATTTTAAGACCTTTTAGCTTTTCTAGCACTTTCTCTTTTGTAATGACAACCATACTCAACTCAGCCCCCTGACTCCCTTTAATTGTTGGGATATTACTCATGTCTTCCAATGTGAAGACTGACGCAAAGTACTTATTAAGTTCTCCAGCTATTTCCTTATCTCCCATCACTAGGCTTCCAGCATCAGTTTGAAGGGGCCCAATGCCTACTTTTGCCTGTCATTTGTTTCTTATGTATTGAAAGAAACTTTTACTATCATTTCTAATATTACTGGCTAGCCCTACCTTCATATTTGATCCTCTCCTTCCTTATTTCTCTCTTTGTTATCCTCTGTTTGTTTTTGTAGCCTTCCCAATCTTCTGATTTCCCAGTGCTCTTGGCCACTTTATAGGATCTCTCTTTTTCTTTGATACATTTCCTGACTTCCTTTGTCAGCCATGTCTGTCTAATCCCTCCCCGGATAATCTTTCTTTTCTTGGGGATGAACCTCTGTACAGTGTCCTCAATTATACCCACAAACTCCTGCCATTTTTGCTCTACTGTCTTCCCCGCTAGGCTCTGCTTCCAGTCTATTTTCGTCAGTTCCTCTCTTATGCCCTCATAATTACCTTTACTTAACTGTAACATCATTACATCCGATTTTGCCTTCTCTCTTTCAAACTGCAGACTGAACTCTACCATATTATGATCGCTGCTTCCTAAGTGTTCCCTTACTTTAAGATTTTTTATAAAGTCTGGTTCATTACATAGCACTAGGTCCAGAATAGCCTGCTCCCTTGTGGGCTCCATGACAAGCTGTTCCAAAAAGCCATCTTGTAAGCATTCCATGAATTCCCTTTCTTTGGACCCACTGGCAACATTATTTACCCAGTCCACCTGCATATTGAAGTCTCCCATGATCACCGTGACCTTCCTTTCTGACATGCCTTCTCTATTTCCCGGTACATGTTGCGCCCCTGGTCCTGACCACTGTTAGGAGGTCTGCACATAACTCCCATTAGGGTTTTTTTGCCTTTGCGATACCTCAATTCCACCCACACAGACTCCACATCATCCGACGCTATGTCATTCAGTGCCATAGATTTAATTTTGTTCTTAACTAACAAGGCAACCCCGCCCCTTCTGCCCACCTCTCTGTCTTTTCAATAAGTTGAAAATCCTTGGATGTTTAACTGCCAGTCCTGACGCCCCTGCAACCACGTCTCTGTGATGCCTACCACATCATAATCATTCACGATTATCTGTGCCATTAGTTCATCTGCTTTGTTACGAATGCTACAAGCATTCAGGTAAAGTGCCTTAATGCTAACTTTCTTATCATTAGAGATATTGGAAGTCATAAGATGTCCGAAGTTATCCTTCCTTTTTGCTGCATTCCCAGTCTGCCTCAAGTTTAAACCCACCTGCACACATGCTATCCTGCTGCTTATCTTTCCATTTAACTCCATACTCCCTGTCGCTTTCACTTTCCCTTCCCCCCAACTCAGAAGTTTAAAGTCCTACTGACCACCCTATTTATCCTCTTCGCTAGAACATTGGCACCTGATCGGTTCAGGTGGAGACCGTCCCAACGGTACAGATCCCTCCAGTTCCAAAACTGATGCCAATGCCCCATGAAGTGGAATCCCTCTTTTCCACACCAATCCCTTAGTCACGTGTTTACTTCCCTAATTTTCTTATCCCTATGCCAATTGGCACATGGCTCGGGCAGTAATCCGGAGATTATGATCCTTGAGGACCTGTACTTCAATTTCTTTCCTAGTGCTTGATAATCCCCAAACAGGAAACACCCTAGCTTTGCCTATGTTGCTAGTCCTAATGTGGACCACAACAACTGGATCCTCCAGTTAAGTATATTATTAAGTATATCATTATACTTGATGATAACATCCTGGGGAGTGATGCTGAACAAAGAGACCTCGGAGTGCAGGTTCATAATTCCTTGAAAGTAGAGTCGCAAGTAGATAGGATAGCAAAGAAGGTGTTTAGTATGCTTTCCTTTATTGGTCAGTGCATTGAGTATAGAAATTGGGAGGTCATGTTATGGCTGTAGAAGACATTGGTTAGGCCACTTTTGAATATTGCGTACAATTCTGGTCTCTTTCCTATCGGAAGGATGTTATGAAACTTGAAAAGATTCAGAAAAGATTTACAAGGATGTTGCCAGGGTTGGAGAGTTTGAGCTATAGGGAGAGGTTGAATAGGCTGGGGCTGTTTTCCCTGGAGCATTGGAGGCTGAGGGGTGACCTTATAGAGGTTAATAAAATCATGAAGGACATGGATAGGATAAATAGGCAATGCCTTTTCCCTGGGTTAGGAGAGTACAGAACAAGAGGGTATCGGTTTAGGGTGAGAGGGGAAAGATATAAATAGGACCTAAGGGGCAGCCTTTTACATAGAGGGTGGTGCGTGTGGGCACGGAATAAGCTGCCAGAGGAAATGGTGGAGGCTGGTTCAATTACAGCATTTAAAAGGCATCTGGATGGGTATATGAATAGGAAGAGTTTAGACAGATATGGGCCTGGTGTTGGCAAGAGGGACTAGATTAGGTTAGGATGTCTGGTCGGCATGGATGAGTTGGACCAAAGGGTCTGTTTCCATGCTATGACTCCATATCCCTGCTTTTGCACAGATTACTTTACAATGACATGATCCCACTGTTAAAATACTGGACGTAACTTACATTAATACAGCTCCTCTTTTTGAGCAAAGTGATATAATTAACCCTACTTAATAGTGAAAAAAACCTTTCCAAGTTGGAGGTTTAGATGAAATAAATCCAGTAATCTAATTAATGTTTCTTTTCAATAAATAAAATGCTTGCCAACAGAGTTGATATCAAAAAGTTATACCTATTTTGTAAACATAAAAATAAATCATTTTTATTGCTATGCTGTACTTGCATCCAAATGCTAGGTTCAAGATTAAGTTGCATGGTGTGTCATTCTTTGAAGATCCTGAAAGAATTACATCTATCTTTTCTGTAAATTCAGTTCCACAGTCAGTACCAACAGCAGCATTAATAAACAGTCATATTTATCTGGGCCGTAGTCTGTTGAAGAATTCATTGCAGCATTATGTGATATGGTGCTGAAACAGGAGACTTTCTCTTTGTGTAAGGATGATAAAGTTTAGCCACTTGTGAACTCTGTTCCTGATAAAAGTGGTGTCTGTCAGAGAGCTTCATTTTTCACTGGGCCATCTGCATTCATTCAAGGGAAGCTGGGCCTTTTTCTGACCACTCGTTAATCAGTGAGAGGTTGATAGAACTTTCCCTTGATGAGTAAGGAAAGACAAAAGAAACAAAGATGTTAATTTACTTCATCAAGGGTCAAATGTCAATCTTGGCGTAAACAAAATAACTGAGAAAGCAGTATACAGAAGCATTGAGATCACATGTGTGTTTAAAGAACCATTGCCCCATTTGTTATTATCAATGTTGTTATCATTTATTTGTCGTTCTTCTAGCTCGTGAGTAAATCATTCTGAACATTGCTATTTTTCTCTTTGGTTAGTTCTGACACTGTTTCCCTATACTTATCATTTGTTTGGACTAAATTTATAATTTTTTATGAAGAGGCATTGCTCCCCTTTTTAATAGTTTTTATTTTTCAAGCCAGTGATACATTTATTTTATGTCTGCATTTCAATTTTGTGAATAATTTGTTTTCACAATCTCAAAGTTTTGCTTTCTCTGTAATTGCTTGATGGCAGTATTTTTGTACTTGAACTATTTGTATCTTGCACACACATTTAATTCAATCTCAACAATAATTTTAAATGTCATAAACATTTCCAAGACCCTTCACAGGGTCAAACAAAATTTGATATTGGGATTCTTAAGCATATGTTAGAGAAGATGACCAAAAGCTTGTAAAGGATAGATTTTAAGGAGCTTCTTAAATGATGACAGAGAAGGAGAATGATAGATAGGTTTAGGGAGAAAAATCCAGAGCTCAGGGCATGGGCACCAAAGGTATGAATATCAGTGGTGCAGAGGTGAAAACAGGAAAGTACAAAACAGAGACTAGTATTGGAGAAATTCAGCGATCTTGGCTGGGTGGGGAGGAAGGAGGGTAGTTTAGGGCTGAAAGAGATATGTATAGAGATAGGAAGGAGTGAAGGCATTTGAATACAAATGTAAGAATTTAAAATGGAGGCATTGCTTAACCAGGGGAAACATAGCTCAGTACATATGCAGGCATGCAGCTTTCACTGCCTAATTGTTTTCCTTTAAATACAAGCAGGTGGATTGATGGATTGTACAGTAAACATTCCAAGCTAAATAGATATTAATGATCCTGAAAGTCCTTTGTAGGCATTAAAGTCCTGGTTAAAACTTTTCATATAGTTGTGCTAATTGAAAAAGACGGGTCAGGGCTACAATGCAGTGAATTGATCTACTTCAACATCGCTGACGAATATCCCTATTGATCAAGATTTTCCTAAGCCCCACTGACCAAACTGTCTGCTAAATGAAAAATATATGGTTCAATGTTAATTTTGCTTTACAAAACTAAGGCTGTTTGTGAGGAGCCAGCTTACTGATAAGATAACAGTGAACCCGTTTGAACAATTTGCAATAGTGGAATAACCGAAGATGCACACAATAAACATCAAGAACCATTAAAGGATTAGAATCTCCCTGATAGAACTCCTGATTAAGTAAACGGAAAGTGGTGGTACACAGTAAATCATTGCCTTGTCAGGCTATTATTCTTGAGATCATGTCAGGCTTTACTAAGCTCTGTACCGATCCAGCATAGTTTCTTGCAACCATGAGATCAGTGTTAAAAGGTTAGTCCTTGATTGACAACTTGCCATTAACCACTTTTCTACAGGGGTCATTAGAAAGTTGATAATTTCAGTGTTAAAAGAAAACCATTCATTCACACAGCAATTGTGTGCATCAATGTTATCTTTGATAGATCGAAGATCTGATACTCAAAATATTGACTGAATGAGAAGATGCCATTTATTTACGACACTATCAACTCGTAAATACAAGTGCATTCAATTAACTGGATTTTTTTGAGTGCTGATTGGCCTAAGGCCCTGCCAAATATGGCACCAAATACTCTGAAGAAGCAGATTGGAGTTCATTATAAGGCTGGTAGGGACTTCAGGTGGGTTCTAAGAGGGAAGGGGAGACAATGTTGGGCCAGGACAGCTGCAGGAGAGGCCCACAGCTATCCAGGAGGGGCACATTGCAAAATAAAAAAGTTCACACACTTCTTTGGACCTTTTCTCAGAGGTCACCAGCAGTCGTTTTAACCAGGATTCTTTTATCCAATGCACCTATTCCAGATAAGTCACTTTTCCCAGTGATCCCATTGGTTATTGAGACCACTAGTGGAGACTTGTAAACTTTTAACTGTACTCATCTGAGTACATGTGACAATAAAGCCAATTCAACATAGAATCATAGCAACACGATGATGCTATTCACCTCCTCTAGTCTGTTCTACCATTCAATTAGATCATGGCTACTCTGTTTCTTAACTGCATCTAAGTATTTAAATTTCAAAATCATGAATACACTTGCCCAATAAAACTGTTTCAATCTCAGTTTTGACACTTTCAATTGATCCTCCCACCTCAGCAATTTTTGGGGGGAGAGAGTTCCAAATATCCACTCCCCTCAGTGTGAAGAAGTGATTCCTGACATTATCCTTGAAGGGCCTGTCTTTAATGGTAGAGTTGTACTTCCTTGATGCAGATGCACATATCAGTGGAAACAGTTAATCTCAGTTTACCCTATCAAACCTTTTCATCATCTGAAGCACCATATTAGATCATCCCTCCATCTTCAGTACAAGTTCTTAGGGGAAAAAATGAAGACATAAAAAGTATAGCATTACAGATTGTAGGAATAACTTAGAAAATAGGAAATGGAGAAACTGTTCAGAACAACAGTCCTTCTAACCCAGTCCACGTTGGCACCTAGCCTTCAGTCCATGCCAGGCCTTCACCTGAGGGTCTTGAGGCTGGGACACCGCTCTAGAATCACCTCGAGGTCAGGACTCCAGGCTGAGGCCACACTGGGCTGAAAGACTGTTGCAGGCTGCCAGGAAATCACCATGCTAGGACAAGAGACTGCCACGTCCTATGGAGTACAGTTTTCAAAACACAAATGTATCAATAGAATAGATTATTTAAATAGAAATGAGTCAAATTGATAGAGTACTGAGTGCATTAACATGGGAACCAATTTAGTTTTACCCTTATTTTACTGGGCAAAATCTGGTTTTCTATGTATTTTGAAATCTCATAAATATTCCCCTGTCAGCAGCCTTAGCAGTGACATGAAATATTTAAACTGGATATGAACTCAGCTGACATGAGGCAGGGAAATGTCTTCCCTTACATCATTGCACAGTTGAGAATCACAAGCATTTTTTGCCACACTGTATTTTCACCATGGTGTACCATGCAATGACTTCACCCACTGACAGACTGGAAGTCAGTGCAAGTGCAGACAAGAGGCAGCTGGCCAGGTTGGTTTGTATTGGCAAGGCTTGGGAGCACTTAGTTCCCACGTGAGATGCTGACTATGCTTCAAACAGTGGAGAGAGCCACTACTGTAAAGAGAATATTAATTGCGCACATCAATCACAAGCAGCTAGGTTACTGAGGTGAGCTGAGGGCAAGGAATGGTTCAAGAATTTCTGCCATACGTTTTTGTTGTATTTGCTATGTTTTCTCAATGAAAACTGTTGATTGGGTGCCAGATTTCTTCGTTGCTTGCACTCTCCCTTCTTCTTTTTAAAGGAAGCATATCTTTCCAGTTTGTTTTATACGACTTCTATTATAAAATATCACTTCAGGCCTCCCATTTTTTTGAACTACAGTCAGCTTAAAAACTGACTTCTGGTTTCTTTCAAGAATCCCAAGACCCCATTACCTCTCCTGAGCTGTTCTTTTTCTTAAATGCTGCATTTCATTAATTCGATATTCTTTGACATTTTCTAATTTATTTCCAAAATACAGTAGTGAGGAACTGGCATGAGTTTACAGCTTGGGTTGCAGTGAATGTGATGAGACAGTGCACAAATAAAGTGCAGGAAAATGTAAACTCAAATAAAAGTTGCAAAGGTTTACATGTTTTATAGACACGAAAAATGGTTATCTTGTTCTCAGTTTCAAATTCTAATACATTAAGATTGACCAAATCACCACAGACAAAACCGCAAACAGCGCAAACACTGGTAGCAGCTAAGCTGAATGGCCTGTTTCAATGCTGTCCATTTTATGCATAATACAGTTAATTTAGATGATAGAAGTGCTAAATTATGGGGAACAATATTGAAGTTGGAAGTCTTACCACATCACTTAAACGACAGTCACTGCACACTAAAATCATCTGCAAGACATTTTTCACCACCTACCCAGGAAATTGACGTTCTCTCAGAACGATCTCTCCATCTTTACCAGGAAAGTCAAGGGCTTATGGACTGAACTTTACACTCCTATGTTCCTCTGTTCAACCCAATCTGTTAAAAGGTGCCATGAGAGCATTGGGGTCACTCCCTACCCTCCAAGATATTCTTCTGGTTTGGCACTTCCCATCTGGCATCACGCCCCTCAAATATTCCATGTGCAATCTCTCTGGGATCCATGTTATCTTTATCCAGGGCATACGTGCAGTCCGACTGAGTTTTGAGACAGCCAGAACAGCTGGTCAATCTCCAAGCAGAGAGGTAGACAGATAAATGTGTACAAGAAAATAAAACAGGCAAAATATGAGTTAAAAACTAAAGCCACTCTCACTTTCATTTGCCTGACTATCAAAGAAAATATAGGAGTTATTTTAGGTAAGTCTATACCCACTGAGAAACCCACAGGATCAGATAAAATGCCAGCTTTACACACCACCAACTCACTCTCCATTGACTTCAGTGGAGTGTAAAATCAGGCCATTTGTTGTGCTTCACTATGTCAGTTTAGATTACATTCCCTACAGTGTGGAAACAGGCCCTTTGGCCCGACAGGTCCACACCAACCCTCCGAAGAGCAACTCACCCAGACCCATTCCCCTAACGCTATGGGCAATTTAGCTAGCATGGCCAATTCACCTAACCCGCACACTTTTGGACTGTGGGAGGAAACCCACACAGACACAGAAATAATGTGCAAACTCCACACAGACAGTTGCCCAAGGCAGGAATTGAACCCAGGTCCCTGGTGCTGTGAGGCAACAGTGCTAACCACTGATCCACCATGCCATCCTGTCACTGACCAGTTCATTTTAAATTTCCCTTTTGAGCTGCAAATGTCTATGAAACCCTTTGTGCTTATATCTGTCCTGACTCATAAAGGAAGTTATATAATTCAATGTTCCTCCCCTTGCTCTATATGATGAAAATACCCATCCCTACCACTGCAACTATATTTGCAAAGGCAACTATAGGTTGAAAATACTTGCCATAGGCACCTCATCTTAAGAATATTTAAAAACAAATCCTTACACGTTTTTCTTTGTTGACTGAAATCCCTTTTATATGACATTGTCATCTTTGCCACAGCAATCACTTGTGCAAAAATAACTTTCAAATAATATTCCATGTGAATAAAATGAATCTATAGTTTCTTTCTGCTCCCAATTATTTATTGCTGTTTCACAGTCAATCTCAAGGTATTTAATAATTTCAACAAAGCTACTATTAGGTCTTTACTTTCTTAAAGTTTTCTCTTGAATGTTTAAAAAAAACTCAATCAAAATATTCATACCTTTCTTTATAACAACAACTTCTCATTCCTGGAGTCATTCCAGTGAAACTTCACTGCTCCCTTTCTATGGCCTAACATATATTTTATAATGGAATATTGGAACATAATCCTGCCAGTTGACAGACATTGCTATCGGGTGCACTCACTTTTAAAAGTTTACATGCCTGCTCCTTTCGATCTCTCCATCCTTCCATTCTGTTAAGAATCTCACAACTTACAAATATATGAATATGGTCAAATGCTCTATCATTGTCCCCAGTGCCTCCTTATCCAATGACAGCCATGCAAATCTCCTGAGACAGGAATATGGGAATTGTAAACTGATCAACGTGGATCTAGTCCCCTCTTTGTAGTCACATGATAATGGAGTTGTTGACTGGCTACAGTGATAAATCTCCCTCATTAAGTCAACAACATGTCCAGACATAAGCTGAGGAACACCCACTGGTGTTTGGGAAGTTTGGGAAAAGTAAGTACAAAGTCACTTACTTCTCTGAAACAATGTTATACACATTACATATCAAATCCCAAGTTACTCTTGTACTTTATCCTAAGTTTTTATTTTCTGAAAGAAATCTAATTTTCATTTGAATGATTCAACATTAACTATTACCTTCTTCCAAATTGCCCATAGTGTTAGGTAAAGGGGTAAATGTACGGGAACGGGTGGGTTACGCTTCGGCGGGTCGGTGTGGACTTGTTGGGCTGAAGGGCCTGTTTCCACACTGTAAGTAATCTAATCTAATCTAATCTAAAACCATTTTCCATGGCCTGCTTCCAAACTGTAGAGGATTCCATGATTCTATTTGCCTCTTACTAAAATGTATTTTCACAGAATAGTTTGAACTTAGAAATATGTGTTCTCATTTGTCTTTCTGATGTCACCTCTCTATTCTCCCTCACTGCTGCACACCATCTGGACTGTTATTTTCTGGTACATTTCTTCTTGTTGTGGCCCTTCCTTGGAAACTTCTTCACTCATCTTTTAACCTTTTTAATACTTATTAAGAATCACTGTTATTCATTTCACAGGACATTGTGGCATCTTTGTTTCTAGCTGGTCCTATCCAATTATTGGCCATCCGTGTACATCTTACACGGTTTGAAAAGTCTTTACTATTTCTGTTACCCTAACCAACAGGCTCCTTTCCTAAGGTCTCTTCTTGCTTATTTGCTTTGCCTTTTACACTTATCATAGTCTTCTATTATTTTCAATGATTTATTAAATCCCTCATATATCTGAAGTAATCCATTTGTCAGCTTTATTCCTGATCAGAATGTATTTAACCGGCACCTAAATCCTTTAGACCTAAATGCTTTCCATATCCAGGCCAATGATTAATTCATCTGAGCCAAACCTTACTTCATCCTCCTGAAAGTAGTCAATTTTCATTCTGACTGTCTTATCTTTAAAATTACTTTCTCTTAGAACTACTTCCAAGATGCATCTAATTAGGTTGCAGCCAAATTTCCCCCATGATGCCGCTATGCTTCAGGTCACTTGCCTGTACTGTATCAATACATTGACCCAGGGTCAGGGCTGCATCCTTCCTTAATGGACATGTAACATATAAAGGAAACAGCATTGGAAATTATCTAAGAACTACCCATACTTACAACACTGCCTTTATAACAAAGCCCTCTGTCTGTAGAACTCATCCTTTGCTTCTTTTGCACTATTTAATCTACAATGAATTTTTCAATAAAGGAGCAGATTGCAATTTCTTAAAATTACCCAAGTTCTCACATTAATTTCTATGATGAAATTGTGTCTTATAATATAGCCACTTCTGACTTTTCTTCTTTCTCTCTCCTTCCCAAAAATATTATAATCAAGAACACTTAATTCCCAGTCGTACCCGATCTAAAGCCAAGTTTCTGACAAAGTTATACCGTCAAGTTCTTCCATTCTACTTAATCCATTTAAATTAAGATCATCTTTCTAATGATTTCCATATTTGAAAGTAACTCCCGCAATCCTGCTACAGCAGAATTCTCACTGTCCTCTCCCCTTCTTTTCCATTTTCTGCACTTTTCACTTTCTTCTTAATTTGGCCTACCTTCCCTGAAGTATGTCTATCCACATCTGCATCAGCTTACTCTTTTAGACAACAGTTGGTTCTGATATAACACGATAGTTCCTTTGTTGCACAATTTCACATTATAAGAAAATTGTACAATATCCATGCCATTTAAGCTAATGGGGCTGGTGTCGCATTATAGCCAATACAGGTAAGGAAAGTTCATATTCTACAAATTCTTCAATCACGTTAAAGCCAATTTGTGTAGAAGAAACATGCGAAATAGCAGAACCAACTGTACTTTGTCCCATAATTAAACTCATTCTAGGCAGATGAGGGAGAGACCAATACATAGAATTTTCTAGGCTCCAAAAATAATTAGCCTCATGACATGTTAGTAAGTAATCTGTTTATAAAACAGAACTATCCAAAGAAATTAAAGTCCTGTCCTTCTCATGAACCTTTCACAACCTCAGGACCAAAGCATTTTGCAGCCAATGAAATACTTACAAAGTGTATTTATTATTGTAAGTATGATTCTTACAACCTTAGGAAGCATACAAACCAATTTGCATGCAATTAGTTCCAACAAGTAGCGAATGGCAAATGAAAAGGTGATCTATTCTTTAGTCATGACGTTGAGGGGCAAATATTGGTCAGGACTCCAGGCAAAACTCTCAGTGGTTAGCGCTGTTAGTCTGAACATTGGGGGTTCAAGTGAGACTGCAGATATTTAAGCACAAAAATATAGTCTAACACTCCCACAGAAATGCTACAATGACAGGTATACTATCTTTCAAATAAGATGTTAAGCTGGTATTCCATCTGGTTTCTGAGATAGACGCAAAGGATTTTTCCTGAAAATAGCACCTGAGAATCCTTTGCGTCTATCTCAGAAACCAGATGGAATACCAGCTTAACATCTTATTTGAAAGATAGTATACCTGTCATTGTAGCATTTCTGTGGGAGTGTAGACTATATTTTTGTGCTTAAATATCTGCAGTCACACTTGAACCCCCAATGTTCAGACTAAGAGCGCTAACCACTGAGAGTCACTACTAATGTGTGTCAATTTTGCCAAGATTATTGAAAGTATTCATTTTAGTATACCAGCAATCATTTAAAGTCCAATAGAAACCCACACAAAATTCACCAGACACTTGTTGGTGGGAGTGTTCAAAAGAACAAACAATTATCTGACTCAGCTAAAACCCTTCAAGAGTGATTTTTGTTTCTAAAGAACAGTTTGGAAAAATACTGCATCAGCTGATCTGCCACTAATTAAAAATCACACACATGTGCAATTGAATCTATGCAAGTTATATCAGCTACAGCATCCCAAAAAAAATTGACAGAAGCAAAGGGGATCTATAATTCCCTGCTGCTGGATAGGAGTGGGATGGCATTGTGGCTCAGTAGTGAGCACTGCTACCTCATGGTGCCAGGGACACAGGTTCAATTCCACCCTTGGGTGACTGTCTGTATGGAGTTTGCATGTTGTCCCTGTGCCTGGGTGAATTTCCTCTGGATGCTCTGGTTTCATCCCACAAAGCAAAGATGTGCAGGCTAGATGAATTAGCCATGGGAAATACAGGATTACAGGGATAGGGTAGGGGAGCAAGGTCCGGATGCGATGTCCTTTGAAAGGTCTGTATGGGCAAAATAGCCTGCTCTCACACTGTAGGGATTAGATTAGATTAGATTACTTAGATTACTTACAGTGTGGAAACAGGCCCTCCGGCCCAACAAGTCCACACCGCCCCGCCGAAGCGTAACCCACCCATACCCCTACATCTACATCTACCCCTTACCTAACACTACGGGCAATTTAGCATGGCCAATTCACCTGACCTGCACATCTTTGGAGTGTGGGAGGAAACCGGAGCACCCGGAGAAAACCCACGCAGACACGGGGAGAACGTGCAAACTCCACACAGTCAGTTGCCTGAGGCGGGAATTGAACCCGGGTCTCCGGCGCTGCGAGGCAGCAGTGCTAACCACTGTGCTATTGAAGTAAGATTCCTGGCAACTGTACCACTGGATGATACTTTTCTTTCCTAAACCTAGGAGCGAAGGCCGTTATTAACACATTAGAATTGGCATGTCAGTGGTAGCCAATTGCAGCAGCAAGAAGGAGCATCCCACTGGATATTACCTGGAGGCTATTCAGGGGTCAGAGAACTAGTACCTGTGAAGAATCTTCAACTTATGTGGGAGTTAAGTCATCTGATAAAGAAAGATAGTAAATGCTTAACTTCTGACAAGCACTAGGGATTTGGCTTTCAGCTGGCATGAGGCCATTTACAGTTGTCAAGGTTGATATACTCACTGAAGTAACTTGAAAACTGCTTCAGCCACATCCCTCAAGACAATGGCAACTTGTGGGTGCTTCTGCACATAGACCTTCCCCAGACAAAGTATTTTGGGGACCATACAGGGAAAAATTAATGCACACTCCAATTCTTCCCCTTTTCCTTGAACAGTTCTCCTTTTATCAAGGCCTGATTTTAAAAATGGCAGGGTTTGGATGGATAAAAATATTCAATGCACCTCCTATTTATTGGTTAGAGAATGATCTGAGACCACTGGCCTGAGACAACCTGCCCACACAAACTCATAACCATGGAATGTGCACAGGATCATAGAACAAGCCTGCTATGGAAGGAGGCCATTTTGATATTGGAATTCACACTGGTTCTCTGAAAGAGCCTTTGGTTCTTTTACAAGTCACATTCAAAGAGTCATAGAGTCATAGAGATGTACAGCATGAAAACAGACCCTTCGGTCCAACCTGTCCATGCCGACCCAATCTAGTCGCACTTGCCAGCGTCCAGCCCATATCCCTCTAAACCCTTCCTATTCATGTACCCATCCAGATGCCTTTTAAATGTTGCAGTTTCACTAGCCTCCACCACTTCATCTGGTAGCTCATTCCATACATTAACCACCCTCTGCGTGAAATAGTTGCCCCTTAGGTCTCTTTCATATCTTTCCCTTCTCACCCTAAACCTATGCCCTCTAGTTCTGGACTCCCCCAACCCAGTTAAGAGACTTTGTCTATTTATCCTATCCATGCCTCTCAGGATTTTATAAACTTCTATAAGGTTACCCCTCAGCCTCCGGCGCTCCAGGGAAAGCAGCCTATTCAACCTCTCCCTATAGCCCAAATCCCCTAACCCTGGCAACATCCTTGTAAATCTTTTCTGAACCCTTTCAAGTTTCACAACATCTTTCCGAGAGGCTGGAGAACAGAATTGTACGCAATATTCCAAAAGTGGCCTAAACAATATCCTGTACATCCGCAACATGACCTCCCAACTCCTGTACTCAATACTCTGACCAATAAAGGAAAGCATACCAAACGTCTTCTTCATTATCCTATCTACCTGCGACTCCACTTTCAAGGAGCTATGAACCTGCACTCCAAGATCTCTTTGTTCAGCAACACTCCCAAGGACCTTACCATTAAGTGTATAAGTCCTGCTAAGATTTGCTTTCCCAAAATGAAGCACCTCACATTTATCAGAATTAAACTCCATCAGCCACTTCTCAGCCCATTGGCTCATCTGATCAAGATCCCATTATAATCTGAGGTAACCTTCTTCGTTGTGCACTACACCTCCAATTTTGGTGTCATCTGCAAACTTAGTAACTATACCTCTTATGCTCACATCCAAATCATTTATCTAAATGATGAAAAGTAGTGGACCCAGCACCAATCCTTGTGGCACTCCACTGGTCACAGGTTTCCAGTTTGAAAAACATCCCTCCACCACCACCCTCTGTCTTCTACCTTTGAGCCAGTTCTGTATCCAAATAGCGAGTTCTCCTTGTATTCCATGAGATATAACCTTGCTAACCAGTCTCCCATGGGGAATCTTGTTGAACACCTTACTGAAGTCCGTATAGATTACGTCTACTTGTCTGCCCTCATCAATCCTCTTTGTTACTGCTTCAAAAAAACTCAATCAAGTTTGTGAGACATGATTTCCCACCTCTGCTTCTCAAGTCATCAGCCAATGGGGAAAAATTCTCTTGAATAGCTCTGTCTAAACATGTTAGTACCTGAAGAAGGGCTTATGCCCGAAATGTCAATTTTCCTGCTCCTTGGATGCTGCCTGACCTGCTGCGCTTTTCCAGCAACACATTTTTCAGCATGTTGGTACATTGCACACATCTACTCCCAACCTTCTCTTTTCTAAGGAGAACTACTTCAGCTTCTCAATCTATCCTTATAACTGAAGTTCCTCATCTCTGGAACCATTCTAATAAATCTGGAATAGAAACAGCAGGTCTGCCAGTATATGTAAAGAGAAATCAGAGTTAACGTTTCAGGTCCAGTGACCCTTCCTCATGCAACTTCTGTTTTTGTTTCTGATTTACAGCATCTGCAATTCTTTCTGTTTTATCTCATAAATCTGGATATGTTCTGCAGTGTCTCCACTGGTAGAAGAATGTCATTGCAGCATGATGTGATCATTTGAGTAGCTTCTATTATAAATGTGAACATATGAATCTTTAATGGAAAATTGTTGACAGGAAATATCATCAGATATAACAATTGATAAAGTATTATATGTAGTTCAAGTCACTCAAACTGTTGGATGCTGCATAGGTTAAATTTTGGAGTAATCCTTTACAGTGCTAATCAGAATGTCCTTAATAAATGGACTGATTGGACGAAAAACAGTGACAGGCTCTGTTGTTTGCTTTTAATGATAATTAATCTGTGCAGTAATTCAATTTTAAGTAAATGTCAGAGCCTTTAATTAAAGAATGAATTAATCATTTCAAAAGTATGATGCCAGAAGCTATTTCGTCACTCAAAGGGTGGAGGAAATCTGAACTTGCTCTCTGTCCCAAAAATCTGTTGAGTCTGAGAACATCGATTGAATTTTTCAAAACTGGAGTTCAAAGATCTTGTCAGGTTACAATATTAAGAGTTTCAGAACCAAGGGAGGTCGATGAAGCTAAAATATAGATCAGACAGGATCAAAATCAATAGTGAAGCAGCTTTCAGGGGCTAACTAACCTAATCCCTGCCCAATGTTCCTTTCCTGATCAATAAAAGTAACAGTTCTCCATTCAACATACAATTCTCAGCAATGCAGAGAATTTTGCTTGCATGCTGAATACATAAGTACAGGTTTGTGCAGTTATCAATATTATAGTGGGTGGCACGGTGGCACAGTGGTTAGCACTGCTGCCTCACAGTGCCAGTAGGCGCGGGTTCAATTCCCGCCTCAGGCGACTCTCTGTGTGGAGTTTGCACATTCTGGTGATTATCCATTATTTAGTCTAGACATTCAGTCCAACTGGCATTTATGCCCACAAGTCCATCCTCCACGCACACTACTTCATCAAAGTCTATACCCATAGGTCTATACTGAAGGTCTAAGGCTCCTCCTTAAAGACATCTGGGATGCTATTCACCTCAATTACACTATTTGATAGTGGTTCCACTATCTAAAACTGGGCTTCCTACACTGGGGTTCAAGACACCAAGTATGGCAACAAGCAGAAAGGTTAGGCTCGCTTCCTTTTCCCTTGTTTTAATATGATTCCTTTGCCCCCAGCCAACACTCACTGGGGGCAAGGAAGGTGTGCCAGTTTTTAGAACCACAAAATGGAGTCACAGTGGGAAAAGGTTTAGGAAGCACTGGTCTAAAGACACTGAGTAAAGCATTTTTTAAACTGAATTATATTTGTGCAATAAAATGACTTCTTCATTTTAAGTAAAAAAATTTCTTGATGCTGGGAATGTTGTATAAATCACACAATTCTGGGCAAGGAAAGTAGAAATGAGCACTTCTCAACATCATGCCAAGTTGCAGACATTTTTGTACAACATCTGTTGAGGGAATTCTGTGTCATTTGAAAGAACGGTTTTTCAACTCCTTCTCAGACTAGCCACTATTCAGCTGACACCCTGCGATGACTAAATGTATGTGAGGGAATGCCAAAGCAATACTGTAGAACAGCAGTAAATCCTGAGCAAATACATGAAATTGTATGGCAGCGCACCTGATAAAAAAAAACTCAACTGAGTTCAATCAGATCAGACTGTAAATCTTTCCAGTTCATGTCATTACATCGCCAGTGATGACTTGATTCTGTCCGACCAATATTAAGGATAGAGATTAAACCTCATGTCCAGAATTCTATAAAAAGATATGAGAGAAAACACAGAATAATAAGGAGATCAGAAAGTATTTTACCACTGAAGATCATTAGCATTAAGAGAATCAGGATGCATTAGGGTCCAGTGGGTCTGCTCTGCTATTTCACAAGATCATGGTGGACTATGGTTAGAGAATTTGTTGGCTTATTGATAGAACTTTTGCATAAGTCCTTCAATTGTGAGTTGAAGTTCCATTCCACTGATTCAAGCACATAATCTAGGTTCACATTCCAGTACATAAATGAGGGAAACCTGCCTGTCAGAAGTGCAGTCTTTTGAATTAGCTCTCTCTCGAATAGTCGCGAAAGACCTCTTGGCAACATTTTAAAGGGGAAGAGCATTCTAATTCATATATTTATCTCTTAGCTAACAACTAACAAATTATTTCACTGTTATTGCATTGCTGCTGTTGGACATTTGCTGCAGCCAAACTGGTTGCCGTGTTTCCATGCATTGCAACAGTTATACATTGATTATTAACTGTAACAGACTATCCTCTGGATGTAAGTTTGCTCGCTGAGCTGAAAAGTTTGTTTTCAGATGTTTCGTTACCATACTAGGTGACATCAACAGTGAGCCTCCGGTGAAGCACTGGTGTTAGTGACCGACACTATACACATACAAACCTTTTTCCATACAACCTTGTGCACTTGTGAACCATATGGCAAATGCAGTTCATTACTTTTAACTTGGCTATAAGTCAAGTTGTTGATTTTTGTGGCTTTTGACTGAAAGGTGCCGTGCCAAAATATTTGTCCAACATTTTCCACACTTCCTTGAGTCAACAGGTTGCTAATTTGCAGATGATGATCATAAGATGGCTGAAGAATTTAATTAGCAATTAATTTGTAATTAAGGATACCAGAGAGCAGGGGAATCCTGAAGTGGTTGAGTATGAGATGCCTGACAGCATACTTGAAAAAAGTAAATGTTTAGATAGATTAAGTAGAAGGAAGATGAGGTGCCAGGACCCAATGAAAAATATCCTAGAATTTGGAGACAGACAATTGCTGTATCGCATAAGTTATACTTTAGGCACAAATCTGTGTCAAAAACAAGAGACTAGCGGAAGTAGAACCCATTTGTAAAATGGGAGACATAGATAATCTATGTAGTTACAAACCAGTTGATTTAGTAACTATGGTAGGTAAGGTTTTGGTAAAGTCAAAAAGGAAACCAATGTAGTTAGTTCAAGTTTGAAAATCCGTCTTTGGTCAAGTCTTTAGTCATCTGACTTAATACCCTTCAATGCAGTTCGATGTCAAATGTTGTTTCATTGTGCTCCTTTGAAGAACTTTAGATGTTTTATATTAAGGTTGTTATGTAGATTCAAGTTTTTATATATGAACATACAAAAAAGGAACAAGAGTAAGCCACTTAGTCCTTCGAGTCTGCTTCACTATTTAATAAGAATTTGGCTGATCTGATTTTAACTTCAACTCTACATTCCTGCACACACCCTATAATCTTTTATCCTCTTGGCAATCAAGAATCGATCTACCACTGCCTCAAAAATATTTAAAGATTTTGCATCCACTGCCTTTTGAAAAAGATAATTTCAAAAATTTAAAATCTTCTGGAAGTAAAAAAATGTTTTCACATCTCATTTTAAAATAAAGATAGGAACAGCCATGGGCCATTCAGCCCATCCAACTTATCCCACTACTTTATATGATCATGGCTGATTGAACAATTCAATGCCTTCTGCTCTCCACATCTCTATAACCCTATGCACCACTGGTAATTAGAAATATATCAAACTCTATCTTAATCATCCTCAAAGACAGAATGTCCACAACCCTCCATTGCATGGAATTCCAAAGGTTCACAACCCAATGAGTAAGATAATTTCACCATTTAGTGTTATTCCATTTATTTTTGAATGGTGCTGCCTGGTTTTAGACTTCTCAACCAAGGGAAATGTCTTAGCTGCATCTGCCTGTCTCTTCGTTTAAGTATTTGTAGCTTTCAATGAGATCACCGGAGTATCCAGATGGGGTTTGATGAACTTTTATTGCATCCCCTCTCTCAGAATAATATCTTTCCTGAGATAAGGAGACCAAAATTGTACACGGTGCTCTAGATATGGCCTAACCAAGCTCTATACATGCTAATTTTTCAAGGAATTAATTCTCTAAGTGATTTAAGTTCACTTGGATCCAGGTTTGCTGATTATTTCTATGTTAGCAGGTTTAAATGATTTTATCCTTTCCAGCCTCTTTCAACTTCCTTGCAGTCTCCTTCTCACAACCCTTTCCATTTGTAGCCTCCTTCCTTCTCAAAGTTTTTTCTCCCTTGCTCAAATATCCTCTTCTTCATGCTCCCCCATTCTTCTCCCCCTTGTACCTAATTACTGCTCCATCCCCTTATGTCTCCTTTCTTCTTTCTGTACACTCCCACTCAGGTGCCCTCTCCTCTCCTCCTCAATGCATACCCTATCTTCATACCATATCCTTGTTGCACCCTTCATTTCCACCCCACCAGCAACCCACTCTGACTTGGCCAACAGCAAACACTGCTCTCTGTACCCTCACCGTCAGAGGCCCAGACTTGGTCAATGGAGGGTTACAGGCCAGGTGGTTTAGGCATGGAGAGGGGGGGTAGTGAGGAACAATTGGAGAGATGTGGAGGAGAGCACGAGGAGGATAGATGGGGAGAGGTAAGCAAGGAGGGAAGTAAGAATCTTGGAGGGGATGAAAAAGGAGGAAAGGACAGGAGTAAAGTGAGAGTGGACGAGGAGAGGTGGGAACAGTCAACAGGGAGAGGGAAAGGACAGAAGAGAGCAAGAAGGGGAGGGAATGGGGAAAAGGAGAAAATGAGAGAGAGGGAAAAGAAGATCAGATGAGGGAAAGGAGAAGGGACAGAGGGATTGGAATGGGAACAGAAGGGATGCGAGAACACAAGGACACTTCAAGCTGGAGGCATCTCTGAAGACAATTTTTTTAAAGATTCAAATGTGGGCACAGCTGCCAAGCCATCAATATTGATAGAGACTTCTTACACAGAATTGCCTCATACCTACTGGATAGGTCAGAAAAAGGTGTCAATGTTCCTGACCTGATGCTAGGGGGATAATGCCAGGCAATGTGTGTTTTAGCCTCATAGGCGTGGGGAGGAGGATGCTCCTGGCTGAGTCCCCAATATGCTCCCATGTTATGATTAGGTTAGATTCCCTGCAGTGCGTAAACAGGCCTTTGGTCCAACCAGTCCACACCGACCCTCCGAAGAGTAACCCACCCAGACCCGTTTCCCCCAAACTAATGCATCTAATACAATGGGCAATTCACCTGACCTACACATCTTTGGAAACTGGAGCACCTGGAGAAAACCCACGCAGACAAGGGGAGAATGTGCAAACTCCACACAGACAGCCACCCAAGGCTTGAATTGAACCTGGGACCCTGGTGCTGTGGGGGAACAGTGCTAACCACTGAGCCACCATGCCAACATGTTTAGTTGTTCCTAATTAGTTAGCAAATGATATAAGGTGGACAGCTCATTTAAATATAGCTCTGGCAAGATCACTGAGAGTTGGATTGTATCAGGCAGACAACCCTAAACACAGTTTTCAGAAATTCCCCCTCTGACCATCTTCCATGAGGCAGCTAAATTCCCCTTATGACCTCGTGTAGCTTCTCCAGCAAGAGAAACGGCTTCTCAGCATTTGCCAATCAAGTCCCCTCTGAATCTTACATGTTTCAATTTAGCCCATTACAATCTGTCCACAGGGTGTAACTGCGGAATCCCGCAAGGAATGAATGCTCCCGAACATCTGCTGTTGGTGTGCTGTGTAAATACATGACACATAATACTAGGAAAATGAATTATAAAACTATCTTATTTTGGTTAATTTTGTACATGCTGATAAGCAATATGCATACTTACATTGGAGATAAAGAGACAAAAAAAAACAATGTGCATTTTTAGACATAATGTACAAAGGTGTAATTTTTGGAAAATATGGAGAGGGGTTGTTAATCAGGGTATTATATTAAAATATTTATGTTTGAATCCTTCAGTATATTCTATCTTAAATTTGCAGCCAATTCATAATTTTGATGATTGCTTGCCTTCTTTGCCTATTGCTATGTAATAATTAATGTGTTTACGTAGGAAGATGTACGTTTTCTAGCACAGAAAAAGGCAATTTAGCCCAACTTGTCCATATTGTTGTTTATGGTCTCCATGGACCACTTCCCATTTTCCTTCATTTTGATCGATCAACAGATTCCTCTCTTCATGCATTCCCTCCTATGTTTATCTGACTTTCCCTTAAACGCATCTTAGTGATTATTGTACTGCTCATTTTAATATTTAACTTAAATAAATTGTGAAATGTTCTAACTTTTCGCTGTGTAATGCTGAGTTTGGTATATATACAAAGATTCTCACGGTTTTTAAATCTGAGGTGATAAGGATGGAGCCTTGAACATTTTCCCATGCATACTGTTCTTGGCTCCAATCCATGCTTTCCTTTCCAGTCCTATAACAGTAACAGTTTCCCTCTTCCATTTAGCAGATCATCACACTACCTCTGTTGAATTGCTATTCCTTGCAAAGCCTTCCATTACGTTTTCATCACTCAGGTAAAGGAAAAAGAAAGAAAATTTGACCAATCATTTTAACTGAATCATGTTATTGGAATTTGTTTACGAAAGGCTGATGATTGTTTGGAGTTTCTTTTAGTCATAATTTCATTGGTGTACCAATTCAAGGTCCGTCAACAGAACAGAGGTGAGCTTGAAATAACATGAAGGCAGGAAGCACTTAGACTACTTAGGGATTACCCAGTGATTAGATGTTAAATCATATTTAATTATATTTTCTGATGCATTCACTTTGATTTTGAAACACTTTGCTTAAGTAATGTTTCTTCTCACAGAAACCATGTGTGCTTTTTAGTTTCATTTGTCTTTGTTTTATGCTTTTAAAATATTGACTTGCTGACCTTAGAAATTTTGGGTCATTGAAATGTGTATGTCTATCATGATCCTTTTGTAATCCTTTGTTAGTATTTGCTACCCTATGGAAATGTTTTCTCTGGACTGGTAGCCTTGGGAAGCTGATGGTGGGAAGTTAGAATGCAGTATTCCCCAGTATTGTGTCAATTTTTGTACAGCTTCACCGGAATGAATGAATTTATTGAGAAGATGGGGTCTGTTGCAAGCAGATTAGTTTGTACAGTCCCATTCGGGTTGCCAACCCTGCAGGATTATCTTGGAAACTTGGAATTTAAAGACCAATTTCTGGATGTGCTGCCAAGAATTCCCCGGGATAGAAATCAGAGGCATGTTAAAAAGAAAACTGAATTTTCTTTGCATGTTATTAGTTATTCATTATGAAAATATTAATGATGAAGGATAAAGCAGTAGAGCAACAGGAAGTGGAAGGTCATGTGTTAGACCATTATAAGTAATTTTGTGGGAGATGACATCCCAAAAAATTAGAACAAAATCCCTCTCACAGTAATGAACCTGATAGGTGATGATGAGAATGAAGGAGGAGCTGTAGGGAGGATGGGATTGATGGAGGTATGATCAAGGCAGGGGGAATGGTGGAGTGTTTGGGGTGGGTGCTTGCTGTGTTGGAATGTAGTGTGTTACTGAGGGAGGAGGGGAAATTGGGGTTAGGTGATGTGTGAAGGTTACCTTTTAATTCTTCGTCCTGGCAGTAACTGACTTTGGATACCAGCCTGTTTTGCTATCAGAACAATTGGTACAAATGGCTCAGCTCCTACAAGGCCAGAAGCAGACACAGCAGAGTTACAAATCATGCCAATTCCTTTTTGTAACCTGTGTCACAGTGGAAATGTCACGTCCCTGTTGTTTTATACAATCCGATGTTGACTGTAGTAAAGCTGCCAATATAAAGCCATTTATCTCTCATCTGGGTGCGTTTCAAGGCCTGATCCAGAGTAACTTTCTCACTGAGCGAGACTGTACTTGGATATGCTGTGATAGTATCTGTGTAATCTTACGCAGATCTCTAGAACACTGCGTTCCTTAATTTGCGTTCTCATGTGCAACCATCAATTTCCGTCACCCCATCCTTGGCTGCCTGAATCCTAAGTTCTAGGACGCCTTCATTAAACCTCTTTCATTGCATTCTCTTTTCAAACTATCGGTCAACCCTTTGGCCAAGCATTAGGTCAACAGTCCCAATATCTCCTTATGAACTTTGAAGCTAAATTTTCTTGGATAAGGTTCCTTGAAATGTTTTTTTTAATTCAATCACGGGATGTGGGCATTGCTGGCTGGCCAGCATTTATTGCCCATCCCTGGTTGCCCTTCAGAAGGCAGTGGTGAGCTGCCTTTTGAACTGCTGCAGTCCTTGCGACAATGCATGACAATAAACACATCATATAAATACAAATAGCTATTGTTGTTGGCTGATCACAGCAAATGGACCATTAATTCAATCTGCTGTTCCTATTCAACACATCCCAGCTCTTGGACTTAGCATGGCAAATAGAAGTAATACATTAATTTGGGAAAACTTGTTTTTAATGGTTTGCCCTTACATCATTCCGTGGCTACAAATTTAAAATAACCCTTTCATTTGTGAATGTTCTGTGGACTCCTGAGAGATGCAAATCATTGGCATCTTGAGGCCATACTGGAACATGCAAGGCACTATATAAATGCAGATCCTTTTGTTTTCTTTCCTGAACTGAGGAGATAATAAATCTTCTGTTTATATTTCTTTTCCCCCTACACTACTGCCATACAACAGTAGTGCTTATTTTCTGCAGCATCCATGTGTGTGTGTGTGTGTGTGTAGGTGCAAGACACAGTGAAAACACCAGTTGTATAGATTGCTTTATTAATATTCCATCACCTGGAAAAGCATGTAGCCAAGGAACCAGTGACAAGCAAACCCTGGTAGAGGCAATGCCTATGTGAAAGAAAAAGTGAGGGGAGGGTGAAGATCAAATCAAAATAGAGTTGGAGGGGGAAATAAAGCAGTGTCCATCTCTTCCTAAAGACATCAAGAGTATTGGTGGACACCACATGGTCCTTCTCTAGGGACACCTGGGCCCAAACATAGCCGCAGAAGAGTGGCAGGTAGTTAACCATAATAATCCCATCCACAGCCTGCTGCCTGGACAATGCAGATCCCTTTATCTGATCAGGTTTTGTTATTACCAACTTGTCCAAGTCAAATATTATCCACTCCTGCTCTGCCTGGACTAATTTTAATCCATTCTTATTGAGTACAATCACTTATACAGATTGAATAATTTTGTGCAATAAGTGCTTCACCTTTTTAAAAACTGTTTTTTCATGTCATGTCTGTGCAGGTGTAGGACACAGTGAAGGACAAACAAGTGTGTAAATCTTTATTTATATTCCACCACCAGGAAGAAAGGAAACACCCGAGTGGCCAGTGGCAAGTAATGCCCTTCTCATCAAAGGGCAATGCTGCGTGATCAAAAAGTGAAAGGGGAGGGCAGAGACTAAATCAAAATAGAGTCAGTGGGGGAAATAACGCATTCCACATCCTGCGGTTCCCACCCCTCCCTGAAAACCTCAAGGGTGTTGGTAGACACCACGTGCTCCTTCTCCAAGGACACCTGCGCATGGACGTAACCATGGAAGAGGTGCAGGGACATTCCTGTTTAGTATTTTTCTTGCTCTTTTTTAAACAAGTGCATAAATCTTTATCTATATTCCACCACTAGGAAGAAAGGAAACACCCGAGTGGCCAGTGGCAAGTAATGCCGTTCACATCAAAGGGCAATGCTGCGCGATCAAAAAAGTGAAGGGGTTGGCAGGGATTAGATCAAAATAGAGTTGGAGAGAGAAATAAAACACTCCACACCTTGCAGTGCCCACCTCTCCCGAAAGACATCAAGAGTATTGGTGGACACCACATGCTCCTTCTCTAGGGACACCTGGGCTCAAACATAGCTGCAGAAGAGTGGCAGGCCGTAATAATCCCCTCCACAGCCCACTGCCTAGACAATGCCGATCCCTTTACCTGATCGGGCTTTGTTATTACCAACTTGTCTAAGTCAAGTATCATCCATTTCTGTTCTGCCTGGACTAATTTTAATCCATTCTGATTGAGTACCATCATTTATACGTATTGAATAATTTTGTGCAATAAGTATTTCATCATTAAGTGCAATCATGGCCCATTATCCCATTTGACTGATCATGAGTTAATGAAAGAGCAATTCGAATTATAAAAGATCTTGGGAGCCCCTGTGTGTTATTGCATTTCAGGAGTGTTTGAGCACTATGTTATGGGATTAAGTTCAAATTGTAATTAATATATGCTGTGCTATTTATTGGTGTGTTCAGAATAATCGCAATGGCGCACTCAAATCTTTGTGGACAGACCAACACAGGCCAAATGCTATTAACCTTAATGAGCAGTGTTTGATGATGGAGAACAAGTTCCTGGATTTCCCTGTCAATAAACCACTCTGACAGTCAAAACAAACACATAGAAGGACTATCTAAGAGCTGGCTGTATGCTAAAGTAGACTAGGTATTAAAAAGAAAGCTGAGAATGCCCAATCTCTCCTCTTTCTTATTATTTGACTACACAAAAGATCTCAAGGAGGATTGATTTGAACAAAGTAGTAAATTTTACCTTCCATTAAATATCCTGAACATTCACAAAATTAAACACTGTTCATCATTTGAGCCATGGTTCTGAATCAAAATGCCATTTCTTTTCTTTCGTGAGTAGGACAAGGTCACTGTAGGTTAAGCTAGTAAAAAGTAGTTTGGGGTTTATATTAGAAAATAGAGTGCTTACAACACAAAATAGTTCTTTAAATAAACTAATGGGAGGAAAAGAATAAACACTGAAATAATTTGTAAAGCAACTTGCACCAAGCCTTATTCATCCATCACCCTCTCTCTGTTCTCTGACTCACGTTAGCTCATCTTTAAGCAACAGTTCAATTTTGAAATAATTACATTTATTTTCAAATTCCTCTTTCCCCACCCTCCCCTTCAGCAACCCTCAAAGGTCTCTGCAATCCTCCAGTACTGGTCATTTGTGCACTCCACATTCATCAGCAGAATTTTCCAGCAAATAATTCCTCAGTATGTGGGAATTGACAACGTGTTGTATCCCGATGCAGTAACCACATGGCTAGCAGCTAAGATACAGTTAGGATGTGAGTCTTTCCTTTAGTATTTCTTCATGATTCAACATAGCTCAGCAGGCTCCAATTCAGAAGATAGTGGTCTCTAACTGTACTCTAAGGTGATGACACACCAGGTCCAAGGAACTGAATAATTGGTCTAGGTTTCCACATTTCATATACTGAGTAGATTCTCTAGACTAACGCTTCAAAAAAGAAAGGAAAATGGAACCTTTCATTTATATATCGCTGCTAATTTCTCCAGAGTGCCCCAAAGCATACTGCTGCCAATGAACTGCTTCTAAGACAGGGTTGTAGGGCTGAATCAGGTGGGCTGGCATTACAGAATGACAGAAGCGTTACAGCTCAGAAAGAAGCTATTCGATGGGGGAAAGCATCAGGCAGGGAGTGGGATCTTTTCCCAACGTTCAGCAAAAACCTATTCACTGATGCTCAGTTTGGGTTCCACCAGGGTCACTATGTTGCTGACTTCATTGCACCTTTAGTCTAAACATGGACAAAAGAACTGGACTCCAGAGGTGAGATGAGAATGACTCCCTTTAACATCAAAGAGGTATTTGATCAAAGCAGCATTCAGGTAACCACCTGATGAAGCAGTGCTTCAAAATCTGGTGCTTCCAAATAAACCTAGGCAAAAGTGAGGACTGCAGATGCTAGAGATTAGAGTCAAGGTTAGAGTGGTGCTGAAAAAGCACAGCAGGTCAGGCAGCATCCGAGAAGCAGGAAAATTGACGTTTCTGGCAGGATTCCTGATGAAGGACTCCTGCCCGAAACTTCCAAATAAACCTGTTGGACTATAACCTGGTGTTATGTGATTTTTAACTTTGTCCACCTCAGTCCAACACCGGCTCCTCCAAATCATGGTATTTGATCATGGAAGGGATCCAGAAACCCTAGCAAAACTGAAGTCAATAAGAATAGGGGAGGAATTTCTGCTGGTTGAAATCATACCCAGAATAAAGGAACTTGGTTGTGGTAGTTGGTGGTCGATCAGCTCAGTCCCAGGACATCACTACAGACATTCTTCGGGCTTGTGTCCTCTGTCCAGTCATCTCTAGCTAGGTTAGAAATAGGGATGCTTGCTGATGTTTGTAAAATATTCAGTGCCATTTGTGGCTCCTCAGAATATTGAACAAGTGGTGTGTGTCCATATGCAGCAAGACCTGGGCAACATCCAGACTTGGGCTGGTATGTGGGAAGTAGTATTGATACCACATAAATACTAGGCAATGACCATCTTCAACAAGATAGAATTTTATTGTGTCTTAGAATCAGAGTCATAGAGGCATTCAGCATGGAAACAGGTCCTTTGGTCCAACCAGTCTATGTCAAACATAATCCCAAATAGTCCCACCCACCTGCTCCTTGCCTATATTCCTTCAAACCTTTCCTACTCATGTACTTATCCAAGTGGCTTTTAAAAGTTGCAATTGTATCCACATCCACCACTTCCTCAGGAAGTTCATTCCACACATGAACCACCCTCTGTATAAAAGAATTGCAACTCATGTCTTTTTTAAATCCCTCTCCTCTCACCTTAAGAATGTGTCCCCTTGTCTTGAAATCCTCTTCTTTATATTCAATGACATTATCATCACTGAATTCCCTCCCAGTATCATCATTCTGGAAGTTACCATTAACCAACCATGTACAGTAAATGCTGTGACTACAAGAGCAGGTCAGAAGCTAGGAACTCTGTGGAGAGTAAAAACATAAGAACTAAGAACAGGAGTAGGCAATTCAGCCCCTCGAGATTACTGCACCATTTGATATGCTCGTGGCTGATCTCATCTCAGCTTTAACACCACTTTCCTATCCAGTCTCCATAACCTTTCAACCTGTTACTAATTAAAATTCTGTCTATCTTTTCCTTAAATTTACTCAATGTCCATATCAAGCACACCCTGGAGTAGTGAATTACACAAATTCACACCCTTCTGAGTTGAAAGTGCATTACTGCTACTTCACTACTATCGGATCAAAATTCTGAAATTTTGTAACAGCGCTGTTGGTGCAGCTACACCACATGGACTACAGTGGTTCCAGAAACAAAGTTAAAAACTACACAACACCTGTTTATCATCCAACAGGCTTACTTGGAAGTGCAAGTTTTCAGAGTGCTGCACCTTCATCAGGTAGCTAGAGGGGCAGGATCATAGGAATTTATAGTAAAAAAAATGTCATACAATTGATGCAAAGTATTGAACAAACTTAGATTGCTGTTAAGTCTTTTAGCACTGAGAAAGGGGATGCAGGTTTTGAGTGACTAACAGGTAAATCCCAGAACTTCTTTCAGGTCACAATCCCAAGATAACTTCAGGTTTTATAAAAACAAAGTGATATCTCAGTTCAGTCAATGCATTTAAGGTGTGAGGTTAGAGTCTGTCTGCATCCCAACCTAAGTCAGACTGGTTCTAGTTCCAAAGCAAGAATTTATAAAATGTCACATGGACTGACTGCCTACAGATTGTGTGCTTTTTGAACAAAATAGAACGTATCTACAAATACAAGTCTGCAAATTCAAATTCACCCCATAGACTTATATGTGCTTGTGCATGCAGGTGAGGGAGAGAGTGAAAGATAGTGTGTATGTGTGTGTGAGAGTGTGTGTGCATAAGTGTAACGGAGCATATACACACATACCACTCACACAAAAGCATACACACACTCTTACACATGATTACACTCACATAGACCCTCTCTCAAACACAGTCTCTCTTAGACACGCACACACACACCCACACTCACACTCACGCGCACACCCTCTCATAGGCTTATAGTCCATCACACTCACACGCTCACACTCTATCAAGCACACACACACATATACACTCTCTCCTTCTCTCCTACACCCACCTTCTCCCTCCCTCTCACACGCGCACATATAAGTATATAAGTCTATTTGCAAATACATTCTATTTTGTTCAAAAAGCACACAATCTGTAGGCAGTCAGTCCATGTGACATTTTATAAATTCTAACTTTGGAAATAGAACCAAACTGACTTAGGACTGGGATACATCCAACTCTAAATTCACACTTTAATGCATTGCCTGAGCTGTGATGTCACCTTTTTTAATATAAAGGTTTAAGGTATCTTGGGAATACGACTTGAAACCAACTTCTGATATTTATATGTTAATGAATCGAAACCTGCATCCCCTATTCTAACTAATTAAAGACTTAACAGTAATCTAGGTTTGTTCAATACTTCGCATCAGTTGAATGACACTTTGATCTTTTACTCTCAGTTCTGTGTCCTATGATCCTGTTACCTGATGAAACAGCAGCACTCCGAAAGCTTGTACTTCCAAATAAATCTGGCACCTCCAAATCATGGTTGCAGGAGGCAGCTCACCTGCATCTTCTTAAGGGTAATATAGGCAGTGACTGCCACATCTTCTGAACAATTACAAAAACATTTCAATGGTCACCAGTTAGCTGGATTTTTAATTCAATAGGAAATTTGGCTAAACTGAGAGGAAATGCAATGCTACAGTCCGAAGGAATCTCTTAACGAAGGAACTGACTGATCAGAACTGTCACTGCAGTCAATTCTGCCCTCTAATGTTAAGATTAGGCATTGCAGTAGGCCAAACAGAAAATATATTATTTCAATGGAAACAAACCCCACTATGACTTAGTTTTTTAAAGATTTCCTTTGGTTCTGTTGAAATCGAGCTTCATGTTCATCAGTTGAGTCTCCTTAAGAAAAGGTAATGTACAAATTTATTCCTGTGTTGATGACATTGATAAAACTATAGCTCCTTGTTTTCTGCAAATTTCACACTTCATTAACAAGATAAATGAGGCCATCAGGTGAGTTTAAACTTCAAAAGCTCCCCACACTTGTTAATGAACATTAAAATCTTTGGACACGCATCTTAAAAACTGTGTGAACTTATGTAATTATCACATACTTTCCTGCTGTCCTGAACCACATTCTCCCTACACAGTGCCCACTAATATCTCTGTGTTCAGCCTGACTGGACCAGATCATTAAAGAAAAAAATGCTTAAATTTATATTACAATCTTCATAACCTCCTGAACTGCTTTAGAACCAGTTAATAGTTTTGAAATATTGTCACTTTCATGACTTGTTCACCTATCACTCAAGTACTTGCTGCCCTATACTATCTGAGTGTTTGGTAAGACCAGGGCAATAAAATACTCATCCCTATATTTAATCCTTCCTGGCCTTGTACCTAGCGGCTTCTGTAACCTCCTCAAAGCCCTATAACCCTCTTTGATTTAAATGCCCCTCCAACTCCAACATCTTGTGTGTTGTCTGCTTCTTTCGTCATTCAACATCTTTTGTTTGAGGGGGTTAAAATCCAATCCCAGCTGGGATACATGAAGCATTTCCTTTTCAATGTGGAAGAACAGGGCTAACATTTCAAAGACCGGTGGTCTGTCCAACCTGGACTGGAATAGAAATAAACCAGGAAAAGTAAAGTGTAAGAAAAATGGAAAAACATCAATTCAGACTAACTGGTCTGAATAATTTTGTACAAGTACAGATATTTGAAATACAGGAGTTCTATCTGGAGAATATTAAACCAGTTCTGACCAGTTTTATGGGATCCAGTTCTACTAGTTTTACCATTAATGGAAAATATGAAGGGTCAGAACTTATGGCATTCATTGTTTTTAATATTTAAATTACATAGCAACATTAGGCAAAATTGAAAGTGTGGCTAACAATAAAAATCTAAATGTTGCTGTTTACTATAAGCTTTGTGGAAATGGCACCTTACCCTATAACTCACCATTGAAATGTGTGTCATTTTTATTTGGATACAGTGTACAGTAAATATAGACTAACATTACTGAAAATTGGTACTTGTCCATATCTACCTAAGAACACTTTTTAATGGCATTTTTAATATTAATTACCTACAAAAATCTTCTCTGGCCCTGAAAACTAACTTCTACATGTATGATGTTGCAATTTTTTAGCTTTTAATTTTGTTGCAATAACTTCTTTAAAAATTTGCATTTTTATCTCTGTTTCTGATACCAATTTTATTTTCCATCTCTGTTTTCTACTCTGTACTTGAATTGCTAGTGAATATAATATTTTGACTCTTCCTGGTTCAGATGCTGAGCAATTCATTAACATTTCTTCAATATGATTGCTTAAGGAGGTCACTTAGTTAGTTTGCACAGATTCCAAAGGGTATGTAGACGGCACTGCACTGTTCACACTTTTTACATGCAGTACTTACTTGAAATATCTTACTGGAATTAAATAAACAAGAAACAAGAAATATGCAAAGCAGGTACAAATTTGTTGCATGGTTATGGTCAATTCTGACCTATTTTGGGAAAGAAAATCCATGCAACACAGAGAATCAGCAAATCCCACAGGGAAAGCTGCAGAATGCTTTATCATGTGTACCTTTCAGCACTAGTCAGCTGCCTTCCAAAAACAGATTTTTTGACAGCACGGGAACTTAATCCTGCTAGTTTCTCCATGAACCCCTTATCCACCTGGGTTTGGGGTAGGGGGCTGGGGTGGTGGGGACAAAGGACATGGAAGAAGATATTCAGGTCCTAAAATTATTGAATTTAACATTGAGTCCTGAAGACTGCAGGACCTCCCAAGGGGAAAATAGGATGCTGTTCTACCAGCTGGCACTGAACCTTGCTGGAGCATTGTTGAAATGGCAAACAACAGAAAGCTTGGGTAATTTTTTGTGGACACCTTTATCCGTCCTCACACTCCAGGCCCTATCATCACATGAGCTGTTATCAGTACAGTCAATATATTTTCACCTTCTTATGGCCCCTATCATCAGCTTTTCTCTTTTTCTGGTATATCAATGTCTATTCCTTTGTTCACCTAACTGTCTTTCCCTCTCTCTGGGCTCCATTGCTACAATCATTACACGCCTTTTAACTTATCCACCACCACCACAACCCCAGCTCCCCATTCCCCACTCCTGACTTCAGCATATGTATTATATTTTGCTTGCTGCTACTAGTTCTGATGAAGGGTCACTGCACCAAAAATGTTGACTTTGCTTTGGCTCTACAGATGCTGACAGACCTTCTGAGTTTCTCCAGCAATTTCTGTTTTTGCTTCGAATTTCCAGCATCCACAGTTCTTGGTTTTATTTTACTCCTCAACTACCTGTGCTGTCCCCATCTGGATACTTCTGCTTGCCACTTCTGGTTCAAACAATGTCTCCTTGTAATATTCCAGCTCTGCCGATTTTTCATTCTCTGCACAGTTATAATACACTCTCTGTTCTCATGGTTAATTCACAATACAATGTTAGTTTTCAGTATATGTATTCTGAGTAGATTTCTGTGTTGAGGTAAAGACTAGTAGAACCAAGCATGGACCATGACTTTTCAGCATTGATATCAAACATTGTTAAGTTGGGTACAACATGAGCAGGTGCAAAATAAAGCTCTTCTTCACTTTTCATATGGATATATTTTCAACTTAACTTTGACATTAATTGCACCATGGGGACATTTTCATTTCTTTCACCAGTCACCACTGGGCCTTTGGAATGACATTGTCAACTTGTGTCACTTTGGACGAAGGTTGACCCCATAGGCCTTGATTTGGCCTGGACACAATCCCAGTCTCAGCTCGACAGGTAAGATGTTTTTTCTCAGTCTGAGAAGGAAAGCAACCCAGGTTAACCAGGAGATGAGATTGAATATCTATCCATCCTTTATATTTGGGAGTCTTACAGATGCTTGGGAGTTGAACCATTAGTCCCTTCCATCATTGTGATGATTGGCCCCAATATCATGGTAATGCACTTCAATACATTTTGTGCTCTGGGCTTATAACTAAATAGGAGGTGGTCCACTCTACCAGTTATTGATGATGATGGCATTCCTTCGAGCTTCATCCATTCCTGTGGAACAAACCTCTACATTCTCCTCAGCAGCAAACCAAGTTCACGTGTTTGCTGACAAGGTCAAAATTTTAAGTATATGATATAATATTTCTGTGGCCACTTTTAGCCTTTTGTGAAGCTGTTCTCCTCAAATTGTAAGCATTGAACTTGTATCTTATTTCCAAATTACATCGATAACATCAACGTGCTGTTGTGCCATTGGATTCTCTGAACACAAAAATGCTTCCTTGCCAGCTCATATATTAAAGTTGTAGGACGTTTGTAGTCCTTATGTCTGGAAGCTTCCATGTGATATAGTAAACATGTGCAGGATAGTAATGTATTCATCAAATTATCTTGAAGCTGTGGAATAAAAGAAATATTAGAAGTGAAACATTCTAACTTAGAAGTCAAAAATTCAAGATTCCTTTCAATCATTTTGAAGGGGAAATAAACTTTATGCAGAAAATATTCACCATGATTCAGTGAATAGTGTTCTCACCTCTGAGTTAGGTGTGGCTTTAAATACTAAGGAAATGCTACACTGCTGACATTTCTATCTTTTGAATGAGAGGTTAAATTGAGATCATGTCTGCCTCACAGGTAGATGTAAAGGATCTCACAGTATAATTTCAAAGAGGGGACATTTACCAAATACATACATACAAATTAAGCCATTCAGTCATAGAGTCATAGAGTCATATAGATGTACAGCTCGGAAATAAACCCTTTGGTCCAACTCGTCCATGCCGACCAGATATCAATAGACAATAGACAATGACAATAGGTGCAGGAGTGGGCCATTCTGCCCTTCAAGCCAGCACCACCATTCATTATGATCATGGCTGATCATCCTCAATCAGTATCCTGTTCCAGCCTTATCCCCATAACCTTGGATTCCACTACCCTTAAGAGCTCTATCCAACTCTTTCTTGAAACCTAATCCAATCACATTTTCCAGCACCCGCCCCATATCCCTCTAACTGGATTAGTGGTGCTGGAAGAGCACAGCAGTTCAGGCAGCACCTGAGGAGCAGTAAAATCAACGTTTCGTGCAAAAGCCCTTCATCAGGACCTAGTTAAAAATCACACAACACCAGGTTATAGTCCAACAGGTTTAATTGGAAGCACACTAGCTTTCAGGGCAACGCTCCTTCATCAGGTGATTGTGTCGCTCCAAAAGCTAGTGTGTTTCCAATTAAACCTGTTGGACCATAACATGGTGTTGTGTGATTTTTAACTTTGTACACCCCAATCCAACACTGGCATCTCCAATTCATCAGGACCTAGTTACCTAGTTTTTACCTTTTTACCATATCCCTCTAAACCTTTCCTATTCATATACTCATTCAGATGCTTTTTAAATGTTGCAATTGTACTAGCCTCCACTACTTCCTCTGGCAGCTCATTCCATACATGTACTACCCTCTGCGTGAAAAGTTTTCCCTTAGGCCTCTTTTATATCTTTCTCCTTTCACTCTAAACCTATGCCCTCTAGTTCTGCACTCACCCACCCCAGGGAAAAGACTTTGTCTATCCATGCGCCTCATGATTTTATAAACATTATAAGGTCACCCCTCAGCCTCCGAAACTCCAGGGGAAACAGCCCCAGCCTATTCAACTCTCTTACAGCTCAAATCCTCCTATCCTGGCAACATCCTCGTAAATCCTTTATGAACCCTTTCAAGTTTCACAACATCCTTCGATAGGAAGGAGACCAGAATTGCATGCAATATTTCAAAAGTGGCCTCACCAATGTCCTGTATAGCAGTAACATGACCTCTCAACTCCTGTACTCAATACGCTGACCAATGCAGGAAAGCATACCAAGCACCTTTTTCATTATCCTATCCACCTATAATTCTCCTTTCAAGAGCTATGAATCTACTATCCAGGGTTTCTTTGTTCAGCAACACTCTCAAGGACCTTACCATTAAGTGCATGAGTCCTGCTAAGATTTGCTTTCTCAAAATGCAGCACCTCGCATTTATCTAAATTAAACTTCATCTGCCACATCTCATCAGACCATGTCTGAATTGACTGTAACCTCTAATCTGCAATCCCGCCTACCTCATATAACCTTTTAACCTCTTACTTAACAATCATTGATCTAAAAATTGAGGATTCTTCTTCCATTAACTTTACAGTAAGAAAGCACCAAGGAGTCATGACCCTCTGAGAGAAAATGTTTCACTTCATCTCTGTCCAGGGTCCTAGCCAGTTAACAATTCTTAACCAAAATCACAAAAATGGGCAAATTGTTATCATTAACACACTGCTGTTTGTGGAATCTTGCTGTGAATAATTTGGCTGCTGTGTTACAATAGTGGGAAAAAACAATAAATGTACTTAATTGGTTACAAGGACATAAAAGATACCTTGTCTATGCAAGTCATTTCTTCTTTGTATTCACTTAGTTTAATGACTCATCCAAAAGATGTCATCTCCGACATCACAGCATGCACCCAGTTGCCCTTGGGAGTCAGTCTAGACTTTGTGCTGACAGTTTGGGAGTGGTGTTTGAACTCATGACCTTTGGAGTCAGCTCAACCATTTTTGACTTACCTGTGGACAAACTGCACAAACGATTCCCAATGGATAGTTGTGAAACTTTATTTTGAATTTCTAAGTGAGTTATGAAATGTGCTTATAACATGAGTTTTAATTGTTCTTTAATTGTTCTTTTGATTTTAGTGATACTATGTTTAATATAATTTAATACTGTATTCAATATAAGCAGAAAATCATATATCTTTGGTTGGGATACTGAACATTTCCTGACTGATAATTTAGGTTTTATGAGCTGTTGTAGTTCTGCAGATAACTTGTTACTTGTGGGGCTTCAGAAAAGATTTATATCTCAGGAGGACTGGATTAAAAACATTTTAAAGTTCAATAGAGCTGCTCATACCCGGTACCCACGATGTACTTTTAAGTGAAGTGCTTTTTTGAATTTGGATTTGATTTATATGTGAAATATGATTCAGTCACATTTACAGCCTTCTCATAGAATCTTACAGAATCAAGGAGACAATTTGGCCTATTGTACCAGTTTAATTCATCCCACTCTTCCCTGCTCTTTCTCCCATTGCCCTGCAAATTTTACCCTTTGAAACAAATTTCTTTAGGAAGCTACTACTAAATTTGCTTACACCAACCCTTTCAGACAGTGCATTCCAGATCAAAACAGCTAACTGCAGAAAAACAAACCCAGAAATTTTGCTCATCTCCTTTTGGTTCTTTAAGCAATTATCTTAAAAGTGTATCTGAAGTATATTGGGCCATATTCTGTGGCTTGTTTAAGGGGAGGTTTTACTATGGCGGCAGAGTGCAGGCTGCAGGGAATTGTACATTATGTTAATCCATTAACCATAAAGTAAACACCTTATCTCCCATGGGGTTAAAGGTCACCTGAGCTGATGCAAGTAGTATGTAGTTCACAAGAGAAATCTGCCCACCTAAATTTAATTACACATTTAGAGAAAACATACGTATGCAGTGCTCTTTGACCTGAACCCAAGAGCTCTGCTCTGGGAAAATGTAGCTTTGCAAGTACATACAGTGATCCAGTTTAATGAAAAACTTTCTAAAAGTGTCCTCTCTTTCCACTGCCATAGTCACTAGACAAGATTATATTGTAGGGCATAGTTACTGATTTTATAACTCAACTCTTTGGTGCTAAGGACAGAGTATTTCCTACACTGGGGTTTTCTGCAACTGCAATTAAATGTGGCAGAAAACTGCGGCTCTCTCTAGCCTTTAGATTACCAGTGACTGCCCCTGAGGAATGTGAGTTGGCAGCTGGGGAGGCCAGGTCCTCACAGGTCTCAGATTGATGATGCAAGCCGACAGACCTTAGCATTTCAATATTCCATCACTGTATCCTGCAACACCTCAACCCTGGCTGCTGTGGGTGTCAGGTGGTGAAATTAATGAATGTTTGGAGGGAATTGGCAACAGCTAGATTGCATTGTACAATAAACATCAATTATACTTTGCATAACACCAAACCAACGAGAATGGTATTAAAATGTGGCTGTCATTGTTTGTTTAGATCTAATTGTTTTGATGTCTTATTTCTAACATTATTAAAACCTGCTTTAGATCTCCAAACAAGGTGACAGATCAGGAAACATAGTGATTGATGTTTTGCTAGCAAGATCCCATCATTTTGGAGTATAACCTGATTTTGGGTCATTATTGACAAATAATTATAGCGGGTTTTTCAGATAGTGTTGTGGTTAAAAAGCAGGAGATACATTTGCAATACATTTACATATGTAAAGGTTCAATAAAAGCAGTTAGTTTTCATTTTTTTAGTGACATGGGTTGGACTCCATGCAGCACCAGTCAAACCTCACACAAGCATACCTTCTGTCTTCTTTTGCATCAAAAGCTGTTGACCATAAGATAGTAGAGTCATAGAGTCAGAGTCATAGAGTCATACAGCATGGAAACAGACTCCTCAGTTCAATCATGCCAACTAGGTTTCCCAAGCTAAACTGGTGTCATTTGCCTGAGTTTGGCCCAAATCTCTCTAAACTTTTCCTATTCATGTACCTATCCAACTATCTCTTAAAGCTGTAACTTTATTGCATCTATCACATATGAACCATGCTATGTGAACAAGTTGCCCCTCAGGTCCCTTTCAAATCTTTCTCCTCGCACCTTAAAAATATGCCCCCTCGTTTGAATTCCCCCACGCTAGGGAAAGGACCTTTGCTATTCACCATATCTATGCCCCTCATGATTTTATAAACCTCTGTAAGGTCACCCCTCAAACTTGAATACTTCAGTGAAAGATGTCCCAGTCAATCCAGCCTCTCCTCATAACTTTTGTTTTCAAGTCGTTAAATCACCAGAATGAAGGCTCCCTATAATTGGCTCTGTCTCTTAGTGATGTCCCTTATTTTGGTACAAATTTTCTCCCTTCCCCTCCCTTGTATGGCTCAACAGTTCACCAGATAAACTTGAGCAATGAATGGTGCAGTCAGGCACCACATCTTAATGTTTTACATCAATACAAATGAGCCTCATTGTAGTTCTACCATTTTTTTGCCTGTATCCAGCCCCAGCTGCAGCAACAGGAGACAAGAGTTCAATTAGAATCAGGTACGTCTCAGGGGGAAATTTACCAAAACTCAGCTGTGTGTCAATTTCGGGGAATTTCTTGGAGGATTTCTCAGGCTACTTGTCCTTTGAATCATCCCATGTTAGAGTCCCTTTTTAAGGGAGGGCCTTTCTTTCTCTGATGCCCAATGTAGCAAAACTTCTTGACATTGTTGAATGTGGGAGCATCACATGGTGGAAAGCCTTTAAATGGTCGTTAATGATAACTTTAATTAAACAACAGGAAAAGCAAAGAAACAACAAACAAAAAACCTGGATTTAGTTCTGTGACTAAATAGGGGCTGTTTGCCTTTCAAACGACAATGAATCCACAGTCTATAATGATAGCTTCACCTAATTCATATCTACTGGAACTGGGTATCAATGAAGCCCTCTCAGGCTTGTAGCGCTTGATTTTATATTGCTCTATAATGCTGATGTTTCTCCTTCTGCATGTCCTCTGTCTGCCTGGGAGACTGCTGCTGCTCTCTCAGCTTTTCAGCGTCCATCGTATTCCCTCTTTGCTTCTGTTGCAAGGATTATGCAGCTCACTCTATATGGACTTTATTGTAAGCCCAACACCACATCATCACTCCCTCCCAAAAAACATCACCAGATTACTCCAAACATCAGAACATCATCTTCAGGAGACTACATGATGCTCTTGCTGGGAGAATGGGCTGCACTGTATCTATGCTCAGCCAGCAATCAAGGATTCATATCAGAGTTATCAGCCAAGGCTGCAGATGGTAGCTCTTGTCTCTCCAACAGCCATCCCTGTAAATACCTGGACATTGAAATGGAAAAGGAATCTGAAAATTGTCAAGCATATAGCCATCATTTCAGGTTACCTGGTGCAGATCTCTAACTAATAGCACTGATGATGGTAAATTAACCAGTTGTTCTGTGGTGCTGAAACCAGCAGTTCTATGGTATGATGCTCTCAACATGACATTTGTACAGTCTCTAACACCCTGAATATGCTCAAGTCAGCCATATTGGCAAAGTCTTATGCTTGGACTGCAGCATTGAACTCTTCCTGGGGAAATGAGGTGAAGCAGTGTCATCTGGCAGAAATCGGTAACAGCCTTAATTGAGAGGTCCTGCACAGCTCCCCTGATGCTCCATGGAAGCAGCCAGTTGCTCAAAATTCAGTGTCAGTTAACAGGCCCTGCTCCAGCAGGTGGCACAGCTCTGTGCCTGTGTCCCAAGTTATCCTCATTCAGTAATCGACCACATGCTTCACCCCTCTGGAGGAAATGACACTGACAGACTCCGGGCATCCTGTCCCTCCTTTGCATCCTGGGGGGACCTTCTCCTGTGACCTCTTTATGTGAAGACTGTTTGGCAGCTGCTGTTGGTCCTGGGATTTGAAGATGATGATACTGAGTCTTCTTCTCATCGTGTCTTTACACCTACACATTCCTATTCCATAGATGGTCCGTAAAGCTGAGTGGCAGGAAGTTGGGTGTGACATTATAGGAGGTTTCACAGGCTACATGAAGCCTGATGTGAATGCTCCTTCCCAGACTCTCTGAGATTTGTGAATTTGGAGTGTACTAACTAAGTGGTAGCACTTGTAGATTGCAGATTTAAAAGGAAAGAAAGAGTTGCATTTATATAGCAGCCTTGATGGCACTTTACTACCAATGAAATAGAGTCACTGCTTTACTGCAGGAAAGTCAGTGACTAATTGGAGCACAGAAATGTAGTACAAACTGTGATGTGCTCATGGTGGACACCAATTGGAGTATTTTCTTACTCCTCTTTGAAATAGTGACATCTGAGACAGAGCAAATGGGATTCTCAACTGAACCACAACACACCAATGGTGCAGTGCTCCCTCAACTCTGCACTGGTCTGTTGCCCTAAATATTGTGACTCCAAGTCTCTGGAATAGACTTGAAATAACAACCTTCTAGATGTCAGTGATATTAGTGCTATCAATTGAATCATAGCCAAATTAGGGAAAATATTCTTGAAGTCCATAGAAAAAAAATTGGTTAGCTTGGGCAATTGTGTAATAAAATTTTATTTCAATGTGATAAAGGTATAGGAAGGAGGAAAAGCATGTTAGTCAGCTTATCAAGCAATGCGGTTTGAGATCAAGTTTTGCATGAAAACATTCCTATTAAAAGCCTTAAGATTAAACAGTTAAGTTAAATGCACCAAATAAATTCAGGTTGCTGTTATTGCTGTTTCAAATAAGAATGTGACGAGCATCATTTATCCTCGACAATCAACCAATTCTTGTATTTCCATTGGAGTCTGGGACATATACTAGACAAGCTTTCAGAGATAATGCAAATACTATTCAAGTATTGGGTGGAGCAGGCTTCCAAGAAATTTACCAAAGGATGAAGAATTATTTTTCACAAAAAAATTCAGTTTTTTTGCAGCTTTCAGCAATTTAGAAGATTTAAAAGCTATTTTGCGGCCAAAGGAAGTAGTCAGGCCATTGGTATTAGAATATCACGAGGACTAAAAGGATTCAAGCCATTAAAATATGTGGTACTACTTATTGGTCCTATAAGAAATATGAAGGGCAAACCTATGTTTTGGTGCCCCCATGTGGCACACTTTTGCTCAGCATTTATCATCAACCAACACCAAACACAGAGAATTAAGTGATTTAATGGTAAGTGCATTATTTGTGTAATTCAAAGGTCTAGGCTAGACCTTTGGAGAAATGTGTTCAAATTCCACCATGGTATCTGGGGAAAATATAAGTTTAACAAAAATCTGGAATAAATGCTTGATTCATTTTGAAATTACTGGATTGATTATAAAAACCCATCAAGTTCTCTCAAGCTCTTCAGGGAAGGAAGTATGCCACCCCTACCCAATCAGGCTTGTATAGAGTCCACAGACTGTAGTGATTATCATGAAGTCAGTCAGGTGTACTTCATAGAATTTGAGTTCCCTGATTTGGACAGTTAATCTGGTCCAATTGGAGCCCTAGCTGACAGATCCTGACACTCTGAGAGCTGGCTTAGTTTCAAGGACTCTCCATGTGTGAATAATGAGTGACTTGCTGATGAGATACTGTCCTCTGTGGAGTTATTTTACAAACCAACACCATAACATGGTTGACTCTTAATTGTCCTCTAGAATAGTTCAGGAGGCAAGTTGCAGGCAGTTTATTCATTAGATGCTCAAAGATAGTTAGGAATGGGGAAGAAATGTTCACCTTGCCAATGATGCTCTGAATGAATACTTCTTTTAAAAAAAATTAACTGCTGATTGTGGGGACTTGCTCTGTGCAGATTGGCTGCTGTGTTTCCTACTTTAACAGCGTAAGAGGTCACACAATTATGACAGAGGCGAGGAGGAACTTCTTCTCTTAGAGGACAGTAAATCTGTAGAATTCTTTAACTCAGAGGGCTGTTGAGGATGGGTCACTAATGTATTCAAGGCTGAGGTAGATAGTTTTTTTTAATCACTAAGGGAATTGTGGAGTTTGAGGAAAAGGAAGAGAAAGTTTAGGATTATCAGATCAGGCATGACGTAATTCAACAGTGGAGCAGATTTGATGGGCTGAATGGCCTATTTTTGCTCCTATGCCTTTTGGTCTTATTAGAACAGTAACCACACTTGAAAATTACTTCACTAATTGTAAAGTGTTTTGGAATGTCTAAGACTGTGGAAGTCACAACAAAATTGCAAGTCCTTTTTCTTCAAGCTGTATTTTTAAGAAATACTTATTTGGCACTGGTATAGTTTATGATGGAACCTGATCTATACTGAGTAGCTACAGTTGGTTTAACAGCACTTTAGTTGAGAAGCATAAAATAGGCTTGACTATTCAGAAGTCCATAAATAGACCTGATGTCTGCAGGTTGAACAAGGATAAGATGACACTTGGCTGGGACTCCATGGACAATCCTCTGCTGCTGTCATATTAATAATAAGGTAAGAGATGATACACGTGCATGTGGAAATATTCATCGCAGAGGAGTCATTGGGGAAGATTTTGCTGGTTTCGAGCTGTATGCAGCACAGAGAGGTAAAAGGGACAGAAAAGATTGTATGCCTTTAGTGTAGTCTATCTAATTTGTTTTGTCTGTGGACAGAAAATCAGATTATCTCTTTCTGAGTAAATAATCCTTCCTGACTTAACTTCTTCAACAGGTAACACACAGGCAACAGCAATCAGTATTCATGGGAAGAAAAGTGAAAGAACGAGAGAAGGAAGGAAGTAAACTAATAAATTCTGATAATACTGAAGAAACTGCTGAAATTTAGAAAAAGTGCGATCAAAAGTGGGTGGCACAGTGGTTAGCACTGCTGCCTCACAGCGCCAGAGACCCAGGTTCAATTCCTGCCTCAGGCGGCTGACTGTGTGGAGTTTGCACATTCTCCCTGTGCCTGTGTGGGTTTCCTCCCACAGTCCAAAAATGTGCAAGTTAGGTGAATTGGCCATGCTCAATTGCCCGTAGTGTTAGGTGTAGGGGAATGGGTCTGGGTGGGTTGCGCTTCAGCGGGTCGGTGTGGACTTGTTAGGCTGAAGGGCCTGTTTCCACACTGTAAGTAATCTAATCTAATGCCCAGCATTAGTGAACTTCCAATAGGCTCTTGGTAAAAGTGGCAAGAAGCAAAGTAGGAAATCTTTATCACAACAACACTCCAGAAATCAGATCTTTCATTTTGATGTGGACAAGATAATGTGGATTATTAGACCTACATTATTATTCCACTACATCTATTCCCCAAAATATGGCTGAAGTGAATGTGTACAGAAGTCCATAAATTGATCCTTTAGAAGAAAGAAGTAAAACTTAACTGGCTAAACAGACCTTGGATGAACTCCAATAAATATTTTTAAAAGTTGCATTTATATCGTAACTTTCACAAACACAGGGCATCCCAAAACTCTTTACAGTCAAGTACTTTTTGAAGCTCAGCCATTGTTGTAATGCAGGAAAACATGATGGTCATTTTATGTACAATAAGGCCCCACAAATAGTGATGAAATAAATATTCAGGTATTCAGTTTCTCAGCACTGTTGGGTGTAGGATACATTCTAATCAGAGCTATTCTGTTCTGTATCTAATAGTGGTTTAGAATCTTTTACAAACTGTTAGGAAGATATTTTGCCCAGGATTATTTTTTGCCAATTATCTGAAATATCTTTCCTCTGGTTCCAACCATGCTGTTAGTGCAAACAGTTTCTGCCAATCAAAGAATTTTTTTTATTTCAAAAATATACTTTATTCATAAAATTATCTACAAGTACATACAAATGTTCTAAATCATATCTGTACAGTCTTTACAGAGAAAAACACAAACAAAATATTGGAATTTTGACATTTCTCAGAGCTTCTTTCCAGTTGCAAAATCTAAGGCAGTTTCTACTAATGCAGAAAACTACTTATGTTCATTTTGAGGCAAAAAAAACTCCTCATAATTTTGAATGTGCATATCAAATGTTCTCTTCTCTTGTATAAGAAGAATGATACTAACTTCTCTTATCTATCCATTTAACTGAAGCATTGTATAGTGCCATCATAAATATTGCATGGCTCAGAGGTATATTATATTGAAGAAACAGCAGTGAGTTTGTCTTTGCTGTTCAGGGTTTTGAGAGCAGTATTTCTCCATCAAAGGTGCATAAGAACATTTCAAGGGATTCTGCAAAAAAATTCCAGAAGTACGTGAATAAACGGTAACCAGTAGTAAAATGTGTGATTTCGGAATTGAATGGATTGTTTGATTTACCTCAGAGTTGACATTGAGAAACACTAAGTATTGCAGCAAGATTGCTGGGTAAATTCACAACTCCAAGACTGGAAAGAGGCAGTGATCACACTCCGGCTTATTCAGATTGGTCTGGTGGGATCAGCTCAGGTGGGAGGGGGGAGTGGAGGTGCCAGGTCATGTTGGAGGGATTTGGTGCTGGGAGGTCAGTGGGATGGGGAGTGTATGTGCCAGTTCTGATGTGATTGGGTTGGGTATTGTAGGAATGTAGACCAGTAGGGTTGGGTCCTAATCGGGGCAAACAGGATGACAAATCTGGGGAGGTCAGGTGACATGGGGTAGGGGTTTGCTCAGTCCGGCGGGTTTCGATCATTGTAAGCAGGGCAACTACTGAGCCCAGTGGTGTCAGATTGGGTCATGTAGGTGTCTGGGTTGTGATGTACAGTTTGGGGGTTCAGTTGTAAATCAGGGATTCCATTTAATAGTTACCTAGGAGTCAAGTATGTTTTAATTTTCTAACTATTCTGGGGTAACTATTAAACTAGAGTGAAAGGGAACCCTCTAAATTCTCTGTCCATAAGGAATGTTTTTGGAGGGTATAAGATGCTCAGTATTTGCCAATCAGCATGTTGAATTTTCTGGGCAATTCCTTGGGTTTCTTTTTGCCACATACTCCCAATGCACATCTGAACTGCTGCAATGACTATTTGGCCATTGGAATATCAAGGCCTTTTTAAAACAATGCATCAATAGACATCAAAATCTACTAAGGAGAACCTGCTAGTCATAAAGGAATTACACAAGCACCTTATATCCTGACTCCCCCAGTGACCCTGACTGATGCCTCCATATGGTTTTGATGGACTGCAGATGGAAGAAAATATTATAAAAATGCATTGCAAAACAAATGTTTAACTCTCCATTAAAACAGATGTCCAGAAAAAAAAATGAACACAACTTGTATTTGTACAGCACCTTTAATGTTGTAAAACATAAAATGCCCTGCAGACATTACCAAACCAAATTTGACACTGAACTGCATAAGGGGATATTGAACAGATGATCAAAATCTTGGTCAAAGTGTTAGTTTTTAAGAATCATCTTTAAACAGGAGAGTGAGTCAGAGAGATTTAGTCTGACGATTCCAGAGTTTAAGTACATGGCATCCAAAGGCATGGTCAACAGTGGTGTGGTGAAGGAAATCATGGATATGCAAAAGACTGTAATTGAAGGAATACCAATTTCTTCGTGAATTGTTGAGCTACAGCAGGTTGCAGAATTAGGGAGAAGCCAGGGTAAGGAGGAATTTCAACATAAGTGTGGAATATTTTAAATGCAAGCTCTTGCTTGACAGTAAACCAAATTGGTGAATAGTGAGACGTCTACCATCTTGAAAGAGAAAGAGCTGAGGTGGTGACCAACCAGTAGTTACATTCAGATTATAAAGCCAACCGTCAAATGATGGACTGTGGAACTGTGTAAAAATCGCCTCCTAAACAATGAGGTAGGATGACACGAGACAGTAATCATGGTTTCAGCAATGAAACCGGTCATGAAGGGCTGAATATAGTTCAACAGTATGTGTTAGATCAGTTGTTTGATCATAGAATTCAGTAACAATTCCGAATTCATAGAATTCAGTAACAATTCTGAAGCTAAGTTAACTAACTGTCACAATTCTTAGGAAAATATGCTGATATTCAATCCCCATAATTCCCAGGATCATCACAAGAGTTGAAGATTTAATCAAATTACTGAAACATTCCCAATTTACCCATGTGATGGACTTAAGTTTACAGAAAACACTGACTAGGTTTCTGTACTTAAGCAGAAAGTATTATTTGTTACAAAGAAATCAACTGTAACTAAAGAGAAGACAAAATATGAATTATCAAGTGATAATTCTGCTAACTTAAGCACTATCCACTTCTTAAATCCCGACACAGACATTCAGAATGACCTGAACATATAAACAAGCACAACAACGAGGGAAAATACTGGGGCATCACAGCTCGATAGCTCTAGTTCACAGGATTCAATGAACTGTCCCTTCTGCCCTTCATGAAACATTCATCTATTCTAATTCCATTTTCCTGCACTTGGCCAGTGGACCTGTATGTTATGGTGTTTCAAGTGTCTATGAATGAACTGCCAGAAGAAGTGGTGGAGCTTGGTACAATTACAAGATTTAAAAGGCATCTGGATGGGTATATGATTAGGAAGGATTTAGACGGATATGGGCCGAAAGCTGGAAAATGGGACGAGATCAATTTAGGATATCTGGTCAACATGGATGAATTGGACCAATCTGTCTATCCCGTGCTGTACATCTCTATAACTCACTGATAGAAGCGTATACAATTACAACATTTAAAAGGCGTTTGGACAAGAACATGAAAAGTAAAGATTTAGAGAGATATAGGCCAAACACAAGCAAAAAGGACTAGTTCAGTTCAGGAAACTTGGTTGGCATGGATGAGTTAGGCTGAATCATCTGTTTCCATGGTATATGACTTGATGCCTGTATTTATATGGTTCTTCAATGTATTGAGAATTCCCACTTCTCCAAACTTTTAAGCAATGAATTCCAGATACTGTGAAAGAAATCTTTCTTCAAATGCCATTTGCACCTCCTTACCTTAAAACTGTGTTCCCTGGTTATTTACCCTGTACTAGGAGGGAAGGTTTCTTCTTAAATACCCTGTCCAAGCTTACCTTCCCCCGCCCCAAACTTTGCATACTTCAATCAGCCTTCTCTGTTTTAAAGAAAACTGCCTCTTCTTATTCTCTCTTCATTGCTGAATCGCTCCAGCCCAAGCAACACCCCGGTGAATCTCTTCTGCACCCTCTCCATCCTTCCTGTGGAATGGTAACCAGAACTACACAGAGTGCTCCAGCTTAATTAATGTAATATACAGCTCCATCATAATTTCCCTGCTCTTGTAATCAATGCTTTGACTAATAAAGACAAATATCCATATGCGTTCTGAAATACTTGTCCTGTTGTATTCAAGAATCTATGGACATCCTCTGATCTGTTGTATTTCCTACAGGCCTACATTCAGTGCATACTCCCTTGCCTTGTTAGTGTTACCAAAGTGCATGGACTCACACTTTTTGACTAAATTCCATTTGACACTGTTTTGTCCATATGACGAATCCATTTATATTGTCTAATACTTTCCTCCTCACTACTTACTACACCAGCAATTTCTGTGTCATCTGTGAACTCATAACCCCTACATTTTATATCCAGATCTTTAATGTACACAACAAACAGCAAGAGATTCAGACCAAACCCTGCAGAATGACATTGGACACAGGCTTCTAGTCACAAAACACCCTTCCACCTTCACATGTTGCATCCTGCTGTTAAGCAAATTTTGGATTCATTTTGCCAAATTGGCCTAAATCCCATGGTCTTAGCTTCTTAAAACATTCTGCCATGTGAGAAATTGTCAAAAGTCTTAATGAAGTCTATACAAACTTCAACAACTGTGCAACCCCTCATTTACATACCAGTCACCTCATCAATAAAATTTGTTCAAATTTGTTAAAGATGATTTTTCCCTTATGAAGTCTTGCTGACTACCCATGATTAATCCTTGTCTCTACAGTGTCCCAACTACATATATAAGAAATACAGGTCAGTAAGTCTAAGTTTGTCTCTAAAAGCCTTCCTGAATAGAGGTACTATATCAGCTGTCCTCTAGTCTTCTGGAACCCCTAGTGTGGCCAGAGAGGATTTCAAAATTAATTTCAAAGCCCCAGCAAACTCTTCCCTTGCATCCCACAGCAGTTTGGGATGCATCTCATCTGAACCTAAGAATTTATCTACTTTCAGGCGTGTTAAGACTGCTAATATCATCTCTTTCTCAGTGCTAATTTGTTCAAGTGTGTAACAGGTGCCCTCTTTGATTTCTATACTTACATTGTTCCTCTCTACAATGAATACTTATTTAAAACCTCAGTGATATCTTTCAGTTCTGCACACAGACTGCCACTTTGATCTCTAATTGGTACTACATTTTCCTAGTTATTCTTTTGCTCCTAATATAGTTATAAAATCTCTTTGGATTTTCTTTAATGTTACACACCAGTGATTTTTCAAGTCTGCTTTTTACTCTTCTAATTTTTTTTTGAACAACCCACTTCACTTACGACACTTTTCTCAGAAATCTGCTGTTTGAGACTTTGACATCTATCAGGAGTTTCCTTTCTTTCTGATCTAATCCTGTGTATCCCTTGACATTCAGGCTTCTTTGCACTTGTTGGCCCTTCCCCTTATATTTATGAGAACATGTTGGCCTTGCACACTCACTATTACCCTTTTGTATGTCTCCCACCCTAATGTGGATTTTCCTGCAAATAGCTTCTCTTAGAGCATTTGGCAAGATTCAGTCTTACATTATTAAAATCTGTCCCCCCAGTTAAGAACTTTTATTTCCAATCCATCTTTATGGATAAGGACAATCACCTTAAAACTTACTGAATTATGTTTACTCGCACTGAAATGCTGCCCCCCCCCCAACGGCCTCACTGACCACTTACCTGATTTTATTTCCTAAAATTTGGTCCAGCTTGTGCAGGACTTTTTATTTGCTGGCTTAAAAAGCTATTATTTCCTATTATTTTTACACTTCTTTTGAGATTTGCCTACCTATCTGTCTTACTATATCTTCCTGACTGTTTAGGGGTCTATAGTACACCCCCAGCAATGTGGTTGCCCCATTTTTGTTTTTACATTCTACTATATGGCCTCATTTGAGGAATCTTCTAAGATGTCAACCCTCTTTAATGATGTAATTCACTCTTTAATCAATAATAGAACACAATCTCCTCTTTTAAAAACCCACATCTCACAGAAAGATTCTATAAGCTGAAATATTGAGCTGTCAGTCCTGTCCCTCCCTCAGTTATGCCTCACCCAAATCATATCCTCATGTCTTAATCAACACATCAATTCATTTGCTTTACTTACAAGACTCTTTGCATTAAAATTAATGGCATCCAACCTTGCCATTCTCCCTTGTGCCTAATCTTTACTGTATTCATGCTGCCTTCGAGACAGAATTGTTTTGTCTTCTATACTTGTCTGAGCATCACCGTCTACTGTACCTTCACTCCGTATCTCATTCCCACAATCTACCTAGTTTAAAGTCCCACTGCCCTAAGGGCGGCACGGTGGCTAGCACTGCTGCCTCACGGTGCCAGGGTCCCAGGTTCAAATCCAGCCTTGGGTGACTGTCTGTGTGGATTTTGCACATTCTCCCCATGTCTGCAGGGGTTTCCTCCCACAGTCCAAAGATGTGCAGGTCAAATGAATTGGCCATGCTAAATTGTCCATAGTCAGAAGGAAATGGGTCTGGGTGGGTTACTCTTCGGAGGGTTGGTGCAGACTTGTTGGGCCGAAGGCCCTGTTTCCACACTGTAGGGAATCTAATCTAATCTAAAGTCCCCCACCCCCACCCCACTATCAGCAAGTATGTTGGTCCATTCTGATTCAGGTACAACCTGTCAGACTTGTACAGATCCCATCTTGTCCAAAAATGAACCCAGTGATCCATGAATCTAAAGCCCTCCCTACTGCTTCAACACTTCAGCCAGATCTTCATCTCATCTATTGACCTATCCCTACCCTTATTAGCATGTGGCACAGGGGGTCCTGCAGAGATTGCAATTTTGAAATCCTACTTTCTAATTTACTATAGAGCTTTCTAAGTTCTTGTTGCAGGATCTCATATTTCTTTCTACTTATGTCATTGGTGCCAATGTGAACCACAGAGTCTCTGGCTGTTCACTCTTCCCCTTCAAAATGCTCTGTAGCTATTCAGTGACATGCTTGACTCTAGCCACAGCGAGGTAACATACAATCCTGGAGTTACATGTGTGGCCACAGAAATGCCTTCACTATTGAATCACCTATCACCATTTTTCTTCTAACTTTTCTGTTCCCTTCTTATGCAGCTGCCCGGGATCAGAGTTGTTGTTTCCATGCTGAGGACTCATGGCCTCCACAATTGATCCTGATTGCACCAACCAATCAGCAATCTGTCTGTGGAATAAGTTTACTCTGCACACAACCATGTTGCAGTGACATTTTAGACATCTTTCTCCCACTGTTTGAAAAAAGCAATGGTATAAACACAACTTACAATGAGGTCCAATAACCTTTTATTTAAAGTATAGTAACTCATGCCACAGTCCTTGGTTTAAAGCAATCATCTTCCTATTTTGGTCCACAGTTCAAAATAAAGAATACAAAGATGTGGTCTTTTCACAACATACAACAGCAACTTTTCAGTTTAGGCCCTAGGACTCCTAAGAGCAATGTCCGAGATCCATTTATCCACTCATTCAAGAACGTTTTTTTCATTGTTAGGCCAGAAATTGGGAATGTTTGAAGATGACTGCATTGGGTTCTGTACCATTCCTGCGTGCACCAAGACATGAACAACGTTCAGGCTTGGACTGAAAGTGCCAAGTAAAACTTAAGCTACACAAATGCTAGGCCACAACCATCTCCAAAAAGAGTGAGTCTAACCATCATCCTCTTGACATACAGTGCCTTTACCATCACTGAATCTCCCACCAACAGCATCCTGGGGTTACCATTCACTAAGACATTAACTGGACCAGCCATGCAGGTGTAAAAGCTCGACTGAGCTGACAAAGACTGGGAATTCACTTCCTGATTCTCCAGAGCTTGTTTGCCATCTACAAGGTAGAAGCCAGGATTGTGATGGAATATTGTCCATTTGTATAGATATATGCAGCTACAATAACACTCAAAAAGATCTGTACCATTCAGATCAAAATAGTTGATTCCATTGACAGACCATCCACTATGTTAAATATCTACTTCTACCACAGTTTCTGCAGTGTGTGCATCATTTGTAGGATGTACTTCAATCCCACCAAGACTTCTTCAGTGGTACCACCATGATTGTACCTTCCACCATTTAGACCCACATGAGAACAGGTCTATGGGAAAGTTCTTATCTTTGAGTTGAACCCCCACCACCTCCAAGTCACTTACAATGAGGACTCTAACCATTCCTTCATTGTTGCTAAAATCCTGGAACTCCCTAAAAACAGTATCTGTTCACTTTCATAAGGCAGTTCATGGGAGCTTGCTGCTAAGTTTCCTACATTGCACAAATGGCAAGTTTCAAAAGTACTTAGTTGGATATAAAGCACTTTAGGACATCCTGAAGGTGTGAAAAAATGTTTTTAAATGCAAATGTTTCTCTTTCCTATTCTGTTAATCAGATTTTGTTTGCACTTCAGGTCATCACCTGTTGGTGGCGCTATCAGCCTGACTTTACCAAGTCATTGCAACAAGATACCTATTGCTGGTAAGAGATGCAGATAATGGCGAGTGTTCAGCAGGTCCCAGTGTCATTGGTATTCCCTCATGTGGTTTAGTTTCCCACTTGTACTCTGTTTACATATCTATTCCTGGCTTGACCTTGCCATTACAACATGAAGTGGAATTTGCTTTATGAACAATTAGTTTTGCACAGGTTGTCAAATGATGTAGTAAACTCTGCTAATACTAATATTACAATTTTTTGTTTTTTTATCGACACTCTGATCTTTAACTGACCATACCTCTTCAAATCAATCCGTGTTAATCAAGTTTCCTTTCCTCGTTATTTAGGTATTTCATTATCTGTATTTCTCACCTTTACTTTTGACTAATTTTAATACACAATCATGTCAGACAAAACTTTATTTCTTAATTTTAATTTTATCTCCGATACAAACCACTAAATTTAAAAAATGGAAAATACAGGAATAATACTTTCACCATGACAGAAAAACAATAGCTTCCAGTTACAAAGCACCTTTCCCAATTTCAAGTCAAGACAAAGCACATTGCAGCCAATGAAGATAAATTAATCAGATTATTCAAGTAGTTGCACAGTAGGAAATGTGACAAACAATCTGTATGCAATGAGGTCCCACAAACAGCAATCTGATAGTAATTGGAAAATCAGTTTTAATGATAATGATTGAGGAATAAATATTGACCAGGACAGCAGGAATTCCTCCTTTAACCTCTGTCAACTGGTTCTTCCAAGTCTACCTGAGAAAGCAGATAGGAGATTCAAGTTAATGTCTAATTGGAAAGCTGACCTGTCTGCCAGTGCAGTGCTCCTTTAGTACTGCACTGGAGTGTCAAACTGGACTTTTGTATCAATTCATGGAGGGTCAACTCCCAAAAGTTCTCAGACGTATGTCTACTTGCTGTACAGAAGCATATACCTACTTCTTCTCACCATTCGCCACAAACAACACATTCACTACACCATATCCTTTCAACTGATAGTATTCCTTCATATAGTCATAGAGTCTTGCAATATGAAACAGACCCATTAGTCCAACCAATCCATTATGAACATAATCCCAAACTAAACTAGTCCCACCTGCCTGCTCCTTGCTCGTATCCCTCCAAACCTTTCCAATTCATGTACTTAATCTAAATGTCTTTTAAACGTTGTTTTCAAAAGCACCTTGTCAATTGGAAAGAGTACCACGAATCAAGACCCACTATTCCACAAGTCATGACAAGTGTATAACTACCCAGTTAAACCACCATGATGATCAATTTGTTTGACAGACTGCTATTCTGAACAAAAGCAATTCAAACCAAATTTTGTCATTAACAAGAAAATAACTTTATTTTCAAGAAACTTATTCTTTAATACTGGCAAAAACTGGATTATTAATATACTTACATTATAAGCCTTTTCTAAGAAAACACACTCTCATTCATAACTGAGGTAGGCAAAGAATAAACAGATGATTTGGCACAATACTGTTGATGGAAAATGTCAACAGAGAAAAACAATTCCAGTGGTTCAAGACCATAAAGGTGGAAAGTTATTTCTCACAGCTCTTTTGATTTGTGTACTCATGATGTAATGTTGTTGCAGAGCGATGGTCAATCTTTGATTCAGTAGTTGATTAACTGGACCGAGGCTTTTTTCTTGGATCAGATCTCTGGGGTTTTTTTTTGTTTTTGTTTTACTTGTAGGGATAAAGAGTGAAAGATATTTCTTCCACAGCAAATTTCTGGATGTCACTCAATGCATTCACAAGTCTATAACAAACTGCAGCTCGATCAGTCTGAAAACTGTTGTAAGGTAGCTTTTGTTTCATTTGAAAGCTCTGTTACTACTTTTTCTCATAAAGAATCAATTTCATTGCTGTGAATAGTAAAACAGGGTGGAATCTTAGAGGAATCTCAACAGTGTATAACACGGTGAGATTTGTGGCAGAATCAGATGAAAAGTCTGGCCAGGCCTATCACAACATTCCTGAAGAAGGGCTTATGCCCGAAATGTTGATTCTCCTGCTCCTTGGATGCTGCCTGACCTGCAGCACTTTTCCAGCAACACATTTTTCAGCTCTGATCTCCAGCATCTGCAGTTCTCACTTTCTCCTATTACAATAATAGGAGCGTATCACTTCATCTTTTCTGCTTTGTCAAGCAGCGTGTTACGTTTCTCACTAGATGTAGTGAATTGCCAATTAATAGTGATTCAAGTTTAATAAATGCCTTGTTGATAGTTCAACTTGCCTTGTTAATACCTAGAGTCAAAAAGTGCTGGGAAAGCACAGCACGTCAGGCAGCGTCTGAGGAGCAGAAGAGTCAACATTTCGAGCATAGCCCTTCATCAGGAATGTGGACGCGGGGGCGGTGGGTTGGGGGTGGGGGGAGCTGAGAGATAATACCCAGCTTCCTATCTTACCAAATGTGCCGAACAAACTACATATTGAGAAAATTCAATGTGATACCCAGATTGGGTTTCTGGCAATATCAGCTCAGTGCCTGCTTTTGAGGGACTTCATTTGCTTAGGACCAATCAATATCTTAGGGCAGGATTTCCAGGTATCTGCTGCATGCACCCTCGTTCATGGCCCTTGGCATCAGCATTTGCCATCTGCTCATGACCATCATGGCACCTCTCCAATTCAGTTGCTGACGGTTCAGGTAGTGCAGACTTGTATTGCAGGGCACAATAACAACAAGCATTGAAAGGCAGCAGCAGGAACATTTTGTACGCACTGACATTGACTCAGCTCATGGATCGAACGAAGCTGCATCTCAGGGCTGCTTGCTTGCTGTGTTTGTGCTCACTCACTTAGCACATACTTGCATGCTTACGCTAGTCGTACCTTGCCACGTCTGTTAGCCCATTGCCAAAAGCTGCCAGTACTGATGTTTTAGGGGCTCTCTAGTGCAGACTTACAGACAGGCTGCATGTCATGCTTGCCAGTAGGGATCAGTCCTGGGGAAGGGGCATGATATCTTGCTGTAGGACACAATGAGATGTCAATCTAACACCTACAACATGTTCAAGATGCCTGCATAGCAAACATCCTACATGTTCATTCAAACAAATACCCATGTCAGTGGGGGATAGTCCTCAGTCCAGTGAAGGATGTCCAGTACTGTCAGTCATGGTCATATTCTGCAAAGAGTCCAAGGGCTTGGTCACAGTCAGTCTTCAGCTTGGAATATTTCCCATCAAGAGATCTGTCTGATTACAGTCTGGGCAGTGAGAAACAGGCCATTCTATAGGGTGAGCAGCAACACTCAAAGGACTTATGTAATGTCAGTCTGAGAGCTGCAAAAATAACAATCAGGGTCTGGTCTGTGATGTCCATGGTCTACACATTGGAGTTGGTCAGAGCCTGGGACAAGTCCATTGACTTGAGGGTGTGTCTATCGATCATCACAGAGGGTGGAAGGAGAAGCCTCTTGGGCCAGGAGGAGGTATCATTGCCAAAAACAACTGGAGAAGGAAGCAGAAGCCTTTATGTGGTTGGAACAAGTACAGTCATGGGGGAAACTCTAGGTTTATGAAGGGTTTGTGGAACAGCATTGGAAGGCATGGTAGGCTACTGCAGATGTAGGTTATTGGCACCACCATAGCCTCCACAGTGGGAGCATAAAGGAATAAGGTGGGCATTGTTAAGGTATAATGTCAAAGTTCATGGGTAGGGAAGACAGCTGGAGATAAGGTTCAGTATTATGCTTCTCCACAATGGGGGGTGGGAGGGTGGAAAAGGGATGTCAGGTTAGTGCAAGGTAAAAGGGGGCATGGAGGTTCAGAATGGAGAAAGTCAGTGTCACTTTAATGGGTGAAATCACGCTACCCATATCTACTGGACATTTGGACACTGACAGGGTAAATATATGTTGGATCTGTTTGCTAATTCTAATTACATTTAATTTGTAAACATTTCTTTGCACATAAGCAATGCAAGAAGGATGAACATGGTGATGCACAAAACACTTGTCAAAGGAGGATTAAACCTTGCCATTGTTGCTCCCAAACTAACGTTGGCATCTCAGTAATGCAGGATTTAGCAGCAATAACTGAAATAGAGGCAAATGTTGGTCAGAAGCACCCCATTACTTATGGAACTTCCAAGGGTGCCGTGGGATGAGGGGAATTTCATATGTCATGTAAGTATGATGTCAATAATGAATGCAATGTGAAGTGAAATGGTTGTGATGGATCTGGATGAGAAGGGGATGGAAAAGCTTCCTCTTGGCATTAGTCCTCAGCTGGAGAACCACCTTTGCCAAGTCAGTGCACATTCTGCGACCAGAGCTGTGGTGAACTGGATGATATGGCTCTGTCAGGCTGGTTCCACAGCTTGATACGGTCTGGGAGGGCTCTCTGGTATAGTTTGGTGAGAGTGCTGCACCATCCTGGTATATAGAATTCTTCCCAATTGGACCAAACAACTAGGTGATGTGACAGATGCTGAGGAACTGGGGGAGCAGGAACAGTCATCCAAAGAGAGAATAGTGAGAAGGAGGAACTTCTCCTTATGAATGACAGAGTTCAGCTGCATTAGTCCTTGCAAGACAGACATGACCTGATTGACACATGAGTGCTGAAGAGGGTCATTGACTGTCAAAGTAATGGTTAAAAATCACACAACACCAGGTTATAGTCCAAAAGTTTATTTCAAAGCACTAGCTTTCAAAGTGCTGCTTCTTCATCAGGTGATTGTGGAGCAGAATCATAAGACACAGAATTTATAGCAACAGGGTTGCACTGTCATGGAATAAAATAATAATCAAATTTAACTTAAGCCTTTCATCATTTAGAATGATCATGTTGGACTATAACCTGGTGTTGTGTGATTTTTAACTAGAATGATCATGTCAGTTTCAATTCCTTCATATGTAAATCCCATAACTTCTTTAAACTTACATAGTCAAGATAGCATTGAACAATAGGTGCCATCTCAGCTTAGATAATGCATAGAAGGTGTGAAGTTAAAGTCTGTCTGTGTCCGAATGTTAGGTCAGGCTGATTCCATTTCGAAAGTGGGATTTACAGAAGAATTGTACATGAATTTATGCAGTTTTTGAGCAAAATGAAATGTAATTCTGCAAGTACAAATTCACCCCACAATTTTTACTTGCAGAATTACATTTTATTTCCTCAAAAAGCTACCTTGAGAATGTAACTTTTAAAGAAGTTCTGGGATTTACATATGAAGGAATTGAAAATAACATGATCATTCTAAATAGTGTTGAAAATCACACAGCTCAAGGTTATAGTCCAGCAGATTTATTTGGAAGCACTAGCTATCGGAGCACTGCTCCTTCATCAGGGATGAAAGGCTTAAGTTAAATTTGTTTAAAATTACATTCCATGACACTGCAAACCTGTTGCTATAAATTCTGCGTCTTATGATTCTGCTCCATAACCACCTGATGAAGAAGCAGTACTTTGAAAGCTAGTGCTTCCAAATAAATCTGCTGGACTATAACCTGGCGTTGTGTGATTTTTAACTTTGTTCACTCCAGTCCAATACTGGCATCTCCAAATCAAGGTCACGTCTGGCATTGTGGGGTGCAAACTGAAGCTTGAGTGAATTTTCTTTTGTTCCCTTTGACTGACTAATAACAAAGCCAATTCGGATTTGTCAATTTCTGGCCTGTATATGATATCCCTTTACTGGATGTCAACGAGAGATTTTAAAGAGTAGTCTGAGTCTTGTATTCAGTAGCACAAAGCGATCTTTTTTCAGAGTTCTCTACCACACATGTTACAATGGATACATGCAACATTGACATCGGTGCTAGCCCCATTTCCTCTGCCCTACACATCCAATCCTATGAATACACATTCAACAGTGGACAACTTCATGGTCAACCTCAAGTCCTTCTATCATCTCGGGATGTTTGCCAGACCCCCTTTAATCTGTCCTTGAGCTCTTACAATACATCTTATGGACCTCATTGCAACACCAATTGTTATGTTCCTTCCTAGACATTTGCCAGCTGTTTACTGGTAACTTTACAATGATTCTCAAAGAGTATTTATTGAAATCAGTCAATGCATTCAAGGCTAATTGCTGACAGAAATCTCATTAAAATTTCCAATGTCTGATACATTAAAACTACTATTATTGCATGAATGTGTCCACTCTAATATATAATTATAATTATTTAAATTCCTCATCTAAGGTTGATCATGCTTTCTCCAATTCATTTAAAAATTGGAGGCAGTTTTCCTCTGAACTGCCTTGTCAGAGTTTTACAGTCTGTATTCTAGCTCCATTTTACTAAGACTCAAGAGGCATTTTGTTGTCTGTGTGCAAAGCCCATGAATTGTGGCAAGGTGGCTCAGTGGTTGGCACTGCTGCCTCACAGTGCCAAGGACCTGGGTTCAATTCCAGGTTTGGGCGACTATCTGTCTGGAGTTTGCACATCCTCCCTGTATCTGCGTGGGTTTCCTCTCAGTGCTCTGGTTTCCTCCCACAGTCCAAAGATGTGCAGGTTAGGTGAATTGGCCATGCTAAATTGTCTACTGTGTTCAGGGATGTATAGATTAGGTGCCTTAGTCAGGAGAAATGTAAGGTAATGGGTCTGGATGGGATACTCTTCGGAGGGGCAGTGTGGACTTGCTAGGCCAAAGGGCTTGTTTCCATGCTGTAGGGATTCTAATTCTAATTGAGCGATATGAAATGTTGCATCAGCTACAATTTTCTCCCAGCATTTTGTGTCACAGAATCATAGAAACTCTACATTATGGAAGCAGGCCATTTAGTCCATCGAGTCCACACAGATCCTCTGAAGAACATCCCACCCTGATACACTCCACTACCCTATCTCTGTAATCCTGCATTTCCCAGGGTTAATCCACCTAGACTGCACATTCCTTGACACTATGGGCAATTTAGCTTGGCCAATCCACCTAATCTGCACATCTTTGGATGGTCCATTAAAAAACCGACAATAGCCATTTTGTCCCACTCAACCATGGGTATCTGCAACGCTGGATTATGACACAACGTGGGTAACCACTGGGCATGGGGGACAGAGTTTCAGGGACTCTGAGGTGTATCTAAGAACAAGAAAACTTGGTGACGTGGAATTTAAAGGGTGACTAGGGTAAGATAATGGGGGTGTATGTCTGAGGGAGTTCCATGTGTCATGTGACTTATGTTGCTGGTGAGGGTAATGGTAAATGGCCAATACTTGTCTGGGTTCATGGCAGTCGAGAGTGTAGTGCTGGAAAAGCGCAGCAGGTCAGGCAGCATCCGAGAAGCAAGAGAGCCAATATTTTGGGCAAAAGCCCTTCACCAGGAATGAGGCTGTGAGCCCAGGGTGGGGGGGGGGTTGGTGGCGAGATAAATGGGAGGAGGGCAGGGCTGGGGAAAAGGTAGCTGAGTATGCAATAGATTAATGAAGGTGGGGATAATGGTGATAGGTCAGAGGGGACAGTAGAGCAGATAAGTGGGAAGGAAGATGGATAGATAGTACAGGTCATGAAGGCGGTGCCGAGTTGGAAGGTTGGATCTGGGATAAGGTGGGGGGAGGGGAAATGTCAATTTTTTGATACTGATCTATCGGCAGATATCTGCTGAGTGGAAAGTTGTCCTGGAATAGCACATTGTAAGATGGGGTTATAATTGATTGTGAAGGATGTCATACAGGCAGGGAAGTAGTTAATGTGGTGTGCTTGGTAAAATACAGTAAAAATATCTCATTAAATCTCACTGTGAGAATCCCTCCAAAACACTTAATACTACTTGCATTTATCCAATAACATAAGATTCAGCCATTAGTCTTGTGTCGTTGTAATGTAAACCATACAATTGCACTTGATCGTCAAGTTACAGGGGAAAAAGACTCTTCCAGTATTGGTTACCTATATAACAATGCTCATCTTCCATTTTCCAGTTTACAGTCCAAAAGGAAAAAGAAATGTGGTCCCTTACAAATGTCCCAATTTTTTTTTAAGACTCTTAAAAACTGCCTTAAATTCTGAAGCCCTGCCCCCATTCTCTTCCACAGTATTTTTATTTTAACCCATCCATGCTTCACCATTTACTCCATTGCAACCCATATATGAAAAGAATTTAATAAGTACAGGTGGACATATTAATTACTTTAATTTTTAAAAATCTAATTGAATTGCATTTTATGTTATTAAGGAGTAAACATAATTTGAAAATACACACAGAGGTTATTTAGCACAAAGATAAATACAGTTTGGCACAAGTAAACACAATTTGAAACAACTAATGAAAAATAAGAGAAGCAAATTGCATCCAATGGTTTGAGAATCACAAGCTAGTGATGAGCGATTGTTGAAAAAGCACACTGATATGAAAAATAAGTATAATAATTTTTTATATATAGTAAATATTTTGTATGCAAGCAACTAATGCCTGAGTAACACTCACACCAGCCTTTATTTATTTTCTAATTAAACATTTAACATTCATCTATCACAAATACCATTGTGGGAGCAGTTTCCACTTGTTTTTGCACCCAGATTCCAGTGCAGAATCGGCTGAAATAGCACAGCAGATTGGGGAATTTTACACATTAGTAAGTTACTCTCAAAAGCACTTACACTCTTATTTTCTGTGATTCAAGATTCAATTTTCTCAATTCAGGTTCTGCTCACACAAATGGCCACACCACTGGTTGGAATTGTGAAACTTGCTACTTTAACTAATTCAGGAAACACTTGTCAAACTGTACTCATTTTTGGTGGTGGCAGTAGACATATTTTAATAGGTTTTCAAATTGAAAAATATGTAATATACAAATAAGCAGGTTAGTATACACCGGTGAAACTTTTAAGTAGTTTGGTACAGTTCTGTAAAATCATTTACAATCAACCCAAAAATACTGATCAAAATATATACCCACTTATTGGTAAGCAAACCTGTCTGGAAACCTCGAAAACACAATCCCTTTTTCCCCATGTCGCTCGTGATCAACTGGACCTTTCTACACAAGCACTGGTTTGCTTCCTTTTTCTCCAATAATTGTTCAAATGAAAGATTAAACAAAGAACAAATTACCTGTGTACAGTAGACAATAACTGACATAGCTGCCTACAATATACATGTGATGCTGCAGTAATGTGTTGAGATCTAAACCTTGTAGCAGTTATTTGCTGCCTTTGCTGACACTGTCACACACTGTGCTACTGGTTTACGGTGATCTATCCACCAGCAACCCAGATCCCCCATCAGTGACAAATCCTGTAGAATTTCACCATTTAGTTCATGTTGCAACATTTATTATCTTTTCCCAATCTCATAGTGTTGCACACGCCATTTGTATTGAACTCCATGGAAATCAATAAACCCAAAGAATCAAATTTCCCAAATAACTCTAACCAAACCAATGGACAAAAATTAACTTAGAGTCATAGAGTACAGAAACGGACCCTTCAGCCCAACTCTTCGATGCTAATCAGATTTCCTAAACAGAAATAGTTCCATTTGTCTATGTTTTGCCCATATCCCTCAACCTTTCTTATCCATGTACCTATCCAAATGTCTTTTCAACTAGGTTATAGGCTTGGTATTCTGTGCTGTATAACTCACCTCCTGACTCCCCAGCGTCTTTCGACCACTTACAACCTCAAGTCAATAATATAATGGCATACATTCCACTGGCCTGTAAAAGCGTATCTTGAACTATGTTGAAAATCTCAACACAGTCAAGTACAAAACAATCCACTTTGTCAGAACTTTGTTCACTACCTTGTGGATGTGGTGTCTGCAATCTAAAGGAGACACCTCACTGGGTTTTTCCTCCAAGCCTCTGACTTCCATTCTCCATCGGTATAGGAAAAGCAAAAGCATGGAAACAACATAAAGTAAAACCCTCAATTGTTGATTTAATGTATTATGACTTTATGACTAAACAGAAATTGACACTTGTTCAGTATCACTCGGTTAAAACTATGGGTTTTACACCAAATGACATTATGGAATGAACTTGCACTGCAGGTATTGCTATAGATCAAGAAGAAAGCTCGCAATTTTGAGGCAACTAAACATGGATAACGTGACAACCTTAACAGCGATGCCAATGTAATGAGAATGATTTTTTAAATAACATTGTCATTGGCTACTTTGTAAAGAAGATGAGGAATGCTGATGTAAAACAATGTTATCTGACCATTTCCTTGCATATGTTCAGTGAAAGGCCACATTTCAAGTTAATACAGGAATCTTTCAAGTATCTAACTTTGGGTCGGAGGTAATAAATTTAATTTAGTATGTCCTATAAATGAAATTTCCAAATCAGCTTTCTCGGTTCTATTTTGTATATCTTGTTATCACCTAAGGTAATTACCAAACTTTGACTTTGGAGTCTATCAGCAGTTCAAACTTATTCAACCATATGATTTATAATTTAGCACCATTTACTTGCCTTGGCTCTATAAAGCTTAATACTTTCTCTAACAAAACTCCACTTCCAATCTCTGTTCTGAAACTGAGTGGCTCCACAGCCTTACAGTGGAGAGAGTTCTAGATTTTCATTAATGTTTTTGTGAAGTGTTTCCTGAACAGTCTAGCTCTAATTTTAAAGGTTATACACTTTGTCCTTGATTCACACATCAGAGGAAAAGGATTCTCTCTTGTTAATCATTAACCATCTCAGTTTTCTTCCATACCCCCTTCATTTTCTATACTCGAGGGAATACGAGGCTAGTATTGGAAAGGTTGCTTGGAAATTAAACTGTTGTTTTCTCTTTTTAGAATATAAAATGATAGTTTTAAATGAAAACAGTGCCTGGACAATCTGTGCACTGTTTATAATGAATAACCACAAATTTTATGAGGATTGGTGCATCATATTTCAGCTCCTAGAAAAGGAAAGCTGGCCCCTTATTGTTACCATTCAGCTTTTTGAGAGATGTAGCGTCTGAATATATTTCAATGCTAACTGTACTTGCAGTCAAAACCTAACTGAATAAAACTACCTACAAGTTATCAAGAGAAACTTCAGCAAGAGGGAAACTTGTCACTTTAAAAGCCAATGACTCCCTTTATCTTGCATCATCTTTCATAAATATAATGATACTGGTGCTGGCAACCTAAAGATCCCTTTATCTGTCTGAGGGTATTAAGTTATTGAATTTCCTCCCAAAGGTTCTCCACCTCACTAACTCTCTCTCCACCTTTCAGACACTCTTTAAAATCCATCTATTTGATCCAGTCTTTGGTCACCCACCGTAACATCAGTGCTGAATTATGTGTGGTAATCACCCCTGTGAAGTGCCTTGCAATGCTGTACTAAAGATAAAGGTGTGATATAAATACAAAGTGATTTTGTTAAGTTATGAAATTATGAAGTTACGTACAACAGCTCTGGTCACTTGCGGACTGGCATCTGAGGGGGAACAGAAAAAAAATGATCATGAAAGTTGCTAGGCTATTATAAAACCCACTTGGTTTAGTAATATCATTTAGGCCAGAGGAACCTGCTCCCTAATTCAGTTTGGTCTACCTGATACTCCAATATCCACATAAAGCAGTGACTTTTAAAGCTGTCTAGAAAACTACTTAGTTGTTAAAAAGATTAATCTAGAAGCAATCCTCCTCCTTTTCTACACATCATTGTAGTTTCCGGGCAGTAAGCAAGATAATAACTGGGCAATCTTATTTTAATTGTGAGAATAAAGTACTGCCTGTAGAGAAACCATCACACTATATTCCTCAGTTATCAAACAGCTGACTGCTGTGCTTTTATAAATTCTTGCAGTTTGCGTGACTTTTGAATGGCTCCTTTCTTTGGAATTATATTTTGGAAATTAACGTATTCACCCATTTGTTAGTCTGGAAGTAACAAATTTGTAGGTTGTCTCAGCCACTGTGTCAGAATTTGTCAGAGCTAGCAAATGTGAGTAGAGTTTGTACAGCAGAATGTTAGATGTGGATTGACATGAGCCTTTTCAGTGAGTTGTAAGTGTTTGGTTAAAGGAAGTTTTTCCTCAGGTTTGTATTTACATAGTATCAACCAACAGAAAAAAGCCTCAAGAAAGAACTGTGTAATTATTGTAATATTAAGCTAACACAGTGTGGCATAGGTATGTGTTAAATAGAAAGCGGGCTACACCACCGGTGCTTCATTCGGAGGCTCACTGAAGATGTTACCTAGTATGGTGACAAAACATCTGAAAATGAACCTTCCAGCTCAGCCAGCAAAATTACATTCAGAACCTCAACCAGAGCTACAAATCTTCTCAAAACTCACTAATACATATGTGTTCTATTGGATATCCTCTTCACATTTTTGTTCTTTTTTCAGTTTCTTTAATAGCACTGACTTGAAAGACTCTGTGGTGAAACCCATACTTGGCACTGTTAAGAACAATGTATAACTTTATGTTTCATTTATATTTTGTGTGCTAAGAAAGGGAAAACATGCTGTACTTGTATGTTTGAATGTTCTTCTGGTTTGGTGATGAGAAGTCTGGAGATCTGTTCGATTGCATTCATTTTAATGAGGTTTTAATTGCTTGAGGTGAATAGTTCTGTACAATAAAAAAGTGGAGAAGGGAAGTATGCTGTTGCTTAGTGACAGGTGTCCAATGACAAGTAGAGAAAGACAGAATAATACTAAACAAGTCAGTCAGGCCATGTATGCTATGTGCCAGCGAATAAGGCTAGACAGAGAGAGCAGAATCTTCCCATTTTCTGAATGGTAGGCCATGGAGGGAAATTTACGAAATTCAGGAGAGACGTCTAACAAGGACTTTCTAGATGTCAAGAGCAAAACGTTCCATTTTACAACCAAATGTTGAACACTGAGCTAACATTCCCACTAGTGAATGATGAAAGGCCTATAAAAATACATGATCACTCATTAACAGCCTGTTTAATAATCAATTGCACCTCATTAATATGCATTTTCCATTCGAAAAGCTGCTGAACAGAAACAAGACACTGAAAATTTCCATCATGGAAATCAGAGTGGTTAACCCCCGTTTAAAGCTTGGTCCTCCAGACTTGCATTTTGGATACCAAGAACTAGTATCACAGGATGCATTCCATGGACAGTGACTGCATCACACACAATCTATGTCCATGGACTTTGACATCCAACTCATAACATTGCATCTTCATGGCATATTCGCATATCATACAGTTCTGTACTGTAATACTACTCTCTTGAGTGCACCGGGTCTTCCATGGTAATGCTGCTGGCAGGACTCTTTGCACCCAGGGACAGGCATCCAGCTCACAGACTGTACCAGGATGCTCTCAATATTACTTTCTTGCACCCTTAGTGTTCATTCACTTTATACTAACTTGGACTTGCACAGTATCTGTGCCTTACCACTAGTCCCTCAGCCACAGTGAACAGGAGGATGCCAGATGAAAGAAAAACACCTAGTAGCTGCACAGAGCCAAAAGGGAACCAATTGCAATTGTATCAGCCTGAGCCTGAGCAAAGAGCCTTACTGTAGAGATCATGGTAATACTTCACTGAGGTTTAAATGTTTGTGTTTGAATACTTTTCTGATGACTGTCATGAACTCTCTCCAACCTTTCTCTTTAGCTAGTGTAATACAAATCATGTTAATTTTTCTGGTGCAATCAATGTTTTATTCTTTGTATTAAAAGTAGAGCTTCTTGTGAATATATTCAGTAACTGATGTCTATTGTTAAAAAACAAAGTCAGAATCTAAACGTCAAAGTTTAATTCTGGGATCTGACTTGTCCAATATTAACACCATTTGAAATCATAGCAGCATGGATACACATTTAGTAGTATTGCATCAGCAGCCAGTTATAAATCCGGCCTATATTTAATTCCATGTCAATAGAACATGTAACGGGCAGCAGATTGTAATACCATCCAGTTTACATTCCCCTCAAGTAAAGTTTCACAGCCACTCATTCCTGATTATTTTCATACTTATTCACAGATTACTCAGACACTGTGAATATAGAATCCTAGCTCTCAATCTCCCTTGCCTAACACCATTATACAACACTTCTGTTGGCAGCAGGTAGCCCATCAGGGGCTGGAAAGGGTTTGAGGTTAAGCATCCATGAGGAAAATTTTCCCTGCTTTGACTCTATAACATTCAGCACCTCTCTACAAGTCACAATGCCCATCCACTGCCAATATTTTGAAGGTAATCATGCAAAATAATTAACCTGGGAGTTAGTTGGAGCAAACAGGGGAGTTAAGTAACTGTTATTTGGACTGTTACCAATCTCAGCAATAGACATCATATGTAAGCGATTATAATAATGGAATAGATATGTAGTCCTGGGACAATTCACATTAGATTTATTGGTTGCAGATGTGAAGGATTAATGTTTGAGAATGAGAATAGAAATGATTTGTGTACAATCTCTGAACTCGCTGCCTTTTGATTTAAACCCCAATTGAATATTTGTAATTTGTATAATTTACCTAGGAAAGATTTTATTTGTGAGTGTGCATGTTTATGTGTCGGGGCAGTTGGGTGGTGTTGCTGGTTTCTATCTGGTTGATTGAATTAACAATTTAGTTGACATGAAAACAAATGAGTCACACAAGGGTAATTGACTTAATGGTAGCTTAAACCTGATTTAGGATAGTTCAACATTAATGACACCTCATCGCTGCTCACTTACTGCCCTGTTCCCTGAGACCACTTATGAAGGATGATAGGACAAGGGTGACAGCGGAAACAGGGTCAGATGCTAATTAAATCCTTACAAACTACAAAGCTGCAGTCCTCAATCTAGTACTGTTTTCCACATGCTGTATATCCTCTGCACCTTCTGTAAAAAACACAATTTCAGCCGCTACATTAGAAGAAAAGTGAATGATGCGATGTTAGGAGGGTTGGCCATGTGGTTTCTTCTGCTGAATGAGGTCATTGATATACAATGTGGATTACAGCAAGGAGCACCTTATAAAATGCAAAAGCAGGTCATTACTTTTCAGTGAACATTGTAACTGTCGTACTATTCACGGGAGAATACACTAACACTCAAGCTTTGGATCCAATCCAGTAAAGCATGACCCCCAGGCTAATAAATATGTCTCGTCAGTGAGATGGAGCTTTCCCTTTTGTCCAGAGCTTTTCAAAAGCTGTAATGCCTCGGCTACATTAGAATTGAGATTGGAATGGATCCGTACATTCACCCTACTTCCCTACCCACTGGGAAAAATAATCCAGATCGGATAGTTAACATTTCTTTTGGCACACCAGTGATAGTTAAGTCAAAAACTAAATCCCACCAGTTTCGTTAGTCACACAACCCTGGATACCTCTGTGATTGACAGATCTGCTATTACTGCAAAGCATTCTGCAGGTTCCTGCGTGTAATTTAGATCAAGCAGAAAATAAATGAGAAGTTAGATTTATTCAAAGGCTGTGTTCATGGTCAATGCCATTGGAGAGATCGGGGAGGTGGCAGCTTTAACAGCAGCAGCAACAATGGCATTGCGGCCCAATGCAGAAAGAACGAACAGTGAGGGAGTTCACCAGTATCTGCAGTGGCGGCACTGAGAACAGGCAGCTGAAGTCACCCAGAGAGTGAGATAAGCTGAGGACTCATCAAAGGCTGCTGAATTTTTAACTTAATTCCTTTAATTTTCTAGTTTAAATTAATAAGGACTTTAGTGTTAACTATTATCTTATTTCTTTATTTTTCTACTTATTCAGTGAAGGTAATGGTTTTTAGTTTTGTTCTCTTACTACTAGGTACCTAAGTTTTTTTACCCAGGTATCTTTGCACCTAAGATGGCACCTTTCACTGTACTCCTATACTTCTGTACTCGAGTGCACATGACAATTAAATGTAAATCTGACAAGATTTAATACACATAAAACTAGAATGTTTCTTTTAATGTGGCATTCAGCAGCAGAGTTATTTAGCAAACAATCACCGAATCTTACGTTTGATGTACAAATAACTACAATATCTTTCACTATTATAGGGAAAACAAGTAACAGTCATCTTTGATAAGATCCATAAAAGGAAATGAAAACAGAAATTGCTGAGGAAACTCAGCAGGTCAGCCAGCATCTGTGGAGAGAGAAAGCATGAATGTTTCATATCCAGTGGCCCTCCTTCAGAACCTTTTAAAGACATATTTATTAAATTAGCTTTTCCAATATGACAAGTAGCTACTGAGCTACGTTTGAGGTGCATAAGCTACTGTTGCAATAAGCTATAAGAGAAGGAAGCCAACTGACCCATTAACAACCTATTAAGAACCCATTTACCCCCTGAAAGTCTGCTTTGCAGCTAAATATGGGGCTTGTGCCCCTAACTATGGAAAAGATCCCATCCTTGGGAGCTGCCAGCTAATCTGATTGGCCAGGAGTTCCAGTAGCGCCAAAAACTCTATCGTGGAAACTGCCAGTATTGCAGGCAAACCAATCATGTATGGTTCAGCTGACCCTACCCATATAACTGTTGGTAGAATATAAATATTGGTCTGTGATGCCAACACAACTAAAGCAGAAGAAGCAGAGATCAGGTTGCAATCTTCAAATTATTAGCAGATAGCTTTATTTTTAGTTGCCATTTAAAGATATGAGATTTGTATTTAAATGGCCCCTTTCACAATCCCAGGGTGTGCTTTACAGTCAAATACTTTAAAACTCTAATCATTTTAGGAATATAAGAGATGTGACAGACAATTTGCACACAGCAAGCTCCCACACGCCACTGTTAAAGGGGCAGATAATTTGGTCTTCAGTGTTGGTTGGACTGAAACAGAGACTACCAAGTCTTTGAAACGGAGCTTGAACTCACAACAAAAACATCACTGAATGTGCACTTCAAGTGCTGTAACCTGTGGACATAATTGTAGTATTATCAGACTAGATATCCAGAGGGCAAGGCTAATACTCTGGGGATGTAGTCTCAAGTCTCATCACAACAGCTGCTGGAATCAGAATTTAATTAATAAATCTGGAATATAAAGCTAGTCTCCATAACCATAGCAACTGTTGCTGTAAAATCCCATCATGTTCACTAATGTCCTTTCAGGGAGGTAATCTATTGGAGTTGCTTGCTCTGGCCTATTCCAGACCCACAGCAACTTGGTTGTCTCTGAGGTGGCCAACACTCAATTAGGGATGGGCAACATTGCGCATTCTCTTGAAAAGGGGAAGAAAAGATAATGACTGAAAAATACTTGTAATGCTGCAGACCCAACAGCTGGAAGATAAGTTTCGGCTGGAGAGCAGGCATAGGGTCAATAAGACAAATGGTAAATGTTTCTAAGTTTTGAATTTGCTCGCTCAGAGGTGAGAGTCCTACTGACTGAGCCATGGTTTTTGCTCCGTAGTCTGTGCAGTGATCTATTTACTCAGACAGTTCATGAAGTTAGAACTAGAATTAGGTTTCTTTCAACGTGTACTCAATTACAGAAGTTCAGAAGTACAGTGAAAATCATACAATGTCACCACTCATGGCACCATTTTAGGTACAAAGTACCTAGGTACAAATCTTAGATATAAAATAGAGAAATAAATGTTACATTATTTCTCTTTTTCTATCTTGCACTATGAAGGTAAAGTTAAAAGGATAAACATTACAGTCAGATAAACAGATTACAGATAAACGTTACATTGCAGTAGATCAACGCAGGTGGCATCGACACAATGTCTGACTGGGCTGGCAAGCCGTTGACCACCTACACCAGTCCTCAGTCCAACAACCAACCCGCTCCACTCTGGACACATTAGCCTCCCACTCAACTCTGGACATCCAGTATTCCCAATATGAAGAAAAAATAACTTTAGAATTAAATTGAATTCTACAAATAGAAATAATTGCATTCCATTTTAAGCTAAGTGTAACTTTGAAGTCAGTGATCAAAAACTGTTCAATATCTTGAATTACACTGATGAAAGAATCTTAAAATCCCCTCATACAGGCTGTAACTATGACAGTCTTTGGGGACATTCTGGATCCCTAACATGAGCATAACTGAAGCAGGAAAGATGTTGCTCTTGATGAAAGAATTCTGTTTCAAGTTGGGTTTCAGAGAAAATGAGGATTAGAAGCATGTACAGAAGCAAAATACAGTGGATGTTAGAGATCTGAACTAAAAACAAAAAGTGCTGTAGAAACTCAACATGTCTGGCAGGATCTGTGGAGAGAAAAAAGCAGAGTTAATGTTTGAATCCGATATAACTCTTCTTCAGAACTTATATGAAAGTGTTTTATATAATTTTTTGAATCTATCTAAAATGTATCTTACTTACTATAACAAAGGTGAGAACTTTGTACAAATGTTAAATATTTGTACAGCTCTGATACTGTCCAGAAGTCTTATCTCAAAATATCCTAACATCATAATGACTTGATCGAGGAAACAGCTTTTTACTATTTTATAGCAAATGTCAGACTCTCACACGATCCTAACTCCAAACCTTTCCTAACTCTGCCTGTTTCTAAAAATTATATAAAACACTTTCATATAAGTTCTGAAGAAGAGTTATATTGGATTCAAACATTAACTCTGCTTTATTCTCTCCACACATTCTTGATTTTAATTACTCTGTCATTGTACTTTCAGCTTGCTGAGCCTGAGTGTTTGGAATTTCTTTCCCAAACCTCTCTACCTAAACCCCTCCTATAGATTATTATCTTCACCCCATCACTAGCAGCACTATCTTCAACTGCCTACCCTGGCCTCTGCAGTTCCCTGACCAAACATCTCTGCATCTTCACCTCTCTCTCTCCTCATGTAAGCCCCTCTTTATTACCTCCCTGTTTAACCAAGATTTTGGCCAGCTGCCAGAATATGTCTTCATAAGGCTTGAAGTCAATTTTTTTTTTTGAAAGCATTCCTGTGAAACCATGAGATTCTTGGCTATGATAAAGGTGCTATATAAATTCCAGCTGCTGTTTCATCTTCTAATTAGAGCCATTTTCTAAGTTAATAAAACGATTAAGTTGACAATGTTGTTCTTATCAAGTCTCTGTGCGTTTGTTTAATTTTTGAGTCAAAATTAGTTACCATAGGCTGTGGCATAGAAGTCAAATTCGTATATAAGTCCACTATGATTTCTTAATGCCAAATTTGGTGTTTAGGCCAATATTTGGAATACAAGTCAATCCCCATCTTTTGCTAAGAAATGATGTATTCACAATGGCAGTTGGCTCATTTTTCAACTCAACTTATAGGTCAATACATGGAACCAAGAAGGCAATGTTGCTACAGAGATGCACAGGAACATAATACATTTCCATGCAAATGCATGGTGAGCAACAAACTGGAATATGTGCTCTGGCAAAAATAATGAAGTATAAAAATTAGCAATTAACTGTATTGCTTATGGCTTTAGTGAAAACCTGAAATAGGATTGGAAGAAAAGGAATCCAACTGAAAGAAGATGAACAAAACCAAATGCACTAAGAAGAAGATGGACCGTACTGGATTGTCTCCTTGAAATCATCACCATGGTTATATCATCACCAGGAATGCAATATACTTACTAAAGTCAGTGAAATCAATCCCTAAATCCAACAGAGATTTCACAGTAACAGCCACTTAACGTAACAAAAATATCTGGGTTGCTGCAGACTAAGATCACTCCGAGACCAGGAAAAGAGCTCAATGTCAAAATTGTCAGTTTCAACAATTCATCATCAGACAGCAGCAAAAATCACAAGAACCCATTAAATCATATCAGCAACATGAATACAACATCCATCAATTTCAATATGTTCAGCAACTGATCTGTGAAGTGGAAAGATTTGAAAACAGTTCTAGTGAAACCTGCAGACATGAGAAGACAAGATTCCTAGTGGGACAAGCCGACATGACTAATGGAATGAAATTAAAGCTTATTGTAACTTTAAAATGTAAAATCATGTCCAAAATCAAGTTCCCTGCGGGATGTTTGTACATGATCATGATAATGCTTGAATGGATGAGTACAGATTGAAGTTATAATTGATAGTGTGTTGAATTTGTCCTTGCACCTTAGACAAAGAATGCAGCCCTTTAGTGTGAAACATGTCGATATCTCAACCAATGAGATCAAGATGTGCATGCAAAGAAATAACATCCTAATTGCAGGGGATCTAATGTCATAGTTCAACCAGGCAATGTGTGTTTCACCAAGCTATACAAGGATAAGGTTCACACTAAATGGAATAGGTGAAATGTTCTGCAAAGAGTGGAAATATGCACGTTGCCTGCTTGTTGTTTTGTGTGGTATCACCATCAAATCATGGGATATAATTAATGTACAAACTATTAGATCATTCAAAAAATCCAGACTATGCAATTCAATGGATAGCGAGAAAGAGGGTTTATTGTGAATGAATAATTCTGAAACTGAAAATGGCAAATCTAATTCAAAGTGAGTTCTAAAGAAGAGCCATATCAGGCTCAAAATGATTAACACAGCTTCTCTGTTCACAGATGCTGCCAGATCTGTTGTATTTCTCCAGCACTCTGTTTTATTTTGGATCCTTACAATTATGCCATAGCCAAAGTGATAGAAAACTAATTTGATGTACTCTTTGTGTCAGTAGCTAAAAGACAATGAATTTTATGGTTTCAAAAATGTTTGATTGTGGTTTGAAGGTATCCTTTTAGAACTTCTTCACCTAATGACATTACATTGATTTAAATTGAATTACCAGAGTTAAGCTTTTTTTACAAAATGGTGACCACCCATGTTAACATCAATAGTTCATATTTTATATTCGTCAGATAGGTGGACCACTGTTTTTGGAAGGAATTTTTGAAACTTCAAAGTTGAACTTATACAGCACAATCTATTATAATTCTAATTATTTAATAATTCAAATTTATTTAACGACTAACTTGACAGTTTGGTGTGATATTTACATTGCTTAATTCAATCAATGGGACAAATTAATTTTCGTTATAAGTCAACATTGTTAAGATCTCGGTATCACCTTTCATTTTGCCAATGTAGAATTGACACCTTTTTGTGAAGAAAAATAATGAAATGAACATCCTTAATATTAAAATCAAAGGCCTAATTATCAAGTCTGCTGAAAGCCAGCCATATGCCTTCAGGGCTAAAGGGGTGCATTACTCATTAACCTGTAAACTCCATAAGGGTTGTTAGTAATGTTGCTGAGAGTGAAAATGACAGAATAGGAGTTCTTATTACAACTTTATAGAAACATGCATTAAGGTAAAGTAGCTTTGTTCTGAGTGCTGGAGGCATACCTTTTCCAAAAATGAAAAAAAAACTCTAAGTTATCAAGTTGAATTGTGCGGTTATGAATACATTTGAAACTGTAAAACACGTAGCACTTTGAATGGGGAAATGACCTGAGGACACTGTTATCCAGGCTTTTATGGGAAATCAGTCATCTTGTAGCTTCAGAGAGACACACACTATTCTGGGAACAATCCACTGTAGTTGGATATTAATTAAATTTATTAAACAAATAACACAGAGGCCCAGGGAGGCAGGGGTCCATCTGTTTGCTTTGTGAATTGATCTCTGTGGAGATGGATTTTGAATGGTAGTTAAAGTTCAGATGCAAAGCTCAGCAGATGGGTCCCGTGTCTCTAGTGAGGAGATTTGGAGGCGATCCAACATCTATTTTCCCTCCAGCTTTTCTGCGACTGTGAGACGGCATCTATATTCCTGTTTTGTTTATTTGAATGAGGCTTTAAGTCTGATTGATTTGGTTGGAGTGGCGCGTCTCGACTGATCCCAGTTTGTGCCCGTGTGGTGTAAACGCAAATCGGGAGATAATTAGCAAAATTGAATCCTGTTGACTTTAAACCCTGTGTGTGCACATGTTGCTACAACACAGCCCCAGCATCTGAATTTGACAATAAAGCCACCATGCAGGCTGACATCCTATCAGTGATTTACTAAAATGAATAATAAATATGCCTTTTCAAAATATTATTTTAGGATTAATAAATACACCGTTTTTCCCTACCTCATCAACTTGCGTTTATATATTCCATTTAATATTGTAAAATACCTCAAGGTGTTTCACGTGGGTTTAATCACACAATATTTAACAGCATGCCCAACAAGAAGATGTTAGTATATGATAGACACAGAGGTAACTTCTAGGGAGAATTTTAAAGGTGGAGAGAGGATGTTGAGGTGGTTTTGGGAGGGAAATTCAGAACTTCGGGGTTAAACAGCACAAGACATAATTAAAATCAGAAATGCATATGAGGCTGGAATTGGAGGTGCTCAGAAAATACTTCAATACTGAACCAAAAGCCAATATAGATCAACAGACATAGGGAAGATGCTGATCAAAACCTGATGAGAATAAGAGAATTGGCACCCGAATTTAGAATGAGCTCAGGTTCACAGAGGATGCAATGTGGGAGTTCAGCCAAGACTGATATAGTAGAATTCCCCGTTTATATCATATCACATAGAGTCATAGAGATGTACACTGTGGAAACATGCCCGTCAATCCAACTCTTCCATGCCAATCAGATATCCAACATTAACCTAGTCCCATTTGCCAGCATTTGGCCCATATCCCTCTAAAGCCTTTCTATTCATATACCTATCCATACCGTTTAAATGTTGTAATTGTACCAACCTATGTCTAGTTGTGGACTCCCCTACTCTGGGGAAAAGACCTCTGCTATACACCCTTTCCCACAACTGTCCTGACTTTACAAATTTCTATAAAGTCAACCCTCAGCCTCCAATGCACTTGGTAAAATAGGCCAACCTATTCAGCCTCTTCCTCCAGCTCAAACCCTCCAACATCCTACTGATTTCACCTTTATTGTGATTGTTTTTCACTTCATAAAAATATTTTTAAATCGATAAACTTTCACCTTGATCTTATGTGAAGCAATTACTGATGCAATAGTTAGCATTTTTGTCAAGGTCCCTGTACTTATTCCTGTTAAATGCTCCTCTGGTAATGAGTTTCTATTCTGACTCTCTCAACCTGTCGCAGCATTGCATTGTATTCATCAATTAGGTAAGAGTAGTGTCACCAGTCAGATTTCCTACTGATGTTTAAAGCATCACCTGCAGTAAATCTGGAGTTTCAGTATCTCGGGAAAGGTGCTAGGATAGCATTTTGATGTGGCAGCCTAATTATAAGGGATTATTTATATACCTGCAGAGTCAGTAGGTTTTGGAGGCTGTCTCGTGATGATACGATTGCTTTCTGCAATCTGTGTGCTGAAATCATAAAAATTGTGACTAATGGCACCCAGTGAACATAGGGAGTGTCCAGTCTGGGTGACTTAATAAGGTCACAATTTTGAGGTTTTCCAGGAGTTGTTGTCCATGTACCATAGCTCTTATTCTTAATTCTGCTGTGTTGCTATGTGGCTATTGGTTTTATTTGAATAGCATTTGTTTGGAAAAAAAATGCAGTTGTTTGGGATTTCAAAATCCTTCTAGTAAGAACAGGAACAACTAAAACACTGTAATATCAAGTAAACATTCCATGTGACAGTAACTTTGGAGTTTTCAGTGGAGGTGGTGCCAATTTCGGAGCTCTTGAGAGACAAAATTTGCATTTATTTATCATCTTTTGTGAGCTCATGACTTCCCAAAGAGCTTCTTTTTAAGTTACTGCTGGAGGAAATGTGCCAGCCAATTTGCCTGATGAGATAATGACCAGTTAATTTGTTTGTCAATGATGTTGGTAGAGGAATAAATCATAGCCAAGATGCTAAGGAAACACTTGCCTTCTCTTCTTCTAGTCACCGGGCAGGCAAGGACTTGATATTAACATCGTATCTGAAACACAGAATCTCCAACCGTGCAACATGCCCTCAGTATTCATTGTACCATCAATCTGGATATTGGGCTCAAATCACTGGAGTGGGATTTGAACCCAAAACATTTTGAATCAGTTGTGAGAATGCTATCATTGAAATGCAGCTAAGATGTGGCTTGAATTTGAGAATATTGTCCCTTTGCTTTTAACCCAACTTGTTCTTTAATTAGAATTTCACTTCACTTGTCATGAAGTTTTTACATGTTGTCAAAATTGCAAAATGTGTAGACTAATCACGAAAACATGATTACTTGTTTAAAGAAAGAATGGAGTTGCATTGCTCTAGCATCTTTAGCAGTCTTTAGCATAGAGCACCATTCAATCATGAGTTCTACCAACTGAGCCAAGGATGATTTAATTTGATTTTAAAACTCAGCAATTTCCATTTTAAGAATCAATTAAAAATGGTTGACAGATCAATGGGCATCATGATCATTAAAGCATTGAGATTTTAAAAGCCATTTTATATTCTCTCTGTAATTTTAACAAGGTGGATATAAACAAAAGTGCTGTTGTGACAATAGAAGTTATTTGAAAATTACTGCTCTATGTCACATGCTTTTCCAGGGGTTCTTTCTATTTCAAAATAACTTAAAAACGTGTTGATTTTCTGCAGGACAATAGCTTATTGTTACATGTTAAGTCTGCAATATTCTGCATATACAGAGTGAAATCACAAGTGAACATATAGTTCCCACCCTATTTCTTGCAAAAATGCCATCCCGTATTCCCAATTTCTCCGCCTCCGCCGTATCTGCTCCCAGGAGGACCAGTTCCACCATAGAACACACCAGGTGGCCTCCTTCTTTAGAGACCGTAATTTCCCTTCCCACGTGGTTAAAGATGCCCTCCAACGCATCTCGTCCACATCCCGCACCTCCGCCCTCAGACCCCACCCCTCCAACCGTAACAAGGACAGAACGCCCCTGGTGCTCACCTTCCACCCTACAAACCTTCGCATAAACCAAATCATCCGCCGACATTTCCGCCACCTCCAAAAAGATCCCACCACCAGGGATATATTTCCCTCCCCACCCCTTTCTGCCTTCCGCAAAGACCATTCCCTCCGTGACTACCTGGTCAGGTCCACACCCCCCTACGACCCACCCTCCCATTCAGGCACTTTCCCCTGCCACCGCAGGAACTGTAAAACCTGTGCCCACACCTCCTCCCTCACCTGTATCCAAGGCCCTAAAGGAGCCTTCCACATCCATCAAAGTTTTACCTGCACATCCACTAATATCATTTATTGTATCTGTTGCTCCTGATGTGGTCTCCTCTACATTGGGGAGACTGGGCGCCTCCTAGCAGAGTGCTTTAGGGAACATCTCCGAGACACCTGCACCAATCAACCAAACCGCCCCGTGGCCCAACATTTCAACTCCCCCTCCGACTCTGCCGAAGGCATGGGGGTCCCGGTCCTCCTTCACCGCCGCTCCCTCACCACCAGACGCCTGGAGGAAGAACGCCTCATCTTCCGCCTCAGAACACTTCAACAGCTTCCTCATTTCCCCTTCCCCCTCCTCATCCTAGTTTCAAACTTCCAGTTCAGCACTGTCCCCTTGACGTGTCCGACCTGCCTATCTCCTTTTCCACCTACCCACTCCACCCTCCCCTCCCTGACCTATCACCTTCATCTCCTCCTTCTGGATTAGTAGTGCTGGAAGAGCACAGCAGTTCAGGCAGCATCCAAGGAGCTTCAAAATCAACGTTTCGGGCAAAAGCCCTTCATCAGGAATAAAGGCAGTGAGCCTGAAGCGTGGAGAGATAAGCTAGAGGAGGGTGGGGGTGGGGAGAAAGTAGCATAGAGTACAATGGGTGAGTGGGGGAAGGGATGAAGGTGATAGGTCAAGGAGGAGAGGGTGGAGTGGATAGGTGGAAAAGGAGGTAGGCAGGTAGGACAAGTCCGGACAAGTCAAGGGGACAGTAACTGGGAGTTGCAGTGGGAGAGGGATTCCCTGAGATTCTTGTAGAGAGAGGAGGAAAACTTCTTCAAGGCAGGCATCTTTGCAAGAGGATTCGCAGTAGAGTTAAAATCAACGAGGTAAAAACAATGACTGCAGATGCTGGAAACCAGATTCTGGATTAGTGGTGCTGGAAGAGCACAGCAGTTCAGGCAGCATCCAAGTAGCTTCGAAATTGACGTTTCGGGCAAAAGCCCTTCATCAGGAATAAAGGCAGTGAGCCTGAAGCGTGGAGAGATAAGCTAGAGGAGGGTGGGGGTGGGGAGATCCCCCACTCACCCATTGTACTCTATGCTATTCTCTCCCCACCCCCACCCTCCTCTAGCTTATCTCTCCACGCTTCAGGCTCACTGCCTTTATTCCTGATGAAGGGCTTTTGCCCAAAACGTCGATTTCGAAGCTCCTTGGATGCTGCCTGAACTGCTGTGCTCTTCCAGCACCACTAATCCAGAATTTGGTTTCCAGCATCTGCAGTCATTGTTTTTACCATATAGTTATCAGTGGTGACTCACTTGGTTATACGTTAACATCTGAGTCAGGGGTGAGTTCAAATCCTACAGTGGACACCTGAGTACAAACTCTCTGCTGACACTCCAGTACATTGCTGAGGGAGTTCTGCAGTTAAAGGAGATAATGACTTCTGGATGAGATATTAAATTGAGGTCTTTCAGATGGATGTAAGTGATCTCATGGCCCAATTATGAAAAAGGTCTTAAAAAAAATCTCTCATGCCTTGGCTAATATCTCAAACAGCATAATTGAAACAGATGGTTTAGTCATTTTAATATTATTATTTGTGAGAATTACTGTACACAAATTTGCTGAGTGGTTTCATACATAACAACAGTGACTACATTTAGAAAATACCTTATAGGCTGTAAAATATTTTTAGACATGTTGCGATTACAAACATGCCATATAAATGTAGTCCTACTTTCTTTGTAAAGTTAGTCAACGAACAGAAATTGTTTCAATAATAAATCAGATTAGGAATCAAGATGAGTCAGGCTGGAATGAAGGAATTTGAAAAGTGATTTGCCTCTTCTGAACTAGAATAAATTTTTGTAGAAATGAATTGTAGAATGATTTTGTAGAATTTCATGTTTGAGTTTTGGACATTGTGTAAACAAATGCACGCTTTTATGAGTCTATGTCCCTCCATATCCTTTTCTTTATTTTTTCGTGAGAAGTGGGTGTGCTTGTTGTCCATCTCTAATCGTCCTTGAACTTGGTAGGCCATTCAGAGGGCAGTTAAATGCCAACCACATTGACTCTTTGTCGCAAATTGGACATGAAGCTCATCTCAAGGTGAAAATGCTTCTCATTCTTAGTGGCATAGTGGGTGATGTTGGTTTGTAAGTTATTCTCTCCCTACATTTGTAAAATATATTTTGACATGGTATCAGTTTTTGTTAAATATTGAACTTTTAGTTAACTCAGTACATAATTTCCTCCTACCTTTTAACTCATTGTCTATACCAAGCAATCCATATAGCTGCATTAATTCATGCATAAGGCTGTTGATGTAGACAATAAGTAAAAAGGTAGTAGAAAATTAGTAGGTGTCTTGTGACCACTAAAATTAAATGATATGAAGAATCCAATAAAATGGTAAAGTTGCTATTTTTAACACATAAAAGTTAGTAATACACATACATGTTGCATTGAACCAGTTGTCGTTTAATTTTTGTAGGAGCAAATTACTGCAAATACTGGAATCTGGACTGAAAACAAAAATGCTGGAAATCACAGCAGGTCAGGCAGTATCCATGGAGTGAGAGAAAACTAAAGTTTGGGGTCTAGATGACTCTTCATCAGGATTACAAACTAGAAACCTAGAGAATGTTTTCTAAGTGTTTGTGAGACCACATTTTGCTCTATTTTAGTTAGTAAATCATTATAACAGATATATTTGCATCATGATGGGCAATGAGACTGAAGTAGTATCCCATTTCTAATCTTCCTTTCCTCTCCAGTGTCCTCAGGCATGATGCTGTACTAATCTTTCCTGAATTTGCATTTAGATCCATCTAATCATAGCCCATCCCTCCAACTTCACCAAAATGATTGAAACAAAATCATAAATGAAGTCTTTCTGCTTGTGTGGAGATGCTGTTGCTCAGGTGAGACCTTAACCCAAGTAAAAGTCCTATTTCAGGAAGCCGGTTAGTGAAGGATAAAACTGAAACCAATCTTTGAAAACTTCATTTACACATTGCCAACATACATCTCCTGACCCAACAATCACAGTTTCAGTCTGTATCTGTATACACCACAAATTTAATCAACCTGTTCAGTCATTTTCTGTTATGCCCTTAAGACAGCTGGGACTAGAAATTGATATTCTGGCCCAGAATGTGCAACTGTATCATTATACCACAACATCCCTTTGTATCATTTTAAAGGGGTTTGAAAGAATCTCCATTTAATGCCCACCACTGACTCACATTAAACACATTCAGTATACAATTAACACTACTGGTTGACTGTTGTGATCTTTTGGCGTGGATGAAAAATTCATCAAGTTTCATTGAGGATTTCTCTCTGTGAAGCCCATTGAACTTTTCCATTGTTTTATCCCTCTTGGTCAATGCTAGTCCAATTCTCTCATCTTGCTGTAGTTAGAAGAACTTGCCTTTCACCAGATATCCTGAAATTGACTAGCATCCCTGGCATTTGTACCAATTTTAAAATTCTCTTGTGCATCCGTTTGAGCACTAGTATTCTGAAGCTGACATGTTGTTCCCCTGACATGACTTACAAGGGAAGATTGGTGCCTTGTCTTGATGACAGGAACTAACTGCCCTGGTTGATGGGATGATGCAGAGGATGGTTGCCTCAGAACCAACAGAAGAGGCCACACCATCACAGGCTGCCAGTCTGGGCTATGGTGCAGAAGAACACACAACAATGCTGCAAGGAGATCAATGACTTTTTCCACTTTGCCAGGGTAAGTGCCATTATCTTCACTGCTACCTCACCCCTGCTACTTATCCCAACTCCCACCAAGGCGAATGCCCAACCACTCTCTCTGTCACGTGTAACATCTTCATCCCTCTTCTTCCACTAACCCCACATGCTCTTAGCTCTGTCTACTCATTCAATTGGGACATCTCACTATCTTTCCCCCACCTGCATCAGCTGTAATAATGTGTCACCCACTGGATAATCAACAGTTAGATAATTAAGGTTCCTCTGTATTGGGCACAAAGTATAACCCTTGGCTGTAACACTTTCTCTCTTTTGTGTCTTGCAGGTTTGAGTGGGCAGTCCACTTTCTTGGACTATCCCTCACAAAAGCACATGCAGCATCTCGGAGGTGGAAAGTTCAAAGCCTCAGCGGAAGTACTGGCAAGGCTGCTTCCTGCACCCTCCACAAGCTTAGACACTGACAGCTTGGCAGATACATTAGATAGATTAGACTGAGAGGGACAAGCTGGTGAGCACAACTTTGCAATGTCTATACAATTGGCTGAGGAACAGATGCCTGAGGTCACTGGCACTTGGAGGCCTGCTAGAGATGGAGGTATGTGCTGAACCCCAGGCAGGACGGGACCCTTTAGGGGTTTTCCTCAAGATTGATAATAGCTTCATGGTCATCATTAGACTCTTAATTCCAGATTTTTAAAATTGAATTCAAATTCCACCAACTGCGATGGTGGGATCTCTGGATTAACAGTCCAGCGATAATACCACTTGGATATACCCAGTCATTGGTCCTCAGCAGCAATGTCCTTACAAGGAGACAGTGCAGTGCCAGTAAACACCTAACCAAAGTAGGCACCTTGCACAGCACATTCAGAAGCCACCTTCCAGGAGCCTGCAACTATGCCCACCTGCAGCCTGCCTGTAACCCTCATACTGTGGGAGTTCAAGCCAAGGAGGGGCCATTTGCATCTGGCAAGGACACACTCAACATGTCTGGGCCCTTGACACAAAATGCCCCAGGGCTGCCCAATCAAACCTCCAAGGCAATAGGCTCCAGTGTAGGGCAGACTCCCTCCACTCCAATTACAGATCCTGGAACTGCACTGAAATGTAGAACAAAGGAAACCTCTTGGTGACATATCACTGTAAATAAAGTATTGGGTTTGCTAAATCATGTTGAGAATGTCTCTGAATCTGTTTGCTCATGTCTCTATGTACCCCTTTCTGTTAATATCTCTCTGTGAGGTCAGCCATTAGTTCACATGCAGGATGTTCCAGGGAACAATGCCTGGCCTGCAAAGCTGCTGCACCATTTATGAACAACATGAACGTCACATTTGGAAGCAACTCTGACAACAATGCACCATTGATCCAGATGCACAGATGTTAGTATGGCATCACTAGCATCAAAGGTGTCCTTCTTGCATGAAATGGTCACTAATGTGGTGTTTGGGAGGTTTATAGTACACTCTGAGGTAATGCTTAAGGATTAGCAGAGAGTGGGAGCCTGCAGCAATGCCTATGCACTGGATGGGTTTACGTGTAGTGTTGTTGCCCCTTGAAGGGCCTCACACTGCTGCGTTTTGTCGTCGCCTCCCTCATAGGTCAAAGCACATACCCCATCCATTCAAGGTGTTATTGCAGTCATTTTCTTTCCATTAATGCAGTCATAATTACCATGATAATGGAAGGTGATAGGAACATTCCTCAGGTCCCTAGCCAACCCATATGCCACTTTACCCCTCCAGTGGGCGGCACGGTGGCACAGTGGTTAGCACTGCTGCCGCACAGCACCAGAGACCCGGGTTCAATTCCCGCCTCAGGCGACTCTGTGTGGAGTTTGCACGTTCTCCCCGTGTCTGCGTGGGTTTCCTCCGGGTGCTCCGGTTTCCTCCCACACATCACAAAGATGTGCAGGTCAGGTGAACTGGCCATGCTAAATTGCCCGTAGTGTTAGGTAAGGAGTAGATGTAGGGGTATGGGTGGGTTGCGCTTCGGCGGGGCGGTGTGGACTTGTTGGGCCGAAGGGCCTGTTTCCACACTGTAAGTAATCTAAAAAAAAAATATGAGGTGATTGTGATAAATGTGATTCTACACTAGGCTCCCCACCATAGAAGCCAGCGTGATCCTTACCAATGAGGAACCTATCTCCCTCACATGGCCCTATTCCCAACTATGCTTTAGCATATAACTCTTACATTTACAGTTGGCCCCATTTACAATTGTCATCCCCCCACCTCCCAGAGTGCAGCCCCAATCCCCACCTCCCAGAATGCACCCTTCAATCCCCACCTCCCAGAATGTACCCTTCAATCCCCACCTCCCAGAATGCAGCCCCCAATCCCACAAATACATTCTCTCGTCTTCTTTCTTCAGCAGTGACTACCTTTACCCTCTATCCCCTTTCCCCATATATCTACTGGAAGGACACAATTGACTGGTCATAGCCCAACCCTGTGTGACCTAACCAGACAGACCTGGACAAGCAGTGCCCAGACCCTGGTCTGATGACGATATATCTCCCTGACTGTGCCAGCAGTACCCCTACATTAGCTACTAGACCGACAGGGCTAACCGTGACCCATTCCCAGGACCATGGAGGGCCAGACCACTGGACCGCAATTGCTCCAATTGGATGCCTAACCAAGCCCCAGGTCTTGGACAGGTCTCAGAGGCTGCCCTTGCTATATTGCACTGGGACTAATGGGTGCCTCCATTGACTTCCCTGAGGATCTTTCCTTTAAAGACTTGGAGACAGGATTCTTGGCAGTTTGGAGGAACAGAGGGATCTGGGTGTGCAAGTACATAGATCCCTCAAAGTTGCCACCCAAGTGGATAGGGTTGTTAAGAAAGCATAAGGTGTTTTGGCTTTCATTAACAGGGGGATCGAGTTTAAGAGCCACGAGATTTTGCTACATCTCTACAAGTCCCTGATGAGACCACACTTGGAATATTGTGTCCAGTTCTGGTCGCTTTACTACAGGGAAGATACAGAGGCTTTGGAGAGGGTGCAAATAAGGTTTACCAGGATGCGACCTGGACTGGAGGGCTTGCCTTATGAAAAAAGGTTGAATAAGCTTGGACTTTTCTCTCTGGGGAGAAGGAGGAAAAGAGGAGACCTGATAGAGGTATACAAGATAATGAGTGGAATAGATAGAGTCAATAGCCAGAGATTTTTCCCCAGGGCAGGATTGACTGGTATGAGGAGTCATAGTTTGAAGATATTAGGAGGAAGGTATAAAGGAGATGTCAGAAGTAGGTTCTTTACGCAGAGAGTTGTGAATGCATGGAATGCGTTGACAGCTGTGGTGGTAGAAGCAGAGTCATTGGGGACATTTAAGTGACTGCTGGACATGCACATAGATAGCAGTGGGTTGAGGGGTGCGTAGGTTGTTATTATATTTTACATTAGGATTAAACCTCTGCACAACATCGTGGGCTAAAGGGTCTGTTCTGTGCTGTACTTTTCTATGTTCTATCTGTCTAGCAGTTCAACCCACACACAAACCACCCTCTGTGTGAAAAAGTTGCCCCTCAGGTCCCTTTTAAATCTTTCTTCTTGACAGGTAAGCTGTTGGCACATGGTGCAAGTGTGGGATGGATGTTGCAATGTGGCAAGATGTCCACCTCCTTGGCTGAGGACAGCTGAACAGCCAGACATGCTGATGGTTCTGAGACTGGACTAAGAAGCAAGGCAAGGTTAGGCATGTTGGGACGCTGTGAGCATGCAGGTAGGAGCCAACTGAGTGAGACTCAAGAGAGGAAAGGAGTAGCCCTGAGATGCAGCCTGGTCTTCACTGGGTGAGAATTGGGTGCCCACTTCCACATAAAAACATCCTTGCAGTGGTATTACAATAAGAAGTGACGGTGCATACTGAAGTGAAGCTTTACAGTGCAGAGGCATCCTGCAAGTGGATTGGAGAAATACCATGAGGGTCTAAGAGGCTGGCAAAAGTCAAATGCCAGTAGCTGTGGTAGGTTGCATGTGGCTAGTACCCTGAAGTGGACCTCAAGACATTGTTGCCAGGCATCCAAGATGGAGGAGTCCCAGAGGACCAAGTAGTGAGCTGAAGTTGCCAGATGCCCATTCATGTTGGGGTATTTATGAATGCTCAGTTTTATCATGGTGGGTGGTAGAATAGGAAGCTGCATATTAATGGGATGAGATTCATTGTTAATGAGGCTGTTAAAACATTGTGCAAACTCACAGCTTCGAGGAAATTTTGCTTCCTCACAAGAATCTCATCTCAATACCTGAAACTCTGTTTGAAAATGCAAAGAGCTGCTCCCAATGGTAAGAAAGGCCTCACCCCATTTTCTCATGCGATTCTTGCAGAGTTCTTGCCACACCCCGCATGGCTTAGGCTCCTATAACATTTCACTCTATGGTACTATTCAAAGAGGAATAAGGGAATTCTTCCCAATGGATGGAACACTATTTACCCCTCAACTGACATCACTAAAATAGGTTATCTGGTTCTCATCATCTAGTTATTTGTTATAAATTGGCTGCTGCATTGCAAACCCTACAACTGTAGTTAGACTTCAAAATGTTCTTGTATCACTGAATCCAGAGATGCCTTTTGGATCAATTTGCCTGTGCTGCTTAGGTCCACCTGAATCTTCTCACAACCCTCTTAACATAGACTTCTCTTCCATCCTCAGATCATTATCAAACATAGCATCTATGCTTGATGCCTTAATTTCTGTTTGCATCTTAACTTCTTTCTTCAATGGTTCTATTCAGTAAAGGAGTCTGTCCGGATTCGCAATGAGATTCAGTAGTAGTTATCTTAACTTTACAGTTTTTAGTTTTGGAGGTAAAAACAATGACTGCAGATGCTGGAAACCAGATTCTGGATTAGTGGTGCTGGAAGAGCACAGCAGTTCAGGCAGCATCCAAGGAGCAGTGAAATCGATGTTTCGGGCAAAAGCCCTTCATTAGGAATCCAGTTTTTAGTTTTGGCCTTCCCCACAGTGGAAACACTATCACTATGTCTACCATAATTAACCCATTTAATAATCTTAAAGACTTCAAACAGGTCATTTCTCAGCCCAACCTTTGCTAGGGTAATGAACTGATCAGTCTGATCAGTCACAGTGATGTTTACAAGTTCAAAACACCATTAAAAATCGGGGCACAGGCTTTAAATGAAGATCAGTCAACAGAGTGTTATAAGATATGCTACAAAACATGTCAAATTCTGTAGATGTGATATTAAAACAGATCAAACATTTTGGAAGCACTTAATTTCAATAGATGTGTTTAAAGCTATCAGTGACTTTAAATGTTAGTTACTGTTCCAGACGGCAATCAGTTCAGATTACACAAACATTCCGCAAGTAAGTAACATGGATTTCACATTCAGCAGAACAGATGTTAAACAAAAGGAATCATTTCAAAGAATCATCATCCCATAGTGGACTTTTCTACCCATGGTCATTGGCGAGCAAGATTCATGGAATGAACATTTTCAGGTTGGATGCGAATGCTTCACAGCAGATAATAGCCTAGGGAACACAGCTAAGTTAACTTCTAGAATGTAACACACCTCAGGAGGTTTCACAAAAATCATGTGATTTACCTTGTCAAATAATGTCATGGAGTGGCAGTCAACCAAATGTATTGCTCTCTAGGCACAAGTAAAGGTCACCATCAACATTCCTCCTAAGCTGTGTGCACATGCAAACTTCACAAGCCAACCCCTTTTAATGACCACATACAAATAGCTAGGTGGGAAAGTTCAAGGAGACTACACATTGAAACAATTTTCCCGCAAACTTATTGGCAGAAATATTGGTCAATGCTCCACTCACTCTTTAGTTCACAAGGTCCTTTCAGCCAATCATCGGAGATTGAGGTAGAAAATTTGTCTTTATTCATCGTCGGGCATTTCTTTTCTGTAAGTCGTTGTCTTAAGATGATGATTTGCAGCTCACTCAGAGGACACTAGGACTCAGCGATGTTTGTACAGGATGAAGGCACATATACGAACTGTATTTTTTAATATTTCCAGTGACCTTTGAGTTGAATTTGAAGTTACACATTGGTACGGTGGGATTTGAATTCAAGTTCTCTGGATTGTCATTCCATGGCCTCTCCCTTTGGATTGTTGACCTAGCAACAGGAATATCACATTACAATACCCTTGATGAATATTCTGTAAATTGCCCCTTTCCAGGGATAGCGTTATTTTCCCAGCCAACCACATACACCTCAACCATGACCAGCAGCAAAAATAGCCCCTGATTTTCCCCAGTTGCTGACTTCATCAAGATACATACGATAAGATTATTATGCTCTGTAAGTATTCTTGTACTTAACAAAGTTTCTGCAGAATGCAGAAACAGTAAGGACTCATTATATGAATCTGTAACTTGAATATTAGTCTGCCTCAATCTACAACATCCCAACCTATGATTGTTTGAGGGTATACTTGATGTTTTCAATCTGAGGCAACCAAAGGCAATTTTTCAGAGAAGCAAGCAAGAATGTATGGGCAACTGGATCAAAAATGATCTTCACTCACAGTGCATCAGTGCTATTGCTTACATTCCAGAAGGAACAGATACAATGAGACATGTAACCAAAATCTTTAATAAGAGGGTTGCAAAAACAATATAATGGGTGTTTAGACCAGATAGGTCAGTGAGCTTACGATTGGTCTCAGAAAAATTACGTCCTGCTATAATTATAAAATGACATGTACATACATTTCTACTGATAGAGACTTCAACATGAACCTGAACAAGGAGCAACTGCTGACATTGGAAGACCAGCAGAATTATTCTGCTGTCATTACCTGAGGGTGTTAAAGCCTAGATTTCTTGTGTTTGCAGCAGTTGGTCATATTTAGTTTCTGTTAGTCATCGTGGTATTTAATGTCATGCAAGCCTTATTTCTTTTACCTGCCATGTCTATTTTTATATAGAATGAATGGTCTCACTGTCCATTAGTTACTGTAATACATTTGAAGTGTACAGTCACAGGTATAATATGGGAAACAGAGCAACCAATTTGTGCACATTGTAGTCTTTCACAAAAGAACATCAAAATGGTAAGAGTTTTTTGAGCTCTGAGATGCAGAGGGAGCTGGGTATCCCAATAATCACAAAAGATTAATATACAGCCTTACCAATTAATTAGGAAAGCTAATGGATAGCTATAAGTTATTGCAAGGGGAAAGTAGAGAGTTATACAGGGCACTGGTAGAGACCACATTTGGAGTCCTGTGCATGGGTGTGTATTTGTCACCTTTCTTAAAGAAGGATGTAAATGCATCGGAAGTGGTTTGGAGAAGGCTTATGAGACTAGTACCTGGAATAGATGGTTTGTTTTTAGAGGAAAGGTTAGTATCTGTTGAACTTTAGAACAGTAAGAGGTGATTTGATTAAGAACACATAAAACCATGAGCAATCTTGACAGGGATGTAGCAAGGATGTTTCTTATTGTGGGAGAATTAAGAACTTGGGGTCATTACATAGAAAAATGAGGGGTTGCCCATTGAAAGCAGAGATAAGGTGAAATTCTTTCTTATATGAAGGTCATGATTCTTTGGAACTCTCTTCCTGAAAAAGCAGTGGAAGAAGAGTCTTTGCATATTTTTTTGTCAGAGGTGGATAGATTCTTGATAAACAAGGAGAGTGAAAGGTTATTAGAGATCGGTGGGAGTGTGAATTTGAGGTTACAATTAAATCAGCTATCATCTTATTAAATAGCCAAGCATGCCTTAAGGGTCAAATGGCCTACTGCTCCTCCTTTTTCTTATATTCATATAATCTGTCTGTTTGTAGTGATGGTTGGGAATAAATATTTGTTAAGATACCCAGGAGAACTCCTCTGCTATTCTTTGAAATACATTAGTGCCATGGATTTTTTTAACATTTGCTTGAGATGGTAAGTTGGACCATAGTTTAACATCTCACCAAAAGACAGGATCTTAATTGTTCAGTGCTGCGCTGGAGTAGCAAGCTATATTTTTGCATTCAAGTACCTGAAATCAGTCTTAATACACAAATCTCAGATCAGGGATGAAAGTGCTGTTGTGACTTATATTTATATTTTATCTACTTTTATTTTGGCCTGCTCAAAAAATTTGTTTCTGCAGTGTATAAGATTTATCTTTCTCGTGTTAGATAGATCTAATATAGCTTTAATAAATACAATGTATTTTGAATTCACAATATACTGTGGATACATAGAAAACAGATAGATGTGTACAAAACTGTTAGAATAATGGCTATCTCCACCATGGTTTACGGACCAATTTTCAATGTTTTAATATTTACAGATTTATTCTGTTCTGTGGGTAGGTTTGTTCACCACTGGAGAATTATGTGCACCAGTTGTTGATGTATTATGCTAATTAATGATTCTCTAGGTCAGCAGTAGTGATAGAGAGCTTCAAGGAGGATAGGAGACCTGCCTACCTTTAGCTGTGATTATTCTGACAAGACTTGTATCAGGGTCAGAGGTGGCTGATACCTTGGCCTACAGGCTCATTGCTCTCTGATGCAATGGCTACTGTTACGTGAATGGGACTTTGTAAGGGCACTGAACTGCAAAAGACATGATATCCAGCTGGCTGATCTGAAGCATGCCACAGCTAGTGGGCATCCTCCTATGATGCTTCATGGTCTGTGTAAATGTACAATAGATGAAATAATTTACCTTTCAGCAAAGATGTCTCTTCTAGGCTCACGATCAATTTGAGAAAACTAAAGGGTTAGAAAAACAGTATTTATTTTCCATCTTTCACAATATCAGGATATTCCGAAGAGCTTTATAACTAATGGAGTAATTTTGATATGTCATGTAGGATTATAGTGCAGTCAATTAGCATAAAACAAGCTCCCACAAACAGAAATTCTATCCAGGGGTCCCTGACTTATCAATGTGCGACTTATGAACATACAGAGGGTACGTTTAAAGATCCAACATAAAATAATTTCCTATATTTATATGTTGTTACTTTATATTGCTCTGCATTTTCTTCTGATTTTCATACAAAATCAATTTGTGAACAGACTCAAGAACAGAACTGATTTGCAATTTGGGAACTGCCTGTAAATAATTAGACAATTGTTTGGGTAATGATTGTGGGATCAATGTTTGCCAGAACCCCAGGAAAACATTTCTTTGAAATTTGATTCTGGACCTTCTATGTCTCCTGAGATGACAGATTTGGAGATGCCGGTGTTGGACTGGGGTGTACAAAGTAAAAAAATCACACAACACCAGGTTATAGTCCAACAGGTTTAATTGGAAGCACACGAGCTTTCAGAGTGCCGCTCCTTCATGAGGTGGTTGTGGACAACACCACCTGATGAAGGAGCGGTGCTCCAAAAGCTAGTGTGCTTCCAATTAATCCTGTTGGACTATAACCTGGTGTTTTGTGATTTTTAACTGAGATGACAGACGTAGCCTTGGTGCAATGTCTGATCTGTGAGATGCCACTTGTGACAACTCAGCACCCCCTCAGCAATATAGGCTGAAGTATCAGCATTGGACGCAAACTCATGTGTCCAGAATGAGTCTTAAACACGGGGACATCTGACTGACCATGTTACAAACTGAGTCAAAGCTGCCACTCTCCAAAATGGTCATCCAAATGGTGGAAAAATACAATGACTGAGAAATATTTCAACCGAATAATTGGTATCTTAATTTCTCAGATTGTCCGACTGCCTTAGGAGACAGACCATGAGACCGCTGGTACACTTTGGCATGCTGCGTTCCTTTGTCACTGCTGTGAAACATTATTCTGTCACATCTCAAACCTCAGACTTTGAGAACACCTACCGGCACCAAGAGGCATACCCTTACTTTCTGCCAATTCAGACCCGTTGGCAAGACAATGATCAGTATGGCCACGTGAACAACATAGTGTATCACGGATACTTCGACACTTTAATCAACCATTATCTTATCAGGTATGGAATTTCTGTTATTTACACTTAGCTCCATCTAATGATGCTGAAGTAAAGGTTTTAATGTGACACAAAAATAAAAGCTTTATTATCAGTGACATAGAAGGGTTAATCCTTTTGAACAGTTTATCTCTTATCAGTTGTAATTAAATGTGTTTATAATAAATTATTTGGTGTAATTAATGTAAAATCTTCTTGCTTGTACTGTTATTAGAACCAGATGCTGAAGGATCAACAATATTACAACATGGCGATACAGGCTTGCCAGCTGTCTAACTGTAATTACTTTAATCTCAGCTTGTTATCTAATTATCACCTTTGTAAAGGGAATACTACCCTCTTAATGCATGCTGCTGTTTCAGATGATGATGAAGAGTTTAAAACAGCTGTCAGAAAGCTGGGGCCTGTGTTAATGTCTAGTTGAGGAGGAGGTACTGCAAAGGCCTAGTTTGGGCCTAACCTGCTTCCCACAGGAGGCCCCATGTTCAAGCTGCCTGGCTTGCTCTTGTGAATAGCTTGCATCATAGAAATGTAGACCTTGGGAGTGGATTCACCAGCAGAATCTGCCCTTAATGTGAACCTTACCCATACCCTTTTATCGCTGACCCCTTTTGTGTTCTTTGTGCTTTTGTGTCGGTTTTGGGACTGCAGGGAAACCAAAAATTTTCCAGATAGATGGAGCGTTAAGTGTCAACCACTTTCATAAATCAGCTGAGATGTGTAACTTTTGCTCTTCAGTTGAATAAGAAGTCATTAGCAAAACAAACAAGGTCACTGCTGGTCAATTGGAGATTTTATACTCAAAGTTAAACAATAGAAAGTCATGTGAAAACCTTGTTTGATACTGAGTTGAAAAAAAGATAAGGGAAAAAATATAATAAACGGTGCTTTTTATTCAATAACTTTATAAATATTTAGATTTTTGTAGCAAGCATCACCAAGCAAGCATAATATTAGCTGTAAATAAATGGCCTTAAATATTGAAAGAATTCCATTCAGAAATGATGAAGGCATCAGTTGGGAATTTGAAAGATTGTACTAATTGAATTTAGGTTTGTGTTCACTCAGTTTTGCTATGACATTCTGTTCCGTCAATCATAGCAAATATAGAGGAGAGGTTATAGGCCAATAAACAGAGCTAGAAAGTAAAGTCAAACTTTTCCTTTACAGCTCATTGAGATGAGGGAAGTTGGTATTGTGAATTGGAATGTCAGGCTTTCAAACTTTCACTCATCAAATAATCCTAAATCAGGTACAGAATGATTCCTTGATTCTGCCTGAGCAATATGCTCTGGCGCCAAAATAACTTTCCCGATTGCATCAGTATGTCATTTTGCACACTAATTATCTTTGGGCTTGTCTGAATGAAATTGCTACTTAGAACCAAATTAGGAGACAAACACTGCATTGGAGAACCATTCATATCTTTCACTCTCTTTTTTCGCATCAGTTTACATCTACTGTATGAACAAAGGTTTAGATGTCTGCCTGACTCACTCACCAGGATTGACCAAGAATTAAAGATAAATCACCTGGATTCTGTTGTGACCAAGTCCGGGAGAAAAATCAAACGTGTCTTTTACATTGAATGTTTATGCACAGTGATTAAAATATTAGTGATAAAGACAATGTTGGGGCAGCAAGAAATGGAAAGCCAAATTATGAAGCCTCCAGAAATATGTCCAACCAGAGGACGCCTGACAGAGTGAGTACAGGATCCCAGTTATGGCAGGAAAGCTGAGCACATTTTATTTTTGCTCTAGACAATATTATACATTCAATTAGTACTACCAACCACCAAAATCAAAATGATTCATTGCATTGCGGGTTATGAAATCTTGCTGTGCACAAATTACACTCATCCTGAGAGTGTGAAAAATGCTTTATAAATCTCTGCTGTAAAAGAGGTTAACAGAAATACAATATGGAACTAAAGCCAAGCTGCTTTATCTCAACCAATGATAAAAGAGCAGATGATCTCTGGAGCTTTAACTCTATTAAGTTATTGTTGATAGCACCCTGCTGCTTTCACATACTCAGGACATCCGCTTTTGCATTTGTTGTATAATCAGATAAAACTTTAATACTTGTCCAGATTGTAATGTCCAACATTTGTAGTAAACTCTTCACCAACTCACTTCTTTAAAGACATTCCTTAAAATGCATTGCTTTGACCAAGCATTTAATCATCTAACCTGACCTTTTTGTCTTTGGTTTAGCATTCAAGCTCCTTCAGCCTCTATGAAGCAGTTTTCAATTTCATTTACATTAAATACACTGCACATGTACAAGTTATTGTAAAGGGTCTGATTTGACAAGAGATAATAGAGGAGATTGAACATTATAGTCTAGAGACGGGGTACTTAAGTGGAGGGAACAAGTTATTGAATCAGAGCACATAAATGTTATTGGTATGGTAAACCCAGATTATCATTTTAAAATACTCCAAGAAAATCAACCAAAAATATAAATAGAAATTTGTGAGAAGTAAATTTGAGCAGTTAGGAAATTGCCTTTATTAAGGGGATTAAGTGCTTTAAAATCCAAGTAATAGCAGCAATTTGTCTTGATCTCAGCAGAATTCTGTGATGATAATATTTGCAGATTGTCCATGGGAATGTGTCAGTATTTGCAGGAGATCCCTGGGCATGCATTCATATTCACAGGGAGTCCCAGGAGTGTGTCAGCATCTGTTAGGGGATCCCTGGGTATGTGTCAGTTACTACAGGGTGTCCTTCGGAGTGTGTCAGTTAATTCAAGGTGTCCCAGGAAGTTTATCAGCATTTGTAGGGTTGCGACACAAAACTTTAGAGACTATTGAAATTTGAAGAATGCGGTTTGATGGACTGACTGCAATTTTCTCAGCCTCAACCCTATTTCTAGAGATATGATGAAACTGGACAAGAAATACAAGAAATGCTACTTTTTGATCTTTATTGTGTTCATTTGCATTATGTGTAGTTGATGACTATGTGCCACAAATTAATTAATTTAAAATAGATATATCAAAATGGATAGGAAGTGTTCTCAGTAGTACTTCACTTTTGAAGCCTTTGTTTTTCCTTCAATCCATACTGTAGGGAATCCCTATACCAGCATCCTTAATGAAATCCTCTTTTTCAACTGCACTTCCTTAGACATGGTAAGCCCACTTCCTGAAACTTGGCTTTTTGTGTATATTTTGTTGATATCTGTATTTTCTTAATTTACTGACAGTCAGTTGCTCTCATGCAACAGGATCTAATGAAGTTATTAAACTGCTTAATTTTCATAAATTCCTCAGTCATTCCACTGGATAAATTTCCATTAGAAGTAATTGGATATGGGGTCAGCTGCCTTGAATATGGTAGTATACCATGGGTTGTGTTATGAAAGCTGAACTTTATAACACAGTAATGTTTTAAACTGTCGCCTGTAGTAAAAGGCAAAATAGAGTTTTGAGAAGAAGGATGAGATTTCCTGTGAACTCTGCCCACAGGCATACACTAATAGCATTGTGAGTCTACTTACACCAAATGAACTACTGTAGTTCAAGAAGGCAGCTCAACACATTCTCAAGAACATATAAGAATGAATAATGAACACTGGCCCAGCCAGTGACATTCATGTCTCATAAATGAATAATTAATATTTGTAAGAGCTGCATATAGTTGTTGCTAAAAGAATCATTCAACATAGAGGATAGTCATGGGTTACAAAAGGAATTTGCTCTGCCTTTCATGATTGCGGGACTTCCCAATTAACACTGTCGATGTGTAGCAATTGTTGTAATATAGGAAATGCAGTTGCCAACTTGTGCACAGCAAGCTCTCACAAATAGCAATATGATCATGACCAAATTATCATTTTTCTACATATTGTCTGATGGTTAAAATTGGCCAGGACACTGGTGAAAACTCTACTGTCCTTCTTTGAAAAAAATGTCATGAGATCTTTTATGGTGGTAAAAACAATGACTGCAGATGCTGGAAACCAGCACCACTAATCCATGAGATCCTTTATGTCTACCTGGGAGTGAAAATAGGATCTTGGGCCAATGTCCAAACCAAACACAGCTCCTCCGACAGCACAGCACCCCCTCAGTGAAAAGGAAAGGGACCAAAATAAAGGAAAAAGGGTGAAATTAAAACAGTAAATTATTAGTGCTCTGTGGAATAACACCCTCCCATCCTGGCACTTTCCCCTGAGAGCGCAGGAACTGTTAAACCTGCGGCCACACCTCCTCCCTCACCTCTATCCAAGGCCCTAAAGGAGCCTTCCACATCTATCAAAGTTTTACTTGCACATCCACTAATATCATTTATTGTATCCGTTGCTCCCGATGCGGTCTCCTCTACATTGGGGAGACTGGGCGCCTCCTAGCAGAGCGCTTTAGGGAACATCTCCGGGACACCCGCACCAATCAACCACACCGCCCCGTGGCCCAACATTTCAACTCCCCCTCCCACTCTGCCGAGGACATGGAGGTCCTGGGCCTCCTTCACCGCCGCTCCCTCACCACCAGACGCCTGGAGGAAGAACGCCTCATCTTCCGCCTCGGAACACTTCAACCCCAGCGCATCAATGTGGACTTCAACAGCTTCCTCTTTTCCCCTTCCCCCACCTCACCCTAGTTCTAAACTTCCAGCTCAGCACTGTCCCCATGACTTGTCCAGACTTGTCCTACCTGCCTATCTCCTTTTCCACCTATCCACTCCACCCTCCCCTCTCTGACCTATCACCTTCATCCCCTCCCCCACTCACCCATTGTACTCTATGCTACTTTCTCCCCACCCCCACCCTCCTCCTGCTTATCTCTCCATGCTTCAGGCTCACTGCCTTTATTCCTGATGAAACGTCGATTTCGAAGCTCCTTGGATGCTGCCTGAACTGCTGTGCTCTTCCAGCACCACTAATCCAGAATAACGTATCACAGACAACTATGCAAATTAAAACAACAATTGTTCCTTAAATGATATTGATTATTTAATCATGGAAGAGGGTGAGTGAAAGCATAAGAAAAGCATTTTCACAGGTGATACCACACCCTAACCCCCACACCACCCCCTCCCCAGACAAAACATTGTTGTTGAGGTAAAAACAATGACTGCAGATGCTGGAAACCAGATTCTGGATTAGTGGTGCTGGAAGAGCACAGCAGTTCAGGCAGCATCCAAGTAGCTTCGAAATCGATGTTTCGGGCAAAAGCCGAAAGTAGGGGAGAAAGTAACCTGGGGTTGAAGTATTCCGAGGTGGGAATACTCGACTTTTGCCCGAAACATCAATTTCGAAGCTACTTGGATGCTGCCTGAACTGCTGTGCTCTTCCAGCACCACTAATCCAGAAAAACATTGTTGTTACTAAGTCTGCATTTACACAATTGTGATGGAACATGGACTACATTTTGACAGGCACGTTAGAGGTGAATAGGTGTCAATTAATGGTCATAATGATTGCTTCTGTTACTTTACTGATGATTGGGAAGAATCGGGTGGATGTGTTAGCTTTTCCAACTATTTAGTAGCCGAATTCTATGGAGCTCAACATCACTTTCTCATGGGCAAGTCAGGGATCCCAGCCAGCAATGACCACATCCCATAAATTTTTTTTTAAAATGCCTTTGCTTTTCTTTGAAATAATGCCAAATGACCCTTTATACACACATAATGGAAAAAATGGAGCATATATTTAACATCTCACATGCAGGACAACACCTTGGCTGCTGCAGTGCTCCCTGAAGACTATATTTGCATGTGTGCTATGTACTAGTCCTTGAACCAAGAACTTTCAGAATCGGGGCAAGAGAGTGACCAACTGAATCAAGGCTCTCAGCTTTGATGTTGAGTGAGCACATGAAAAAAACAACAGGGTGGAGATTGAGTACTGGGATGCCTCTGGTGGATTCTGTGAGCACAGAAAAATTAGTGATTCATTTATGAATAGGAAATACTGTTAGCTTACAAACTGAGAGTGGCTTGCCTCTATTGTTGTAATGCTTTTACTGTCAAGCTTTTATTCAGTGTCTCAAAGCTGGTCTCAAAGCATGTGAAGATGCATTGAAGCCTTTTTACTAATGAGACATTTATGTCTCATCTGGAAAATTTATTGTGTCTTGTACCTTTTTCAAATAAATTGTTACAGAATGAAGTGAAAGTCAATCGGATTTCCAGGCCATTATTTCCCTGAAAATTCAGGGTTGAATGCACATCATTCTTAATTACTGCGGGGAAATTTCTTCCCATATTGTTGACGCAATAAATGCTTTTTACAACAAAGAATTAACTGTGGAGCACCCTGGTAATTGTAGCCCTGCTCTGAGCATATTTCATTTAAATTGGAATGGTGAGAAGAGGATTAATTCAGACATAGTTTGGAAAGAACCAATGCAGGGGAAAGTCTTTAAAAGGACAATGATTGGAGGTGCAGTCCTTCTCACAATTGAATAACATAGAAATATGTGGAAAATTGTGACCATTAATTTTTACACAGTGTAAAAATCCATGGCAAAGGTCATGGGTCTTTCAAGCTGGGTTTCTCCTGTGGGGCTGTAATTTAATTCAGATCACCATTAACATAGAGGAATATACTCCACTGTTCCACTGAAATTAAATTACTTCAGGGGAGGGGATTCTAATGAACTAGCATTTAAATGATCTATGTCCAATCAGTCCAGTTGTCTCAGCAAGAGTGACCTAATAAATGTCTTTTCTCAGAAATCATGGTCTGACAGCATGTTATTGCCAGTTAGATTTGCCTTCACAATGATTCCATTTAGAGCTTGTTTAGTTTCTGAATAGTTTAAAAGATGTCCTTTGAGAGTTGGATTATTATTACTGTGCTTTCTTTTTTTTTATTGCCTCTTTTACACTCTAAAATATTTCATCAATATCAATACATATATCTATTTACTCTTGTGTGCTGTAGGTAAAGGGTAAGGATTATACTGAACTGTGAGGAATTTAGCATTGAGGATACTTGTAATAGGGAAAGCGTATGCAATTCATCCCCTGTTTTACCCTCCTTTCATTTTTATGTTTATATGATAAATTTGACTGTCCCACCATTGGTGGCTGTGCCTTCAGCTCCCTAAACTCTAAGCTCTGGTGTGCCCTCCCTAATTCTCAACAGTATTCTTGGAATCCTTTAAGGTGTTCCATAAAATTTACCTCTTTGACCAAAACTTTAGCCACAGCCATAGTATCATCGTATGTGGCTCAGTGCCAGGTAATTTCTCATAATTGCTCTGCTGAAGCACCTTTAAACATAATCCAACATTGAATGTGCTACATAAATGCATTTTCTTGTTGTATGTCTGTATTTCAAACAGGTTGTAATCACTCTGTAATTAGTTTATTAGTGGAAATAATTAACAAAAGTGCACGGGCAAAGTTTTCGTGTAGGAATAAGGTGTATTGGATTATACTGTTCACAATTGTAAAGCATGCTGCTTTTCACATAATGTCCATGTAGCTATTTGTGTCACAATTGGCCTATTTCTCCTGAAGCATATTTGTTGATAGCTCATAGCTCTGATTATGTTCTTCTAGTACCTGAAGCTTGTAACAGACAGGAGGAGTTCGTTGAGTGTATTCGTGATAGTTTTCTTGAACAATATGTAATGGTACCGACAAAGGAGCAAACTATCCTAGATCTGGTCCTGTGTAATGAGACATGAACAATTAATGACTTCATAATTAGGGATTCTCTTGGAAGGAGTGATCACAGTATGGTTGAATTTAGAACACAGATGGAGAGTGTGAAGATAAAATCCAATATCAGGACCCTGTGTTTACAAAGGGGACTACAATGGAATGAGGGAGGATCTGGCTAGACTGGAAACAAAGATTTTATGGTGGGACAGTTGACAAGCAGTGGAAGACTTCCAAAGAAATTTTTCAAAGTGCTCAGCAAAAGTATATTCCAGTGAAAATGAAGGACTGTAAGAAGAGGGGTAATCTGCCATGGGTGTCTAAGGAAATAAGAGAGGTTAGAAAATTGAAAGAGAAGGCATAGAAAGTGGCCAAAAACAGCATGAAAGTAGAAAATTGGGAAAACTTTAAAGGTTAACAGAAAGCCACATAAAGAGCTGTAAAGAAAAGAAAGATAGAACATGAGAAAAAAAACTAGCACAGAATATAAAGACAGATAGCAAAACTTTCTATAAATATATAAAACAAAACAAGAGTGACTAAAGTAAATGTTGGTCCTTTAGAGGACGAGAGGGGGCATTTAGTTATGGGATATGATGAAATGGCCGAGGCATCGAACAGGTATGTTGTATTGGTCTTCACAGTGGAGGACACTAATAACATGCCAGTAAGTGACAAAGAGACAAAGGTAGGTGAGGACCTGGAAACAATCATTATTATGGAAGAGGTAGTGTTGGTCAAGCTAATGGACCTAAGGATAGATAAGCCTCCTGGCCCTGAAAGAATGCATCCCAGAGCACTAAAAGACATGGCAGAATAAATAGCAGGTGTGCTGGCAGTAGTTTTCAAAATTCACTGGACACTGGAGCAGTCCCAGCACATTGGAAAACAGCAAATGTGACACCACTGTTTAAAAAGGGAGGTAAACAAAAGATGGGGAATTATAAACCAGTTAGCTTAACCTCTCTGGGGGTGGGGGGGGGTGGGGAAGATGCTTGAGTCTATTATCAAGGAATAAATAGCAGGGCATCTCAAAGAAATTGTCCCATTGGACAGACGTAGCATGGGCTCACGAAGGGCAGGTCATGCTTGACAAATCTTTTGGAATTCTATGCGGAGATTTTGAGAAAGGTAGACAACAAGGACCCAGTAGATGTGGTGTACCTAGATTTCCAAAAGGCCTTGACAAAGTGCCGCACAAGAGGCTGCTACATAAGATCAGGATATATGGTGTTAGGGATAGAGTATAAGCATGGATAGAGGATTGGTTGACTAACAAGGAAGCAAAGAGTGGCCATAAATAAGTGTTATTCTGGCTGGCAGTCAGTGACTAATGGTGTGCCTCAGGGATTGGTGTTGGACTGCAATTATTTACAATTTATACTGATGATTTGGAGTTGGGGACCACATGTACGGTGTCAAAGTTTGCAGATAAATGGAAGAGCAAAGTGTGCAGAGGACTGTGAAGCTTTGCGAAGGAACATAGATACATTGTGTGCGTGGACAAAGGTCTGGCAGATGAGATACAATGTTAATAAATGTGATGTCATACATTTTGGTAGGAGTAACAGTAAAAAAGATAATTACTTGCATGGTAAAAAGTTGCAGCATGCTGCTATAAAGAGGGACCTGGGTGTCCTTGTGCATGAATCACAGAAGGTTGGTCTGCAGGTACAACAAGTAAATAGGAAGGCAAATGGAATTTTGTCTTTCATTGCTAAAAGGTAATGTTGCAACTGTACAGGGTGCTGGTGAAGCCACACCTGGAATACTGCGTGCAGTTTTGGTCTCCTTACTTGAGAAAGGATGTCCTGGCACTGGAAGTTCATTAGATTTATTCTGGAGATGAGGGGGTTGCCTAATGAGGCGAGACTGAGTAGAATGGGATTATATTCATTGTATTTCAGAAGAATGAAGGGGCATCTTATAGAAACATATACAATTATGAAGGGAATGGATAAAATAGAAGTAAAGAGGTTGTTTCCACTGGCAGATGAAGCTAGGACAAGAGGGCATAGCCGCAAGACTAGAGAGAACAGATTTAGGACTGAATTGCGAAGAAGCTTTTTAAACATAGAACATAGAACATAGAACAATACAGCACAGAACAGGCCCTTCGGCCCACGATGTTGTGCCGAACATTTGTCCTAGCTTAAGCACCCATCCATGTACCTATCCAATTGTCGCTTAAAGGTCGCCAATGATTCTGACTCTGCCACTCCCATAGCAGTGCATTCCATGCCCCCACCACCCTCTGGGTAAAGAACATACCCCTGACATCCCCCCTATACCTTCCACCGTTCACCTTAAATTTATATCCCCTTGTAACACACTGTTGTACCCGGGGAAAAAGTTTCTGACTGTCTATCTATTCCTCTGATCATCTTATAAACCTCTATCAAGTCACCCCTCATCCTTCGCTGTTCCAATGAGAAAAGGCCTAGCACTCTCAACCTATCCTCGTACGACCTATTCTCCATTCCAGGCAACATCCTGGTAAATCTTCTCTGCACCCTCTCCAAAGCTTCCACATCTTTCCTAAAGTGAGGCGACCAGAACTGCACACAGTACTCCAAATGTGGCCTAACCAAGGTCCTGTACAGCTGCAACACCACTTCACGACTCTTGAATTCACTGAGACTGTTGTTAATCTATGGAATTCCTTGCTCAGAGAAGTAATTATAGAGTCATAGAGATGTACAGCACAGAAACAGACCCTTCGATCCAACTTGTCCATGTCGACCAGATATCTCAACCCAATCTAGTCCCACCTGCCAGCACCCGCCCATATCCCTCCAAACCCTTCCTATTCATATACCCATCCTCTTAAATGTTGCAATTGTACTAGCCTCCATTACTTCCTCTAGCAGCTCATTCCATACACACACCTCCTCTGTGTGAAAAAGTTGCCCCTTAGGTCTCTTTTATATTTTTCCCCTCTCACCCTAAACCTATGCCCTCTAGTTCTTTGATGCTAGATTTTGTTTTTGAAAAATGAAGGAATTAAGGGATACAATAAGAGGGATGGAAAGTGGAGCTGAGTCCACGAAAAGATCAACCATGATCGTATTGAATAACGGAGCAGGCTCGAAGGGCCAGATGGTCTACTCCTGCTCCTAGTTCTTATGTCTCTTCCCCAAACTATGCACCTGCCATCTTCCACAGGCTGGGCACAAAACAAGTTCGGGTGGGCCTGTAGGGCCCTTCAGTACCAATATATAATTGTTATAGTATTAGCATACCGACAAATAGTGGTAAGATGTCCAGCACAGTGCTTTGGGAATTGATTGTTCTAAGAGTTCTAAACTGCCTTAGCAAGGAGCTGATTGGTACCAAATTTGTTCACAGCAACCAAATCAATAAAAAGTGTCTGCAGCTGGAGTCATCTGAACATTTTGACCCAGGAAGCACTCACATCCCTTGGGATAGATTTGGCCCAAGATGTGACTTCTAGTGACACTGGTACTGTTTTCACAGTAGACGATATTAATAGCATCCCAAAATTACAAAATATTCAAGGGGCTAAAGGAGAAGAGGAAATAAATACAATAACAGTCATTATAGAGAAAATGTAAAGGAATTGAATGGGGCTAAATTCCAATAAGTCTCCTGCATCTAATGGGGTGTATTCTTGGATATTAAAGGAAATAGCTACAGAGATAATGGATGCACTGATAGTAATCTTCCAGCAAATCTGATATTCTGGAAAAGTCCCAGAGAGTTGCCTACGTTGCACCTTTATTTAAAAAAGGAAGGGGTCAAAACAAAATAACTATATGCCCGTTAGCTTAATGCCTGTTATGAGGAAAATATCAGTCCATAATAAAGGTTATAACAGCGGAGAATTTCGAAGCATGTAATGCGATAAAGCACAGTCAGCATGGCTTCATGAAGTGAAAATCATACCTGACAAATTTAATTCAATTTTTTGAGGAGGTAACAAACAGGATAGTTAAAGGGGGAGCAATAGATGTAAAATGTTTTGATAAAGTATCAGGCATTGGATACTTAATAAGACATGAGTCCATGGCGTTGGAGGTAGTATATTAGCATGGATAGAGGGTTGGCTAACTAATAGAAGACAGAGAATTGGGATAAGGGGGACATTTTCAAGATGGCATCCTGTAACTAGTGGTGTGCCACAGGAATCAGTGTGGGGCCGCAATGGTTTACAATATACATTCTTAAATTGTAAGAGGGAAATGAGTGTACCATAGGCAAGTTTGAGGGTGACACAAAAATAAATGGGAATGCAAGTGGTGAGGATGACACAAACAGCCTGCCGAAGAATATAGACAGTTGAGTGAGTGGGCAAAAACATGGAAGATGGAATACGATATGGGGAAATGTGAGGTTATGCATTTTGGCAGGAAGAGTATAGAAACTGAATATTATTTAAATGGAGAAAGACTGCAGAAAGCTACAGGACAGAAAGATTTGAGAGCCCTCATCCATTAAGTACAAAAGCTAGCATCCAGGTTCAGTGAGTAGAAGTGAAGGCTTTTTTAAAAAACATAATGCAGTAAAAAAGTAGACAGTTTGCTAATACTACACAAGGCATTGGTCAGACTATAGCTAGAATAGTGTGAATATTTTTGGTCAATCATCTAAGGAAAGATATAAAACCAGAAGACCTAAGAGGAGAAGAAAGAAACTTAGCTCATCGAGTCTGTTCTGCCATTAAATGAGACCATGGTGGATCTGATAATCCTCAGCTCCACTTTCCTACCTTTTGTCCATAACCTTTGTACTCTTAGAGATTAAAAATGTGTCTATGTCAGCCTTGAGTATACTTAATGATCCAGCCTTGACAGCCCTTTGTGGTAATGAATTCCACAGATTCACAACCCTCTGACAGAAGAAATTCATCATCATCATACAGGCATTGGAGGCAGTCTAGAGAAGTTCACTAGGCTAATACCAAGTATGGAGGGACTCTCTTAAGAGGAGATGTTAAGTAGATTGGGTCAGTACTAATTGGAAAAAAGAACAACGAGAGGCGACTTCATTGAAACAGACAAGATTCTTACAGGACTTGATGGGGTACTTGCAGGAAGGTTGTTTCACGTTAATGGAGAGTCTTGGACCAGATGGTATAATCTCAGGATAGTGCATCGCACATTTAAGACATAGATGAGGATGAATGCTGTGTACAGTTTTGATTTCCTTACTTAAGGAGGGTACTGATTGCTTTGCAAATGGTTCAGAGAAGGTTCACTGGGTTGAAGGGTTTTTCTTGTGATGAAATGTTGAGCAGGTTGGGTCCATATTCACTGGGGTTTAGAAAAGTGAGAGGTGATCTACTGAAACAAGATTTTCTTACAGAAGATATTTGATTGAATGAGGGGATCTAGAATTAAGGGGCACATTTTAAAAATCAGGGGATCCCAGTTAAGGCAGAGATGAAAAGAATTTATTTGCTCAGAAGACCATTATCTTTTACAATTCTCGTTAATAAAGAGCATTGGATATTGGGTCATTGAACATTTTCAAGACTAAGTTAGGCAGATATTTGATTGCAAATGGAGTTAAGGGTTATGGGGGACAGGCAGGAACAGATTTAAGGCCAACATCATATCACTATGACCTTATCAAGTGACAGTGCAGACACTTCCAGTCCTATTTCTTATGATCTTAGGGTATTTAGATTATAGTCACAGAGTCATAGAGATGTACAGCACGGAAACATGCCCTTCGGTCCAACTGGGCCATGCCAACCAGATATCCCAACCCAATCTATTCCTACCGTTAGTACCTGGCCTATATACCTCCAAACGCTTCCTAGTCTTCCGATGCCTTTTAAATGTTGCAATTGTACTAACCTCCTCCACCTCCTCTGGCAGGTCATTCCATACACATACCACCCTCTGCATGAAAAAATTGCCCCTTAGATCTCTCTTATATCTTTCCCCTCTCACCCTAAACCCTCTAGTTCTGGACTCCCCCACCCCAGGAAAAAGACTTTTCTATTTATCCTATCCATGCCCCTCACGATTTTATAAACCTCTGTAAGGTAACTCCTCAGCCTTCGACGGTCCAGGGAGAGCAGCCCCACCCTATTCAACTTCTCCATATTGCTCAAATCCTCCAACCCTGGGCCACATCCTTGAATCCTTTCAAGTTTCACAACATCTTTTCGATAGGAAGGAGACCAGAATTGCATGAAATATTCCAACAGTGGCCTAACCAATGTCCTGTTCAGCCACAACATGACCTCCCAACTCCTGTACTCAACACTCTGACCAATAAAGGAAAGCATACCAAACACCTTCTTCATTATCCTATCTACCTGTGACTCCACTTTCAAGGAGCTATGAACCTGCACTTCAAGGTCTCTTTGTTCAGCAACACTCCTGAGGACCTTATCATTAAGTGTATAAGTCCTGCTAAGATTTGCTTTCCCAAAATACAGCACCTCACATTAACTAAATTAAACTCCATCTGCTACTTCTCAGCCCATTGGCCCATTTGAACAAGATCCTGTTGTAATCTGCGGTAACCTTTCTCGCTGTCCACTGCACTTTGCTGTAATCTGCAAACTTACTAACTATACTTTTATGCTCACATCCAAATCATTTATATAAATGATGAAAAGTAGTGGACCCAGCACCGCTCCTTGTGGCGCTCCACTGGTCACAGGCCTCCAGTTTGAAAAACAACCCTCCACCACCACCCTCTGTCTTCTACCTTTGAGCCAGTTCTGTATCCAAATGGCTAGTTCTCCCTGTATTCCATGAGATCTAACCTTGCTAACCTGTCTCTCTTGTGGAATCTTGTTGAATGCCTTACTGAAGTCCATATAGAAGAAGGGCTACAGCCTGAAACATGGATTTTCCTGCTCCTCAGATGCTGCCTGATCTGCTGTGCTTTTCCAGCAACACATTCTCAACTCCATATGGATCACATCTACTGCTCTGCCCTCCTCAATTCTCTTTGTTACTTCTTCATTGCCAAAATTTGAGAACAGGTTCACTGTCCTTCCTACAGACTACAGTCCCTGACACTACAATTCAAGATCTCCTGGTGAAGAGGTAAAATAGCTTGAGTTACTTTGTACCTATGGTCCATGGTTTATGCTTCATGCTCACAGTAGAATTTAGAGAAGCAGGGATAGATCTGCTGCGTAAAGATTACTAGCTATTATATTTGGCTACTGGTAAGTAGGAGAAAGTGAGGACCACAGATACTGGAGATCAGAGTTGTGAGTGTGGTGCTGGAAAAGCACAGCAGGTCAGGTACCCACATAGAGTCATTGAGGTGTACAGCATGGAAACAGACCCTTTGGTTGAATTCATCCATGCTGACCAGATATCCTAAATAAATCTAGTCCCATTTGCCAGCATTTGGCCCATATCCCTCTAAACCCTTCCTATTCATATATCTATCCAGATGCCTTTTAAGTGTTGTAATTGTACCAACCTCCATCACTTCCTCTGGCAGTGCTTTCCATACACACATCACCCTCTGCGTGAAAACGTTTACCCCTTGGGTCCTTTTTAAATCTTTCTCCTGTCCCCCTTAAACATATGCCCTCTAGTCTTTTCTCCAGAGAATAGACCTTGTCTATTTACCCTATCCATGTCCCTGTGATTTTATAAACCTCTATAAGGTCACCTTGCAGCCTCCGATGCTCTAGGGAAAGTAGCCCCAGCCTATTCAACCTCTCCCTGTAGCTCAAACCCACCAACTCTGGCAGTGTTCTTGAAAATCTTTTGTGAACCCTTTCAAGTTTAACAACATATTAAAATTTAAGATGTTAGTTTCAGAATGAACTATACAGCTTTCAAACTTAATGTAAAATTCTATCATGTTATGGTCACCATTTCTCAAATGTAGAATTATTTGAATTTGATTTTAAGATTGCTAGGCTTCAAAGAGGCAAAAAAGCTATCAGCCATCTTCTAGACCCACAGGTATTCTTGGAAACTCAGGGAATTAGGGATTTAGGAATGCAATGACAAAAAAAATTGAGATAAAACATGAAGTAAGGTCTTACTGAATGGCAGACCAAGGTCAAGGGGAAACATGACCTTCTCCAGCTTCTATTTCATCTGATTTGTTGTTGGATTATAGTCTGGCAGAAAGCAATTGGAACATTCCTTCCATGGTTATTTTTGTACCAGCTGATAGAGTGTTGAATCATGTTCAAATCCATCCAAAGTTTTTTTTCTTCCATGTTTCTAACCTTCGCAAGCTTAATGACAAAATAGTCAATGCTGCAATATTGCAGGCAAATGGGCATGATAATGAGAAAAATACAGAAATAAAAGATGAATCTAGGGGAGATATAATTGGGAAATACATAATAATCACCAATGGCTGCAGTCAGAAAAATATGAGAGGTTATGATCTGAAACTGCTGTATACAATGTTGAGTTAGGAAGGCTGCTACATGCCTAATGGAAAGATGAGATACTGTTCCTCAAGCTTCAAATGGCTTAATTGGAACAATGTAAAACATAGACAGAACACAGAGGCCAATGTGGGATTTGTTGCACAAAAACAACTTGGTTTCCCCAGTGTAATGGAGGCCACTTTCAACTAAATTGTAAGAGGAGTGTTTTGTGCCTTAGATGATGGAAAAGCAAATTCTATACTTACATGATAAGGGATGGTGGGAAGGAGAGAGGTGTTGAGACTGAGGATTGAACCAGGGTATTGCAATGGGAATATTCCCATTGGAATGTCAAAAGGGGCAGGGAAGAAGTGTTGGATGGTTGCATGGTAGTGGATGTCAGTTAGCTCAGTTGGTTGGTTTGCGATGCAGAGTGATGCCAACAGAGTGGTTTCGATTCCCACACTGGCTAGGTTATTATGAAAGACTTTCCTTCTCAACCTCTTCCATTGCTTGAGGTGAGTCTCAAGTTAAACTCACCAGTAGGTTCTCTCTCTAATGAGAGAGGAATCTCAAAGGATTGTGGTGACTTTGCTTTCCTTATATATGAAGGAAGGTGGGGTGAAGTGGAAGACTTGCTGTGAACTGGCATCTGGAAGGTGATGTGAATATCTCCATTGAATAGAATGACATTCTGCCTATATCAGAGTACCACAAGCTTCCCTACAATCAGTCTCAGGTTAAGCATTTGTTCACAGGCTCATTTTTACAACAGGTTTTTGCATCAAAACAAATTGGGTTTTTTTCTATGCAAGGAGTAAACTTGTTGAACTGGCAGAATTCATTGAACAGCAAGTGATGAAAAAATTGGCATCTCAAACCAACGACTCATTAACACTATTAGACGGTCAGTTTCCTGTCAGAAAAGCAGCCACTCCTTATAGAAATGTGACTATCCTTCATACATTGAGTCAAAGTCACTGGAGTCAAGAGGCTACTTGATTCAGCTGGTGGATGAAAGACTAATTTTTAGTCCTGCCTTGACCCAATGTATGAATTTGTAGAAAAGAAAGATTTGCTTTTAAAAAGCACCTTTCACAAGCTCAGGACATTTCAAAGTGCTTTGCAGCCTTTCAAAGGTTACTTATTTATTAACTTTCTTCTTTATTTGTTCTTAGTGTATGAGCATCACAATACTGACAAGGGCAGAATTTGTTGCCCATCCCTAATTGTCTTGGGTGGCGGGGGGGTAGTAATGAGTCACCTCTTGAGCTGCTGTAGTCCATCTGGTATATATACATCTACAGCATTATTTGGAAGAGAGTTCCTGGATTTTGACCTAGTAACAGTGAAGGCAAAATAGGATAATGATTGACCTGGAGGGGAACTTGTTTTCCTTACACCTGCTGCCTTTGTCTTTCTAAGCGGTAACAATCAGGTGCCAATGAAGAGGACACCAATAGTTGCATTGAAATGTTGCTGGTTTGTGGAAATTATGTGATAATGACAAGATAATTTGATTTTGGTGATTTCTGTTAAGGGCAGTCAGGGCACCAGGAAACAAACCTGGTTCTTCTTCAAAATAGTACCTTGGATGTTTCAAATGGAACCTTGGGTCGACAGCTCATCTGAAGCAAGGCAACTTGGACAGTTCAGTCCTTCCTGGATATTGTACTCAGGAATCCAACAGATCATAAAGCCTTCCCTTTCTGATATTTCCACACTTTTGACCCAGTCCCCAGTATTTTCCCACCTTCTGAAATAGCCTAGCAAACCACTAAGCCAAGAAAGCAGCTCACTGCCACCTTCTCAAGTGCATTTCAGGATGGATATTTTGCTGGCCAAGAGTGAATTTGGAGAGAAGACTCAAAACCTCTCTTTGCTGGTTGGTGTTGTGATGACTGTACCTACAGATGTTTGATTGTTTCCATTTTTTTTAAACACAGATACTCCTAGACTTACACAGAAATGGGATGACTGTAAAACAGCACATTTCCAATGTGAGAAAGCAAGGACTGCAGATCAGATTCGAGAGTGTGGTGTTGGGAAAAACACAGCAGGTCAGGCAGCATTCGAAGAGCAGGAGAATCAACATTTCAGGCATAAGCCCTTCATCAGCAATGAGGCCTTATACCTGAAATGTTGATTCTCCTGCTGTGCTTCTCCAGCACCACACTCTCTCGACTCATTTCCAATGTGAGTTTATTTAAATGGCATGTGAGGTTAAGTTAACCCCTTTCTTTCACAGCTGCAGAAACTGGGAGAGAGGATATATTTCTCCTTGCACTTCATCGTTTCCCCCATGCTTCAACAGAAAAAAGATTCATGGTTAGCTATCCTCTTCCTTCTCTCTCTCTCTCTCTCTCTCTCTTTCCCCACCACCCCCTTCAACTGCTCCTTGGGCCCACCTGGCACCAGATGTGCTGTCAGCAACTGCTGCACGTCCTGTGCCCTCCGGAGTGGCAGGATGCAAAATCCCAGGTGACAATCACCTGGAAATGCTTTTCCAGGAACAGCTGGAGCCCCTTGATTGCCTTGTGTGCCTAGACAGTTCCAGTGCCTCTTGTCCTATCAATCGGCTTGTCAATTTGGTTTAGCCGTTCCTTTGACTGAGTGGGCCAGGGAAGTGAGGAGAAAAAAAGGCTTGGTGGGGGAGGGGGGGTGCTAGAGTAGAATGGTTAAAATTAATTGCTACATAAGGAAAATTGAGAGATAATTATTCCTGGTTTCCTGTCGGTACGTAAGCGAAGATGACCTCATTAACTTGCAGATTGTACACAATTCAATTACTCAAAGATGGAAAATACATTTTTAATTACCTCAGCGGCTGGGGCACCATTCATCTCCATTTGCATTGGGTCTTTTGAATACTGTTTGTGTTGGGAGGCAACGTCATTTATAGGAGGCCTTTTTTTAAGAAAGAAAAAACACTTTTTTTCATAGCTGGCTTTAATGGGAATGATGAAATGCAGCAATGTTACATGTGCACCCAACTTGTTTGCAAAATATCACAAGTTTGTTTTAAAAGAGAGATAGGGTTTAATGTGGCTGCAGGACTAGACTATGACACCTGCCAGTCGCGTCTCAAGTCTTTGTTGATTCATGTCATCGGGGGACTTTAGTCTTAATTAAGGCATTTGGTGGAATTTATTAGCTAGAGTTGCAAAACTGTTGGTTTATTTTTGTATCTGTCTCCTCTCCCCTCCCTTTGCTCCGTCGGAGTTAACTGAAATAAAACGCTTGCACCAGCCTGTGGTTCGGAGGGCGGGACAAGCCGACTCGCAGACGTCTCCATGGACTCTATAAATGTTGTTCCTTGATTGACCCAACACACGATACGCTTCAACGGTGCAAAAAGAGACGTGACCAAGTTGAGATGAGCAGTATGTCCCTGAGGGAGGAATGGAGGAAGAAGAGGAGGAGGAGGAGGGTTGAACCTGAGGCGTGTTAGTTGTGAGCATTGACAATCGTCGATCATCAAAAAGGGCTACTTTCCCTTTTAACCATTTTTTTTTACTGACCCAGCGATGTGGCAAACATAGAATTGATGTAGTAGCTTTCACAACCTCAACACTTCACATTATATAAATAACTACAACTTGATTGCTATAGTATTATAGGAAACATGGCATCTAATTTCCGTGTGACAATCTCCAACAAACAGCATGCAATTGGCATCTGTTGGTCACGGGATTCAGAATAGTCAACATTCCTTGCTCTTCATTGAAAGTATACCATAGAATGTCCATTGGAGAGGGCAAATTAGGCTTCAGTTCTTCAACTCCTGTGGAAATAAGACCTCTGACAGCACAACACTCCCTCAGTACTGAGCAAGAGTGTATGTCAAGCTGTGTGCTCAAGTCAGTGGAATGAGTCTTGAAACAAGACTCCGAAACAAGAATACAACTTACCGAATTCATAACTGACACTCTGACCTGACAGCATTTTCAGAAGCTCACTTAAAATCTGTGTGATGTGCAACATTGTACGAGCTTTGAGTTTGAATATCACTTGCTGTGGATACTTCAGCCATGCACTGGAGTTCAGTCAATTCATTGCATTTGAGCAAGGAAAGGCCGTCTGGTGGCAAGAGGTGCTGCCAATAGAGCACTTTGCCTGCACTCTCTGAACAGTCTCTCAGCTCAGCACACATCAGCATCAGCAAAGAAGGAACTACTCTCTAGTGCATCCCTATCCTATATTGTTCTGTACAAAAACATCTCACCTTCTATTCTCAGTATTGGATATCCTAATTCGCACCAAGGCTGGAATTATACAAACTACTCCTAGAGCAGAAGGAAGACAGGAGCTGGATAAAATTGGATGGGATGGCATGACCATGGTACCCATTATCTACCCATCTCAATTAGAAATATACAGATGGGGGTGGCATTAGGCACCCTGCCTATTCTTCTGCAATTGAGGCCCTGAAACAGCCAAGTGATAGCCACAGAAGAGTCTTCTCCAGGTAGCACTTGTGTTTTACTGCCTGTGGCTGCGAATGGGAGAGGTGAGAAGGGAAACCCTGACCACTTTATGAGGCGATCAGTTACATTCTGGCATCTTGCCTGCAGGATAGGAAAGGACGGGGGTGGGAGCTTTCTGATGAACCACCATGTGCCTTGTTAAGCACCACCCTCCTCTTGAAAAGACTGCATCTACTTGAACTACCCTTCCATGTCCACCCCCAGTGCCCTGATCACTACACCCATCCATCCCCAGCAAGTTCATCCAACTCGCCTGTCCCTCCAGCTTGGTCCATATCTCCTCTTGGGAGACTGACTGCAATTCAAGCAGTAGCCACTGCTGGTGGTGGTGCTGTTGGGTCTGAACAGCTGGCCAGCCCTTTGATTGGTTAACATCTGTTGGATGTGGGACATTATAGATTAAAGAGAAGCTGAAAGGTGGTCATAATCAAGGTATCCAAAATTAGGAATGATTATACAATACAAAACTATTTCCATTGGTAGTTGGCACATTATAGCCTCTCTCCCTCCTGGTGGGGGGGTAGGGGGGGGTGCGGGGTGTAGAAGACACGACCCCAGGTCATAAACTAGCTGCACCCCCTCACATCTGGCTGTGGCTTCCAGGACTAACATGACCATCTAAAATCTAGCCCAACTCCCATTCACTAATTAGCCTTGTGTTTACTGACCCAATTTGACTCATGGTCTAGCAGCGCCTCGATTTTAATTCTTCCAATGGTCTCCACACCTCCTAACTTCCTCCAGCCTTACAACTCTCTCCAAGATCTCCAATTCCAGCTGTTGCAATTCTGTTCCTTGAATGTTCACAATATTAATTACACCACCATTGGTGGACTTGTCTTCAGATGTCTGGACCCTAAGCTGTGGATTACCCTCCTTAAATCTCTCCTACTTTCTATTTTTCTTTCCTCCGTTAGGGTGCTCATACCTCTTTGACCGATCTCCTGCTCAACTGTCTAATATCTCCTGCTGTGACTCACTATCATAGTTTTGTAAGATCATCCCTATGAAGCATCTTGAGGCTGACATTCATTTTGAAGGTGTAATAAATTGGTGTGCCACTGCACTACTGACAGAGTGCTGCACTGCAGGTGGTGCTATATTTCAATGAAATGTTAAGCATTTGAAAGAAGACTGGGGGATATTACCTGTGGAGTGCTGGTCAATATTATTCCTCAATCAATATTATATTAAAAAGTGGTCTTTTTTACATTGCTGTTTATGGGAGCTTTGTGTGTGAAAATAAACCACTGTGTCTCATCCATTATAACAGTGACCACACTTCAAATGTGCTTCATTGATCGTAAGTTGTTTTACGACATTTGGATGTCATGTAAAGTGCTAAATAAATCATTGACAGTACTCTCACTCTGGTCTCATATTGTAGGGTTTTCAAGTCTCACTCCAGTGCTTGAGCCCAGGAAATCAAGGCTGCCCAGTGTAGCGTTGAGGAAATGCTACATTGTTATATGCTATATTTTGTCTGTCAGATGAGATGTTAAAATGAGTCAAGATAGCCTAAGACACAAGTTTGAAGAGGAAGGGAGGTATCCCTTGTGTTCTGACCAATTTTTATCTCTCAATCTAGATCACAAAATATACAGTCGATTTGTTCATCATCACATTGTTCATGGGAATTTCTGTGCACAAATTGGTTGATGCATTTCCTACATTACAATAGTGACTGTACTTCATTAGTTGTGAAGCATTTGACATGTCTTGAGATCATGAAAGGTGCTATATAAAGACAAGTACCACTTTAAGATTTGTTGAAACATTTTATCAGAGTTGAAATTCACACAACACCAAGTTATAGTCCAACAGGTTTATTCGAAGTACAAGCTTTCAGAGTGCTGCTTCTTCGTCAGGTAGCTGGCTAGTTCTGTAAATCGTCCTTGTGAAGCATCTTGGAGCTGAAATTCATGGTAAAGGTACTATAAATTGACGTGCCACTGTAGTACTGACAAAGTGCTGCAATGTAGGCTATGCTATATTTCAATGAAACGTTAAGCATTTGAAAGAAGACTGGGGGAATTATCTGAGGAGTGCTGGTCAATGTTATTCCTCCATCAATATTATCTTAAAATATAGTCATTTTTACATTTCTGTTTGTGGGAACTTTCAGTGTGAAAATTAACACTGTGTATCCTCCATTAGAACAGTAACCACACACTTCAAATGTACTTCATTGATTGTAAGTTGGTTTACGGCATTTGGAAGTCATGTAAAGTGCTAAATAAATCATTGACAGCACTCTCACTCTGGTCTCTTATTGTAGGGTTTTCAAGTCTCACTCCAGTGCTTGAGCCCAGGAAATCAGGTAGCTAGCTACCGGATGAAGGAACAGTGCTCTGAAAGCTTGTACTTTTGAATAAACCTGTTGGTCTACCTTTGTGTGACTAACCTGTTGTGTGATTTTTAAATTTGTCCACCCCTGTCCAACACTGGCACCTCCATATTTGATCACGCCATTTTGGAGCAAAGAAGATTGAAGATCGTCTTAATCAAGGTGTCCAAAATTAGGAAGGGCTTTGACAACACAAAACTATTCCAGTAGGAGGTGATTTGACAGGCCAATATAAAGAACCACAAGGAAGATGTGAAGTGTTTAATGCAATGAGTTGTAATTTGGAATATTCTGTACTGGGCAGTTACTAGGGTCCAGTCTGAACTAAAGAACCCATGACTCACATTGTTGCAATCCAGGTAGAAGCTTTTGTTCTGAAGCTGTACCCTTTGTAAAGCTAGAAATAAATCTGAACAAGGCCATGAACATTGCCTCATGACTCATCAGAGTCACATGGCTCACCTCTTAATGGGACACTGTCCCAGTATAACATACACCACATATAACAATAACAGAATGCACTGCCTGAAAATTTTAAGAGAATAGGATGTATGTAAGAAAAAGAAGTAGGCCTGTGTGCAAAACAGGTGGGAAATGGGTACAATTGGCGAGCTCTTTAAAATACTAGCACAATGTATTGAACAGTCACCTTCTGTCCTTTAAGGTCAATTTTTCTGTGATTAGTGGATAGAAGAATATAAATAAGTGTATTAATAAGCAGTCCCTAATATCATCAAGAGTAATTTGTAGTTTTACATGTGGCATGAATTATCTGTAAATCAGAAGTAAGTAATTCCAATTCATGGATGTTACACAAATCCTCTTGATTGTGGATTATGATCATACCTAGAATATTTTAACATCTACATTAAAACATGTTTATTTCAGGTACCAACTTTTTGATTGTCAATGGAATAAATGTTTCTTTGCTCAGTTTGCCAAATGAATGACCAAACCCACATCTAAGCTGAGCCAAAGCCGCCATTCATTAATTTATGCCTTTGAGGACCATTGTTCTTTTAGAATACTTGATTTAATCATTTTGAAGAAAACTTGGGAATTGTGGCCTGGCCAAAGATCATCCCTCAACCCACCCAATCAAGAGAGTTTATGTCAAAATATTACTCATTTCATCCATTGTTTCTGTGGCCTCTCTACATTGTGAAATTGGTTTGTCCTTCAGATTGGAAACTGCACTGAGAAGGAATTCAACTTGAAATTACGGCTAAACTGAGTCTGCAACTCTCCATATTGTCAGTCTCGTGTCAGCATCTTCTTAAAAGTGTAGGGTTCTGCAGCTATGCTAGAGGAAAACCATTTACTGGTTTAAATAAAAGAAGCTCTAGTATTGAACAAGGAATAGTTTAAGGCACATCAGCAACTAGTTATAGGTTACATTGATATGATACACAGAGACTGTGAGGAGAATCTGGATTTCAGATTTTATTATCCTGTTGAGATCCAAAACTGTTAAGCACCCAAGTCTATATAACATCATCACAAGAGGTAGTGTTTAAGGATCTCCTTAGTATTAAACCTTTCAATCCGTTATTCAAAATCTCCTGTTCTTGTTTGGTTATTTGTTTGGTCAAGAAGGTGGATTGCGCATTACCTGATTTATGCACGAGGGCCCACATGGTATTCATTCCTTACCAGGAGTCTACCACAACTATGCCAATGAAGTTTCCTCTTTCAACATACAGTGAAATAGAAATAGATCAGAAATAGATCTAACGGTGCAAATGATTAAAGAAGTAAAAGCCATTTATACCCTCAGATTGTCTTGGTTGTTTTCAGCTACTGAAGTACTTTTGTAATCTGAGCTCCAGCTAACATCTCAGATGAAGCCTGTTTTGCTGCCTGTAATCAAAATGGCAGTCAAGATGTGTATTTCAATTGGAATTTATAAAAAGGAAAAGATTTGTATTTATGTACCATTGTGCATGAAATGTGCATTAAGTACCATTTCAGAGCATCCCAGAGATTTAAAGTCAATTAAATGATTTTGGAAGTACAGACATTGTTGTAATGTAGGACAAGTGACAGTCAATTTGTATATAGCAAGCTCCCACAAACAGCAATGTGATAATGACTAAATAATTTATTTTGGTGACATGAAGGACAAATATTAGCCAGGACACAAGGAAGAACTCTCCTGCAGTTCTTCAAAATAATGCTACAAGATCCTTTACATCCACATTATCATGCATAACGCTTTCCTTTAACATTTTATTCAATGACAGTATATCCAAACTTGCAGAACTCCCTTACTATTCTCTTTCTTATGTGTCAATCTCGGTTTTTATGTTCAGTGCTGTGGATATGGCATAAACCCACAATGTTCTGACTCAGAGGTTAGAGTGAACCTAACTGAGCAGTAAGGCAGAAGTACCTAATTCCACACAGTTACTCATCCATGTGGGAGGCTGCTAACTGATAGCAAGGTGAAACAAAATCAACTGTGACAAGTTAAAGAAAACAACAGGTTTAAAATATGTAAATGTGATGAACAATTCATGCAAGAATATGTTCTATTGAGAGGGGAATGCCCAGGGTCAATTAATTAGAAACAATAATGTCTTGTCCTGGGCAGACTTTGTTTTGTGCAGGAAGAAATCATTTTTTAAAAATTCAGACAGCCGCAGAATTCTGGAGCTAAAATACAATTGTGACACTGCAATTGGCTAACAAATAGAAGATGTAATCTAGACAGATTCTTATTTCCTTGTCATGTGAAAAGTCTACAGGCCACAAAAAAAACCCAGCATAGTACATGCCCATTTACACCAGTTATTAGATTAGATTACTTACAGTGTGGAAACAGGCCCTTCAGCCCAACAAGTCCACACCGCCCCGCCGAAGCGCAACCCACCCATACCCCTACATCTACCCCTTACCTAACACTACGGGCAATTTAGCATGGCCAATTCACCTGATCTGCACATCTTTGGACTGTGGGAGGAAACCGGAGCACCCGGAGGAAACCCACGCAGACACAGGGAGAACGTGCAAACTCCACACAGTCAGTCGCCTGAGGCGGGAATTGAACCCGGATCTCTGGCGCTGTGAGGCAGCAGTGCTAACCACTGTGCCACCGTACCCTGCACGCTTACAAGATTACAGCAGAATTTAGTCACGATATTGAACACCTCCACTAATAGAGGAGAAAGTGTGGACTGCAGATGCTGGAATCAGTGTCGAGAGTGTAATGCTGGAAAAGCACAGCATGTCAGGCAGCATCTGAGGAGCAGGAGAATCGATGTTTTGGGCATAACCCCTTCATCAGAAATGTCAATTCTCCTGTTCATTGGATGCTGCCTGACTTGCTGTGCTTTTCCAGCACTACACTCCCACCTCCACAATGGATCCAATGTACACAATGAGCTGGATTTCATACTTTCTCAACAGTGGGACTGAATCCCCAGCTGCCTGCTGTTGCACCAGTTACATCATTGGCAGAAATGGCATTGGGTAGCCCACTCACCTGAGGGAAAATTCAAGCCTTTGATTCTTCTTCAGAGAGCGACTGTGGATTGTTTTAGGTCTCACTGATCGGGCAAACAGTTCCTTGACCTGATTCCTTCCTATCTTTATAATCTCAAACACTTCTATAACCATCCAAAAACATTTGCTTCCCCCAATTCTGCCCTCTTGAGCATCATCATGTTTACCTTTTGGTGATCATGCTGTCAAATACCAAGGTCCTAACCTTTGAAATTTCCTCCCTAATCCTTTCTGTCTGGTTACCTTTCTGTCCTGCTTGAAGGTGTTTCTTAAATCATTTGATAAAAATTTTGGTCATATGCTTTAACGTTTCTTTATGTGGATTGATATCAAATTTTCTAATGCCTATGTGAACTTCCTTGGAATGTGAAATTCCATGATAATTACAAATTGGAGATGAACTTTTCATCCAAAGGACAGCTCTTCTGACAGTGCAGATTCTGGATTGAGGGTTTTGACCCATGATAGGCACTATACAAATGCAAATTCTTTCTTTACTCTTTCATTTTAAATGTTTTGAATAAGTATGGGTTGCACATCATGTGAAAATTTACATTGCTACTACAAATCCTGGCACAATTAAATTCAATCGCATCACAAACTTTCAACTTTATAGTTATTAGAAACAGAAATCATTAAATTATTTTGGCGTAATCAGACAATATTTGAGGTAATCATGTTTTTGTACATGTGCATTTTAATTTCCCCAGTGACATGGAAATGAATTTTACTAACATGTTAATTTTGTGTGTTAATCAGTGGCTCCAAGCTGGATAAAAGGATTTGCTCTGTAAAACTGTTTGATATTGAAACAGGTCCTTTTGACCCTATCAAAATTGCCTTTATTCCCCTAAAGACGGGTAAAGTTAATTAAGCACTCAATGGGTTTATAGTGCTTAAATTAAAATATATTACCCTCATTGTGTAGTCATCAAATTAAAGCTTACTCCTCCTGGCTACATGACTGTCTAATGTGCTTATCAAAATTCATGATGTAATAAGTGGGATTTGGACACTGCAGTCAGTCCAATTGTAAGTTATCCCCTAATCTTCCACAAGATGGTGCTGCTCTCTACAAAATTTACACTTCAAACAAATTAAAAGAAGAAATTGTGCATTTGGATAGCACCTTTCACAACCTAAGGGCATCCCAAGTGCTTGTCAACCAATGAATTACTTTTAAAGTAAGGCCACTATTGCCTTGCAATTACATGTAGCAGCCAATCTGTGTACAGTTAATAATGTTCTGGGTCACAGTATTGAGGCAAATGACTATTTTCTGCAATGTTGTCTGGGTAGTAAGTGTTAGCCAATGTTTCTTTGAATAATGCCCTGAAATCTTTTACATCTTCCCAAAAAAAAATGGGAATTTGATTTATCATATCATCTTAAAGATAGCTCCTTTGACAGTGATGCATTCCCTCAGTGCTGCATTGAATATATGCTAAAGTTCAGGGAAATTATCTTGATCTCACAACAATTTTACGCAGAGTCAAATATGCCACTCCTGATGGGATCACTTATAAACGGCACATTTGTGTGTCTATAACTAGTTCCCTTGATGCTCACATCTAATATGTTTCAGGATTTACATATTTTCTGCAGTTTGAAAAGCATTTTGGAGAGATAACTTCAAAAATAAAACCTCAAAGCAGGAAAGGTGGGGAGGCAGAGACATTTAGGGAGTGAATCTCAAATTGTTAGCAGCTTATATGGCTAAAACCCTTATGCATATAAGAAAAACAGTTTTGTTAACTAACTGTGATGACACCAAAGATATTTTACTTTTGCAAATTAAAAGAGCACAAATGAATGGAGAGATAATCCTAATGACTAAAGAATTATGTTTTATGATCAATTGAAGTTAGAAATGGTCACTGTTCACCTTATAGTTTGGCACTTATGAAGCAATGGATTTAAGGCACATTTCCACTTTGTCAGTGCCTTGTATGGGATATATAATTAAGACATTTTAACAGAAGGCATTCAGCTTAGATATAACTGTAATTGCATTATTAAATACATATCATTTTAAGCTGATTACATTCCCTACAGTATGGACACAGGCCCTTTGGCCCAACAAGTCCATACTGAGCCTCCGAAGAGTAACCCACCCAGACCCATTTCCCTCTGACTAATGTACTTAACACTATGGGCAATTCACCTAACCTGCACACTTTTAGAGTGTGGGAGGAAACCGGAGCATCCGGAGGAAACCCATGCAGACATTTGGAGAACGTGCAAACTCCACACAGCTGCCCGAGGCTGGACTTGAACCTGAGGCAGCAGTTCTAACCACTGTGCTACCGTGCCACCCAGAATTGCCACCAATTTATTTTTATATTAAAGGGCAACAATTATGATTTCTCTTTCTAAAGATACATTTTCATATAGACTACAGTTGAATGAAATAATTTTTGTTGTTTTAGATTTTGTTTAATATATGCTATGTATTTATTTATGATAATCTGTGACTGCAGGCATTGCACTCTTAGAACTAAAACACAATCTTAAAATATTGGAGTGTCTTTAATCTTGTGCACAAATCTAGTCTGCAAAGCTCAACAAGAACAAATTGCATTTATATAATTGTAACAGTGAACCATCCCAGGCCATTTGTCAGGCCCATTCTAATATAAATTTGACACTTTTGTAATGTTTCCATAGTATTACAACACTTGACTAAAGCTTGGATAATGTGGATCATTTTAACGGAATCAGAGGAGATGATACCTAGTGGAGGGAATTCCGGAGGTTAGGATTCAGAGAGTTGAAGACAGCTTTGCCAATGGTGGCACAATTTAAGTCAGCAATACGTAACAGACCAGAAATGAAGGAACAGAGAGAACTGACATTCCCTTCATTGTAACAACAGAAGTAAGGATATTCACAGATGATTACATGATGTTCAGCACTAGTCACAAATTTTCAGATAGTGAAGCCGTTGGTATGCAGCAAGACATGGGCAACATTCAGGCTTGGGCTGATAAGTGGCAATTAATGCAAATGCCACGCAAGTATCAGTAATGACTATCATCCTGAGATTAACCGTTGATTGAAACTGAACTGCATAAACAAGAACAGATCAAAGGCTGTGAATTCGGTTATGAGTAATACACCTCATGACTCCCTAAAAGCCTGTCCACTATCCACAAGGTGCAAGTCAGGAGTGTGATGGAATTCTATCTCCTTGCCTGGATGAATGCAATTCAAGCAGCATTCAATAATTTCAACAACTTCCAGGAGAAAACAGCCACATGAATGGAACCCATCCATCACACAAAGCAGTTTCTCCCTCCCTCTCCAGCACATAGTGGCAGCAGTGTGCTTTATTGACATAATACACATCATGAGTTCACCTAAGCGCATTTGACAGCACCTTCCATATCCATGGCTTGACTACTTTGTAGGGCAAGGGCAATAAGTACATGGGAACACCACTGGTGTGATATGATGTGATAACTGATTATCTATGACTATCATGATCTGATACCTATGTTAGATCCCATAGTATAAATAGGAGATGTGGGTCACATGGTATTGAAGAATTCAATTAACTTTTATTACATCTCCTAAGATCTACATATAATCACAGAAATGACAGGCAAGTGGGTGTCTGTGCTCAAGCTGAGAATTTAGATGTGCTGTAGTATGTTCCTTCAACATGTCATGCTGAGGACAGAGCTCAGTAAGATGTTGACTGAGTACTTTATACCATTAGGTCACATGCCATAATATATTGATGGCATCATTAACATGTCCATTAAAGGTATACCACACATCTGCTGTGAGATATAACATAACAATCCTTTTTTTCCAAAGGAAAGAAATCCCAAACACTGTCAATTGAACAATTACACAGACATGGGTTGCTGACTTCCACCCTGGTGCCCAGTTATGGGAATTCTCTACCTGCTCACTGGTGGTATATCTGCTTCATTCTCCTTCTGTCATTGAGGAGGAATGTCCTATGGCTGTTTCACTCTCTAGTGTGAAGATGGTTTGAATCTCATAAATGGCTATAATGCTGAGATCTGTGAATATTGGTAATCTTGCTAGTGCTGAACCCATTGGTGTCCAGCTGGTAGAAGATTTCAGGAATCTAAGCTAAATTTGGACCGTGGTGTGATTGTGCCTATGTGTGGAATTGGTGGTTTGGTATAAGGTGTAAGATGGTCTTTTGTTGGGTGTACTTAGAGCACACATTTTGGGGTAAATGTCTTGGTAGAATGCATAATAGTAATATGTTGGCATTAAGGAGTAGCATGGTGGCTCAGTCGTTAGCACTGCTGCCTCACAGCGGCAGGGAACCAGGTTTGATTCCAGCCTCGGGTGACTGTCTGTGTGGAGTTTGCACATTCTCCCTGTGTCTGCGTGGGTTACCTCCGGGTGCTCTGGTTTCGTCCCACAGTCCAAAGATGTGTAGGTCATGTGAATTGACCACACCAAATTGCCCATAATGTCCAGGGTTGAGCAGGTTAGGTGGATTAGAGATGTGAAATGTAGGGTGATGGATGGGGTGTTGGACCTCAGTGGGACATTTTCGGGGGGTCGGTATGGACTTGGTGGGCAGAATGGCCTGCTTCCATGCTGTAGGGATTCTATGATTTTGTCCTCTATCAATTTTGACATTCAGGATATGTCAACCTGCCATTTGGGGAAGTTTGATGTTGATTGTGTCGAAGTTAATGTTCATCTTATAATGTTCGCAGTGATTTTAACAAAGTCAGCCAGGTCAAGCTCATAGAATATGAGTTCCGTGGTTGAGGCAGTTAATCTGGTCCAAACTGGAAGCCCTGACCAACAGATAAAAACAGGAGTGTCAGACATCCTGACACTCTGAAAGTTGGCTCTGAGGAAGCTGGATTAGTGTCAAGCATGTGTAAATAAAGGGTGATTTGGTGACGGGATAGTGGCCTCTGTGGAGTTATTGCAGTGGTAATGAGAGCAAAGCAGGCTCCTGAAGAATTACACTTGCAACAGTCACGTTTGAGTTGGGATAAGCATTTCTGGCATCATGCCGTTATTTGGAAAGCTTGACTTTTCGATCGTGCCACCAAAGATTGGGCCCAGTATGTGGAAAGAATGCATTATTTTTCCAGTCAAATGACACTGGAACGACTGAAAGGCAATGAGTAATTCTCCTAATGAACCTGCAGCGTTTTTTGATTAGTAAGAGTCACACTTTCCCTAAGGCACTGGATACTAAAACCTGATGGATTTAGTTAAGTAATATTGTAACCCCAAGCCTTCTCTAATTCTGAGTCCCTATCATTTGTACTCAGCAATTTGAGAACCAGGGGAATCCATCTTGGAATTTTTGAATCAGTTAAGATGACCGGCAGAGAGATGTGAATTTGGTTTAACCTTTAATGAGTTGCCGAGAGACCATTTGGGTATTTAGCATTAATGAAGCAACCATGTGAGCATGCCTACTAGCTAAAACCCAACTGAACTTCAAACAGGCATTAGAACTGGCTTTGTCACTGGAAAATGCAGCAAGTGGCACATATGAATTGCAGGTTTTCTGATGGAAGTGGACACCTCACCAATCTGACTGAGCTTGGGGAACACTACCTGGGTGAAGGCAATAGCACAGCCTCACTCAGGATATATCCTGAACAGAGGCACTCTAGATCAGCCCACAGAAAACCCCAAAACAAAGCCAAATGTCAGTCAAGTGATTAGAAGTTTCTTCAGGATCTGGGCCAGCAAGCCATCGCAGTTGCTGCTGGTATCTGGACTTGAGACAGTAAAAGAGTCCCACTAGACCTAAATTGAGTAAGAGAACTCGTTGCGCAGTATCCAGGAGAGTGCACACCATGGAAAGCCCACTTACATCTGATTTGAACAGTTAAATTGCTTAACGATAAATATAAATGCATGGTTAAATGGTCATCTGGTTCTAATAGGTACAAGAGCAGCCATTTCAGTGATCACAGAAACAGTCTTTAATGAAATTTGCTCTGGACCACAACTCTTAAGTTTACGCAAGACCTCGTTTAGACTGAGGGAATCTTTACAGATTAAGGGGACAGCTTTGGTTTCAGTCTCTTATGAGAAGCAGTTGGTTCAGTTACAACTGATTGTAGTAAAAGGCTTGGGCCCAAGCTTGGTGGGGTGAAATTGGTTGACAAAGATTCACCTTGATTGGCTCAACATTTTCAATTATACAATAGCTGCCTGAGTGAAGTCCTAATTTAATACCCAGAAATTTTTCAGGAATGCCTAGGGACTATCAAAGGAGCTACGGCCACCTTGCCTGTTGACCAGGAAGCAATTCCACAACTCTGCAAGGCCACTCAGTGCTATTTGCCTTACGGGCAAAGGTAGAGGCAGAAATCAGAAGGCTGGAAGGTGAAGGAATTGCCAAAACAATCCAGTTTACAAAATGGGCAATACCAATTGTGAAGCCTGATGGGTGAGTTCACCCTTGTGGTATTTTAAACAAATGGTCAACCACTTTTTGCATCTGGATATATACCCAATCCCTCGCACAGAGGATTTATACACAAGGCTGGCAGGGGGGTTGTCCTTCACAAAGCTGGACATGAACCATATGTATCTGGAATTGCAGTTAGGTATGGATTCCCAGTGGTGTACTACAGTTAATACCCATAAGGGTTTATACCAATATATAAGATTGTTATTTGGGGTATCATCAACCTATGAATGATGTAGTACATTTTATGGGGTTTACTCTAGGTTGCTATTTATCTAGATGATGTGCTAATAACAGGAAAGAGCAATGAGAAGCACTTAGAACTTGGACATAGTCCTTTGGTATTTCTCCCAGGCAAGCATATGCCATAGAGGGGAAAACATGTTTCAGGCACCCCAAGTGGCCGACTAAGGCTTCAAATTCAATAAGTTTGTGGTACACCCATTGGAAGATAAAATACAGATGATCAAAGGTGCCCTGGCTCGAACATCGGAGCTTAGATCTTTCCTTGGGGTGGTGAATTATTATGGAAAATTCACACAGAACCTGGCCTCCATCCCGGCACCTTTGCATTGACTCTTAAAAAAGGGTCAACTTTGGAAATGGTCACATAGTCAAGCTATAGCTTTTAAGGAATTGAAGAGATGGCTATCATCCTCTAAGGTGTTGGCAAACTATGATCTGTGAGACATGTGATGTCTCCCCATACAACATTGGGGTAGTATTGGCACACAGATGGCCCAATGGAGAGGAACACCCAATGGCATATGCATCCAGGACTTTGGCTAATGCAGAGCATAATTCAGACCACAAACCCCTGCTACGTCTACTTAAAGAGGACAAGGCAGTGCCACCCATAGTTTCAGGCCAAATCAGCTATACTAAGTGCATATAATTACAAGTTGGAACACTGTCTGGGAGGTCAAGTTGCAAATGTGGACGCGTTGAGCTGCCTCCCACTGGCAGATGCACTGGCAGTAGTACTGGAAGAGTCTGCAATAATTTTAAATTTTCTGAACATATTTCCAGTAACAGCTGACAATATCAGACTTTGGACGCAGAAAAATCCAGTCCTGGCAAAACTAAAACACCTGGTGCTGATGGGGGAAACCAAGGGGCTGTCACAATCAGAACTGAAACCATTTTGGACCCGGAGAGACCAATCACGGTAGAGGACGACATTATAATAATTGTAATAAGAGTGATTGTCCAGAGCAAAGGTCATTGCCAGATATTGGTTGACTCCACCCTGCATGCAGCAGTCCCCTGCAATCACAGATTGTGGTGGTTCGCAGACTCCCAGCCCAACTGTTTGTTCTGTGGTGCTGTGGAGTCCGTGGACCATGTATGTATTGGGTGTTGGCGCTTGCACTTCCTTTTTGATTTTCTTAAAAACCTTCTTCTCTGTTTTTGGTTGCACTTCAGTCCCACGCTCCCGATCTTTGGGCACCCAGTACGGAGGGGGGAAGGCAAGTCTGAAGACCTCCTCGTGGGTCTGCTCCTGGGCCTAGCCAAACTGGCCATAAACAGGTCCAGGCAGCGAGCCGTAGAGGGGGCCATTAGGGCTGACTGCCTGCCTGCTTCCGCGGTTATGTTAGAGCCCAAGGGTCTCTGGAGAAGGAGCACGCAGTGTCCACCAACACCCTTGAGCTGTTCAAGGAGAGGTGGGCACCACAGGGAGTGGAGTGTATTATTTTCCCCTCCAATTCTATTTTGATTTAATCCCTGCCATCCCCTTCACTGTTTGATCACGCAATATTGCGTGAAAAGGGCATTGCTTGTCACTGGCCACTTGTGTGTTTCTTTGCTTCCTAGTGGTGGAAATTAAATAAAGATTTGCACACCTTGTGTCTTTCACTGTGTCTCACACCTGCACACACACACAGCATGGGTGCTGGGGAAAATATAAGCACTACCACAGTTAGGCAGTAGTGCAGGGGCAAGAGAAAGAAGAAAAAAATAATAAATTTAAAAAAACAGGAGTGTCAGAGGTTCTGCTATGAAAAAAACCAAGAAAAGGAAGTAGTGTCAGACATAAATACAGTGCGAATAAAGAGTGACTTGGTGATAGGTGACTGGCCTCTGTGGAGTTATTTCAATGTTGAAGTGGTGTGTGAAGTTCACAATGTGAAAAACTTGGTCATTTTCCAAAGTTTATTTTTTGGTTTATTTGCTGTTTATTTTGTTGATATTTGTGTATGTATGGACAAATTTCCATGCTGTTATGTAATGCCACCTTGTTTGTCGATTGGGTCTTGTTCTGTGGTCTGTCTTGGCTTTTGATACCAAACTTTCTGAACATCTATGCCCAATGTCCTTTGCTGCTATATGATTTGCAAATATGAAGAAACTCAGGACAACTTCTGTTTGGGTGCAACAAACTGCATCAATATCAGATCTTGCTGGTTTGGTACACTTTGTTAACCATAGTAATTGTGCTGGCTTCACCTAAAGCATGTCATTGAGCTTGGCTTCACGCTGACATCCATTTCCAGAAAGGCATCAGTGCTATGGCCCTTTTTCTTACCAAGTAGGTTTTTCCTGATGAACATGACTAGGGTAGAAGCAATTTCAAATCCAGTTAGCCTCTTGGCGGCTCTTCTTCAGGAAAATCACACTCGTGGCCTTTGCTGTGACATCTGGCAATAAAATCATCGGTAAACTATCAGGGTTTCCATCTGTATGACATAGCTTGAAGTGTTCTCATCTGGAAGCTGATTTTGGTTGGTCTTCGAGTACTCTCAGTATCTTTTGTGAATCATTTTTAATCAACCTCAAAAACACAGATTAATTTATTCTGCAAATTTCATTTCTGATAACAAGAAGAATTTTCAGTGATCTCTTTGGGTTCATTTATGATCTGATTAGACTCTCTACAGTGTGGAAACAGGCCCTTTGGCCCAACCAGTCCACACCGACCCTCCAAAGAGTAACCCACCCAGACCCATTTCCCTATGACTAATGCATTAACACTGTGGGCAATTTACCATGGCCAATTCACCTGACCTGCATATCTTTGGACTGTGAAGTAAAACTATATTTGTTGCTTAAATAGCTGTAATACAGTGAAGATGAATCTCTGCCCAGTCCATAATAAAATGTTTGCCTTTTATTTCTTATTGAAGGCCTGTAGCTTTTTGTTTTGTTGAAGTAGAGTGCGGGACTTCTTTGTTCCTTTCATTTACTTAGTCTGCTGTACTATCCTTTTATCTTTTCCTATTTTGCTTTTAATTTGCTTTATCTTTGATGGGTTGTGGCCTTTTTAAAGAAATTTACAGCAATTGTGTCTTTAACAATAATGGGCCAACATTTATTGCCCACCTCTTGTTACACTTGAGAAGTTGATGGCGACTTGTCTTCTTTAACAGGTAGATTTAGGTACAGTCACAGTGAGGATAGGGCAGGAGATCTGGGACTTTTACCCAGCATGACCGAAGGGATAGCAGAGATTTCCAATTTGAGATATGAGTAGCTTGGAGGGGGTCTTGCCACTGGTGGTGTTTCCATGTCTCTGCTGCTCTTGTCCTTCAAGATGGTAGTGGTTGTGGGTTTGGAAGGAGCTGCCAGAGAAACCTTGGTAAATTTCTGCAGCATATCTTTTAGGTAGCACACAGATGTAACTAAGCATTGGTGGGGGAGATGGTTAGATTCTCTCTTGTTAGCAATCATCATTGCCTGGCATTTATATTATGTGCTACTTGTCAGCCCAAGCCTGCATATTGTCCAGCTCTCGCTGTGTTGTCAGTGTATCTACCCCACATGTACTGCAGCTGTGCAAGGAGTCAGCTCACTGCCACCTACTCAAAGGACATTAAATGCTCCTGTGGCCAATGATGCCCCTATCCCATGAGAAAGTACATTTTTTAAAAAGTCTTCAGCAGTTGAAATGGAAATTGGCATTGGCTATTCTTTTGTAATTTCTGGAACATATACAATTGATGGTGATATATTTCCAAGTCAGGATGGTGAGTGCTTGGAAGATTACTTGAGGGAACACCACCAACCTTCAAGTTCGCCTCCAAGCCACTCACCGTCCTGACTTGAAAATATAATCACCATTCCTTCACCGCTGCTGGTCAAAATTCTGGAATTCCTTCCCAAGTGGCACTGATGGTCAACCCACAGCAAGTGGACTGCAGTGGTTCAAGAAGGCAGCTTACCACTACCTTCGCAAGGGCACCTAGGGGCAGGTGATAAAATGCTGGCCAGCCAGCGATGCCTACATCCCACAAATGATTTTTTTTGTAAAGATTAAGATATGGTACGAAGGTATCTTAAAACTTAAAATGAATCTCAAGTGCAGATACATGGTATGGATGTAGTAGCATAGTCACTAGATTGATTACACAAGATTCTAGAATACTAATTCAGACAAGAGAGTTCGTAAACTGACAAAGCAGTTTGAGAATTTGGTGAAATAAATTAAACAAAACTAGAAACAGTGACCATAAAACCGTTGAATCAACGTATGAATCAAATTAGTTCTTATACACTTCACGAAAGGTACAGTCATCCTTAATTTGGGTCCATATGTTACTACATTAATATGGTTAGCTATTAACCTAAGTATGGAAAGACCTAGCAAGCCACCAAGGCAGCTCACTACCACCTTCTCAGGTCAATTGGGGATGTGCAATAATTCAAGGTTTGCATAAAGATTTGTAGCTCGGGTGCTGGTTGCCATGGTTGTGGGTATGTTCACCGAGCTAGGAAGTTGATTTGTTGATGTTTCGTCCCCTGTCTTGGTGACACCTTCAGTGCTTTGGAGCCTCCTGTGAAGTGCTGCTGTTCTGTGTCTTCTGGAATTTATTTGGTTCTGTTTCTGCTGCTTCTGGTTGCTGGTTCTGGTTGTTCGTTGTAGTGGTTGGTATATTGGGTCTAGGTCAATCTGATTGTTGATGGAGTCCGTGGCTGAGTGCCATGCTTCTAGAAATTCTCTGGCTGTCCTCTGTTTAGCTTGTCCTACGATTGTTGTATTGTCCCAGTCGAATTTGTGGTCCTTGTCACTATGTAAGGCAAACAGGCAGATAGCTAGCAATCTGCATCCACGAACACCAACTAGCCTCTAAACGCCATGACCAGCCATCCCTAGTAGCCATACACACAGATGACAAGGACCACACATTCAGCAGGGACAACAACAGTCATAGGACAAGCTAAACAGGGAACAGCCAGAGAATTTCTAGAAGCGTGGCACTCAGCCACGGACTCCATCAACAAGCACATTGACCTAGACCCAATATATTGGCCACTACAACAAACAACCGGAACTAGCTACCGGAAGCAGCAAAAACAGAACCAAATACATTCCAGAAGAAAAGAACAGCAGCACTGCACAGGAAACTCCAAAGCACTGAAGATGTCACCAAGACAGGAGACGAAATGTCTGCAAATCAACTTCCCAGCTCAGTGAATATACCCATAAGCACGACATACAACAACGTGGGCCTTGCCATCGATGTTTACATTATAAATGAATGATTTTAAATAAATGATTAAAGATGTTGCAGAAGGACTACTTCCATTGATGTTAAATCAAGAACGAGGGAACCTAATCTTGAAATTGGAGTGAGGCCTTTCAGGTAGGAAGTCAGGAACCATTTTATCACAAGAATAGTAGTCGATATTTCTCCCCAAGGGTTGTGATTGCTGGAGAATCATTGGAGCTTTACTTTTCTTGGGTAAGGGTATGAACAAATATGGAGACAAGACATTAAATGGAGTGGAGGTACAGATCAGCCACAATCTAACTGAATACTAAAGTATATTTGTTGAGTTGAATTTTCCATTCCTGCTCCAATATTCTTCAATTCAAAGGTCTCAACGACTGACTCCAGTTTCTCAGTTTGTAGGATTGAATGGGAATTTCTGCAATCCCAGTAGGAAGAGGCAGTCTTGCTTGAGGCAGTTGGAGTCTGGGGTGGAGAACCTGACCAAAGCTTTCGGAATATGGAATTGTGCAGCCTCTCATAAAGTGAGCTTTTTATTGTTTTCCTTGAAATGGTAACATTTGCAAGGCTGTGGGAAAAGAACAGGTATTTGGAACAACTTAGAGAGAGTAGATAGGGAAAAATTGTTCTCTCTCATTAAAAGATCGAGAAGAAGAGGGCATCGATTTTTTTTTTAAATGTGTGCTAAATAAGCAAAGGTGAAGTGATTAAAAAACTTTATGCAGTGCACCATGAAGTTATGGAAAGCATTACCAGAGAGTATAATGGAGGAATGTTCAATTGAGGCATTCAAAAGGGAGTTAGATTTTAAGGGGAAGAATAGGCTGGATTACAAGCAGGAGAATGAGATGAAATGAAATGTTCATTTGGAGATCCAGTGCAGACGCAATGCAGCAAATGGCCTTGTTCCACAATGTAGCAATTTGGATTCTAGTAATTTCTTCAAAGGCACAGTACAGACACAATGGGTTGAGTGGCCTCCTTCTAAAGACTTTATTCTATATATTGATTCTAGATTACTGAGAAAGGCATCAACAAAGAAGCACTGGGGCTTCAATTACAGCTCAATTACATTTTATTTTTGTGCAGTTGTCTCTCTATAAACTCTTTTTAGTTATAATTCTTAAACTGACACTCTATAGTTTTGAAGTGTATCATAAGCAAGATACGTGCTAAAGCCTAGGGCATCATGGCAGTGTATTCCACTGGCATATCTGAGCAATGTGGGGTTTCATTCTGTTTCAGTGGCAAGGGAGCTAATTGCTGGCGCACTACAGCCAATTGTGTCACTTGATTTTCCCAGGGGACCAGAATGCGATGGGATAATTTTCCCTGAGACACAAGTGTCACCGTGGGGACTTGATGTAATTTGCTGATATGATATTAAAAAATAGCATTAAAGTAATTACATTGAACACAAGGTAGTATTTCACTCGGAAGAACTCATTCGTAGCTTGTCCTGATGATAACCTGGTCATTTTTAATGGGCGGGAGGAAACAGACTAGCATAATAGGTTAATGTATTATATGTTCAGTTTATATCATTAAGCAGGTCTTTTGCTGAGGCTGCCAGACTTCTCTGGTAAATGAGAGTCTGAACAGACAGCAGCCCTTAACCTTTTACATTCCACGTGTCTGATAGCTTCATACAGCTGAGGATACCCCGCTCATTCCTCCTAAAACAAGACCTTTCACTTGTATCACACCTATTGTAAACTCAAAGCATCCCAAAGTGAGTGTGGTTGTAGAAAACACAGTAGCTGATCTGTGCATAGAAAGCTCCCACCAACAGCGATGCAGTAAATGACCAGATAATTTATTTCTTAGTGACATTGTTTGAAGGATAAATATTTGCTTGGACACCAGAGAGAACTCGTGTGCTCTTCCTTGAAATAATGCCATGGGACCTTTTACATCCATTTGAGAAGTCACAGGCCATTGCCATCTCCTCTGACAGTCCATCACTTGCTGAGTACTGTGTTGACAAATCTGTCTCAAATTTGTGTTTAAAGTGCCACACTAGGTTAATGTGAATGGCAGCTCTAGCAGCCGCCGGATAGAACTGACCTCAGGGGGTTGTTGGAGGCTGTTGGTGTTCCACTGCACCATAAGCCATTCCAGAATGAAGACCCCAGTTGAACCCTAGATGCAGGTATGTTGCAGCATTGAATGGGGAGGGTTTGATGATCTTAGAGAGTTGGTGAGTGGGCTGGAGGAGGGGTTTTTAACCTCCATGCTTGGAGGAAAGGAAGGGATGGGACAATTTTCAGAGTGAATGTGCACAAAAAGAAACACCTTCCCCCAAGGATAACAGCTCCCTTTCTTCCCTCCTTTTCAATATCTCCTAAAAAACAGACTGCCAATGCCATAGTACATGGGTATGGCAGAGGTGGGGCAGTTGAGCTTTTAGCAAGTTCAATTTATATATCAGTGTGGGTAGACACCTTCCATTTTTTATTTACTCCCTCCATTGTGGCTGAACACACCCATTGGGGGCATGTAAAATCTAGCTCCTTGTTTCCCAAAACTTTACTCCACCCATGTATTGCTCACCTCATGACAAGGCTCATTGTACAATGGTCGGATAAAATCTTACAGAGGTCTGAGCAGGCTGGGCAATTGTGCGACTAACGGCAGAATCAGACAAGGTGTGGCAATCCATCTTGACGTTAGGAGCACCTTGCTCCATTTTTGCATTGTATAAGTGGCCTTGTGAAATTCCCAGGAGGTAATGAGTTAACAGCCCACTCACTTCATTCATTTTAAGCTTTCAATCTTGCCAAATTCACCAACAATCTGAGTGTTGAGAAAACTCAACATGGAAATCTGAGCAGGTACCTGGCAAATTCAGCTCATTGCTTAATCCAAAGAACTACTTTGTTGGACGCCAGGCACCAAGATATCAGGGCACACTCCATGGGTGCTGGTCACATGTGCCCACATTCACGGATATTGAATCCAACATATGCCAGTCTCTAAGAATCCTCGTGGCACATCTCTGATCCACTTCCAAGAAGTTTCTGCACTTCAGTGCTGCACCTCAGGACACAAGGGTAGTCTTGATTTCAAAGCTGCAGCAAGGACATTGTGTGCTCAGGGACATCCAGCTCAGAACTGGACCAGGCTGCATCTCCCGGCCATTCGGATGCCGTCATAGTGTACAGTCACTCTTAGCCTACTCGGATGCTAAAAGCATTGTTTGTACTGTCATATTTAAGAACATAAGAATTAGGAGCAGCAGTAGCTACAGTCCTTCAAGCCTGGTCTGAACCTTTTGCCGAACCTTCACATCAACTTCACTTTCCTGCCTAATCCCCATATACCCATTTCCTTACATCCCAAAAGTCTAATGGTCAGATCCTTGAATAGACTCAACAACTGAGCATCTACAGCCCTTTGATTTGAGAATTCTGCAAATTCATATTCTCTGAGTGAAAATAAATCTCTCCATCTGCATCCTAAACAGCTTACCCCCTATCCTGTGACGACTAGTACAAAAGTCCTCAGCCTCTCAGTGTCAATCAAATCAAACCCTCAAAGAAGTTAAATTGTGATACATCGACCACCTAAAATCCAGAAAATAAAGGTCCATTCCACTCAAAGTTTTTCACAGGGTAACCTTAGCCTAGAAATCAATCCAGTGTTTATTCCTGTAAAATTATCTACTTTATTTGTGGATGTGGCTAAGAAGTCACTGTTTTCCCAACTGAAGAAGTAGTATTCGGTGGCACAGTGGTTAGCACTGCTGCCTCACAGCACCAGAGACCCGGGTTCAATTCCCGCCTCAGGCGACTGACTGTGTGGAGTTTGCACATTCTCCCCGTGTCTGCGTGGGTTTCCTCCCACAGTCCAAAGATGTGCAGGTCAGGTAAATTGGCCATGCTAAATTGCCTGTAGTATTAGGTAAGGGGTAAATGCAGGGGTATGGGTGGGTTGCGCTTTGGCGGGGCGGTATGGACTTGTTGGGCCGAAGGGCCTGTTTCCACACTGTAAGTAATCTAATCTAATCTATTGGTTGTCTGCATAGACATGTGGTGACCTGAGGGGGTGAAATTGAAACACAAGATCCCCTTCATTATAGACTCCTCACTTGTAGTAGAAAAATAATCCAAAGATTCAAAAAAGATCCAAAAATAGTCCAGGTTATGCAGGTTGGGTGCATTGGTGATGCTAAATTGCCCGTAGTGTTCAGGGATGTGTAGGTAAGGTGCATTAGTCAGGGGAAATGTATAGTAATAGGGTAGGGGGATGAGTTTGGGTGGAATACTCTTTGAAGGGTTGGTATAGACTTGTTGACCCAGATGGCTTGTTTCCACACTGTAGAGATTCTATTACTGTATGAAAATGGTCTGCTCTCATTCTATAAAGAAAGAGTGCAGTACAGCTGAGTGCTGGCCAAATGTTCTTTTGCTATGACATCTTCTTGTGCTGCCCATTGATTATAGTGAGCTTTGGAGAATGGCTATCTGTACCTCTCAGGAAACCCATTCTTTTTGCTCTTATTGTTCCAATGAGTTATAAAGTAATAGCATAATGCAACACAGAAGGAAACCATTCAGTCCATCAAGCCTATGTCAATTCTTTGGGAGATCCAGTCTCTCACTAATCAGATAACATGCTTGCCAACAGGACAATTTCAAACCTTCCCACATTTACCAAATGTGTGCCCATGCATATAACCTGTCTATATCCTTTTGTAGCCTCTTATTTCCTTTGCATTACCTGTTTTCCTTTGTATTTTCAGCAAATCTAGCAACTATTTCTTTGGTTCCGACATCCCAAGTCAATTATCCAAATTGTAAAAAGTTGAAAATCATCTCTGATCCCTATGGCACACCATTCATTAGATCTTGGCACCAAACAAAAAACATTTAGGGTCACTGGACTCAAAATGTTAAGTCTGTTTTTCTCTTTACAGATGCTACCAGACCTCTTGAGTTTCTTCAGTGCATTCTGTTTTTGTTTCAGATTTCCAGCTTCCACAATTTTTATTTTATAATATGTGTATGCCGACTGTGTTTCCTGTCAGCCAGCCAATCTTCTATCCTTGCCAATAAGTTAACCCCAAATCCATGAGCATTTTCCACAATAATCTCTGATGTAGAACCTTATCTAATGCCTTCTGGAAATTGTACACCGGGGCTCCTTCATCCACCAACTATGTTACTATTTTTAAAAGTCCAATAAATTGATTGAATATGATTTCCCTTTCACAAAAGCATGTTGACTCAGCCTAATTACATTGTACTTTTCCAAGTGTTCTGCTATAGTGTCTTTAATAATGACTTCTAATAGACATTAAGCTACTGGTCTTTAGTTTCCTGTATTCTGTTTTCTTCCATGTCGCTCATGATTTTATATACCTCTATAAAGTCAATCTTCAGCCTCTGATGCTCCAGGGAAAAAAGCCCCAGCCTATTCAGCATCTCCCTATATCTCAAACTCTCCAATCCTGGCAACATCCTTGTTAATCTTTTCTGAAGCTATTCATGTTTAACAGCATTTTTCCTTAAGCAGAGAGACCAGAACTGAACCCAGTATTCTAAAAGTGGCCTCACCAATATCCTATACAGTCGCACGATGACATTCCCAACTCCTATACTTAATACACTAACCAATAAAGGCAAGCATGCCAAATGACTTCATCACCACCCTGTCTACCTGAAACTCCACTTTCAAGGAATTATACAACTGTGCCCCCCAGGTCCCTTTGTTCAGCAAAGCTCCCCAGACCCTACCATTAACAATGTAAGCCATGCCTTGATTTGCCTTACCAAAATGCAACACCTTACATCACCTCCACCCTCAGACACCATCCCTCCAACCGTAACAAGGACAGAAACGCCCCTGGTGCTCACCTTCCACCCTACGAACCGTCGCATAAACCAAATCATCCGCCGACATTTCCGCCACCTCCAAACAGACCCCACCACCAGGGATATATTTCCCTCCCCACTCCTTTCCACCTTCCGCAAAGACCGTTCCCTCCGTGACTACCTGGTCAGGTCCACGCCCCCCTACAACCCACCCTCCCATTCTGGCACTTTCCCCTGCCACCGCAGGAACTGTAAAACCTGTGCCCACAGCTCCTCCCTCACCTCTATCCAAGGCCCTAAAGGAGCCTTCCACATCCATCAAAGTTTTACTTGCACATCCACTAATATCATTTATTGTATCCGTTGCTCCCGATGCGGTGTCCTCTACATTGGGGAGACTGGGCGCCTCCTAGCAGAGCGCTTTAGGGAACATCTCCGGGACACCCGCACCAATCAACCAAACCGCCCCGTGGCCCAACATTTCAACTCCCCCTCCCACTCTGCCGAGGACATGGAGGTCCTGGGCCTCCTTCACCGCCGCCCCCTCACCACCAGACGCCTGGAGGAAGAACGCCTCATCTTCCGCCTCAGAACACTTCAACCCCAGGGCATCAATGTGGACTTCAACAGTTTCCTCATTTCCCCTTCCCCCACCTCACCCTAATTCTAAACTTCCAGCTCAGCACTGTCCCCATGACTTGTCCGGACTTGTCCTACCTGCCTATCTCCTTTTCCACATATCCACTCCACCCCCTCCTCCCTTACCTATCACCTTCATCCCCTCCCCCACTCACCCATTGTACTCTATGCTACTTTCTCCCCACCCCCACCCTCCTCTAGCTTATCTCGCCACGCTTCAGGCTCACTGCCTTTATTCCTGATGAAGGGCTTTTGCCCGAAACGTCGATTTCGAAGCTACTTGGATGCTGCCTGAACTGCTGTGTTCTTCCAGCACCACTAATCCAGAATCTGGTTTCCAGCATCTGCAGTCATTGTTTTTATCTAAATTAAGTCCATCTGCCACTCCTCGGCCCACCTGACCTGTCCCATCTGATCTAAGTCCCATTGTACTCTGAGATAATCGTCTTCACTGTCCACTACACTACCTATTTTGATATCATCTGCATGTTTACTAACCATGCCTCCTATATTCACATCTAAATCATTTATATAAATGAAGGAAATGCAGCAGACCCACTACCGATCCTTGTGGCACAATGCTTATCACCAGCCTCCAGTTCAAAAAACAAACCTTTACCACTATCCTCTTTCTCCTATCTTCCAGCCAATTTTGTATCCAACTGGCTAAGTCCCCTGGATTCCACGTGATTAAACCATGCTAACCCATCTACCATGTGGAACCTCGTTGAATGCCTCTCTGAAGTCCAAGTTGACAACATCTACCACTTCATCAATTTTCTCCTTCACCTCTTCAAAAAGCTCAATAAAGTTAGTGAGACATGATTTCCTACACACAAAGCCATGTTGACTATCCCTGATTAGTCCTTGCCTTTCCAAATTCATGTAAATCCCGTCCCTCAGAATCTGCTGCAACAACGTACCCACCAGTGACATCAGCCTCACTTGTCTATAGTTCCCTCACTTTCCTTACCACCTTTCTTAAATAATGGCACCATATTTACGAACCTGAAGTCTTCTGGTACCTCATCTGTGGCTGTCGATGAAACAAATATCTCAACAAAGGGCTGAGCAATCCCTTCCCTAGCTCCCCACAAAGTTCTCGGATACACCTGATTCGGTCCTGGGGATTTATCTACCTTTATGTGTTTTAAGGCCTCTAGCACCCCCTGTTCTGAAATATGGACATTTTTCAAGACATCACTATTTATTTCCCCAAGTTCCCCTATTTTAGTATGCATCTCCACATTAAAACTGAATAGTCATTTTGTATCTCACCCATCTCCTGTGATTCAAGACATAGACAGCTTCATTGATCCTTAAGGGGCCCTTTCTCTCCCAAGTCACCATTTTGCTCTTTGGATTCTTCTTAAACCTCTTGGCCAAAACTACTTCATGTCCCATCTTTGTCCTCCTGATTTTCCTCTTAAGTATACTTCTGCTGCTCTATTCCCCCAGAGGTTCATTTGATCCCTGCTGTCTATACCTGACATATGCCTCCTTTTCTTGACAAGAGCCTCAATTTTTCTAGCCATCCAGAATTCCCTGCACTCCCATTCTTGCCCAAAACACCAACAGGAACATACTACCTCTGAACTTTCATTATCTCATTTTTGAAGTCCGCCCACTTTCCAACCATTCCTTTACCTGTGAACAGTATCCTGCTATCAACTTTGAAAATTCCTGCCAATACCATCAAAATTAGCCTTCCTCCAATATAGAACTTTAACTTTTAGATCAGGTCCATCCTTTTCAATCACTATTTTAACACTAATAAGATTATGACCAATTAGCCCTAAGTGCTCCCCAACGGACACCACAATCACTTTCCCAGTCTTATTTCCTAAGAGAAGGTCGAGTTTTGCTCCTTCTCTATTAGGTATATCCACATGTTGAATAAGAAAATTTTCTTGTACAACTAAACAAATTCCTCTCCATCCAAGTCCTTAACACGATAGCATTCTCAGTCTATGTTTGGAAAGTTAAATCCTCTATCATTAAAACCCAATTATTCCTACAGATATCTGAGATTTCCTTACAAATTTGCTTCTCAATTTTTGGCTAACGATTGGGGTCATGCTACAATCCCAACAAGGTGACCATCCCTTTCTTGTTTCTCAGTTCCACCCATATAACTTCACTGGACATTCTCCCAGGAATATTCTCCTTAAGAACAACAGTAGTGTTACCATCAACCAAAAACACCACTCCCCCTCCTTTCTTGGCTCCCTTTCATTATATCAGAATTTTAAGCTGCCAGTCCTGCTCCGCTCTGAGCCACATTTCTGTAATAACTGTGACATCCCAGTCCCATGTTCCCAACCATACTCATAAGTTCATCTGCTGCACTTGTCAGGCCTCTCGCATTGAAATAAATGTAACTTAATTCATCAGTCTTACCTTGTTCTTTGCTGTGCTCTTTCTGCCTTGACTATTTAATTTGCTCCCCTTATCTAGTTACCAGCCTCAGACTTATTTGTTTTCCCACAATTTCTTTGGGTCCCAACCTCCTAGTCTACTAGATAAAGCCTCCTAAGTAGCACTACCAAATCTCCCCACCAGGATGTTGGTCCATTCCAATTCAGGTACAACCTGTCCTTCTTATACAGATCACTTCTACCCCAGAAGATATTTCAGAGGACCAAAAATGTGAATCCTTACCCCTTACACCAACTCCTCAGCCACACATTTATCTACGTTACCATCCTATTCCTATGCATATGGCTCTAGGAGTAATTCAGATATTACTAACCACCTGCCTAATTTCCTGGATTGTCTCTGCAGAGCTTCATCCTTTTTTCTATCTATGTCTTTGGTACAAACATGTACAATGTTCTTCTGCTGGTCACTCTTCCCTTTCATAATGTTTTGCACTTGTTCCAAGATATCCTTGATCCTGGCACCAGGGAGGCAACATACCATTCTGATGTCTCGCTGAAGGCCACAAAATACCTGTATTGCCCCTGACTAGAGAATCCCGTATCAAAATCAGTTGCTTGGAACCTAACATTACCCTCCTTTACTGTAGAGCCAGTCAGGGGACCAGAAACATGGCTTGTCAGTGCTATATTCCCTTGAGAGGTCATCCCCATTACCGTATCCAAAACAGTATACTTGTTGGGGATAGCCACAGGAGACTCCTTCAATACCTGCCTACCTCTCTTATCTTTCCGAGCAGTAACATTCTACCTGAGTGTTACTGCAGTTTTGCTACCTTCCTGAAACTGCCTTCTATCACATCCCCAGCTCCTCATTGCCTCCTATTACCACTCCAACTGATGTATGTGATCCGGCTGGATTCACAGCCAAACACACTTCTTGCCCACATAGTCTCTAGGAACATTCAAATGCTCCCTGATCTCCCACATCCAACAGGAAGAGCATATCACTTTACCAAAAGCCATTTCTGCCCCTTTAACAATCTACAGACCCAGCAATTCCAAGTGAAGACTGATACAAAATACCTTTTCAATTCATCTTCCATCTTGTTATTTTCAATAATTAATTTCCAACTCACTTTCTAGAGGTCAAATCATTACTTTGTAAATTTCTTTCTTTTTGTTAGCTATCTATAAAAACTCTTACTGTTTTTATATTTCTAAATAGCTTTCGTGCCTCTATTTTTCCCTTCTTATTAATTTTTTAGACACTTTTACATATTCTGTACAATCTTCTGACCTGTCACCACAGGCCTTTCTTTTAAAGTTTCTTGTCAGTAACATTTATAATTAATCATGGCCCTTGGTCTTTCCCTTAGAGTTTTTTTCTGTTTGGAACATATTTATTCTGTACATTCTGAAATATCCCTGAAATGTTTGCCATTGTATCTCTACTACCTTATGCCTTATACTAATTTGCCACATTAGGTTCTTGTGCCAGTGTTGTAGTTATTGTAATTAACCTGTTCAGACATGTTTTGACACACCTTTGGTACGTGTGGGACTTGAACCTTCTGTTGGTCTGACCTGGTCTGATAAACATAATACTTTATCGAATGTAATAAACACAACCGACTGTGCTGATGCCATAAAAATGTGTTTGAAGGGGAAAGGGTTTGGGAGGAGATAGACCTGCAACTATGCTCCTAGCAATCTATGTAACAATGCAGGTTGTATTCATGTAACCTGCAAATGTTTACAGTAAGGCAATAAGCTTCCTATTTTGCACTCAACACGACTCCTCTAGTTAGGGCAGAACGGTGGCTATCCTCAGCTGCACCATACCATTTGTGGTTTAAAGGAATTTGCACACACAACACCAGTCACCTTAAATCTGCAAAATCAGGTTATCCATCCTTTGGCCACTGGAAAGTTTCTCTTCATTATGACTTTAATCTGAGCATTTAGATCCCAGGGACCTGCAGAGTGGAACTTAAGTGTTTCTGCTTTTCTTGTGTCCTTTGTAACTCCATTGCAGGCATCACTGACGTATCCATGTGCTTTACAAAAGACTCCGGTGGACAAATGATTTGTTCATGGCAAACTCATTTTAATAAAGTAGAATGTTACATGGTGCTTCCTGGGAGTAGATTGATTGTATTAGTCAAAGTTTAACACTGTGTTACAAAGGAGGAACTAGAAATCAAGGTACTACATATGCTGGAGATCTGAAATTTTTAAAAAAAGATGAAAATGTTACAAATACTGAATAGATTTGATAATGCAAATAGAAAGGGAAATGGATTTAACTTTGCCATTCAATTGCATTTTATCAGACATTCTAGGACAGGCTGCAAAAGCTTGGTCAAAGAGGTAAGTTTGAAGGATGTGCTACAGGAGGTGAGAGAGTGAAAATGCTTATGGAGGTAATTCCAGAGCTTAGGGCTGAGATAGCTGAAGGCATGGCCAGCAATTTTGGGATATAGAAAATCTTGTGTGTTCTTTCTGAATATAATTCCAGCTGATGAAAGGCCAGGAGCATATTGCTTCCAGACAAGGACTGAAGCTTGTGCAGATAATACAGTGCATTGCTCTTTATTGAGGGCTAACCTTCTGCCTTTGAACACACGATGCATTAGTGAATATATGTAATCTGATAAGGACAAAATTGAAGTTCTCATTGCGTCAAAACCAGGAAGGAACTTTGTTTCAGTAATTTAATTCCATAATAAATTAATGCAGTAAAACTGCCTCCCTTTGCAGCAGCTGCAGTCGTATTCTATAATGTGAGTGCATGTCACTGGAAAGGCAGAGTCTTAATTCTAACACACAGTAGTATTTGGCTGTCTGATGTTCAATCAATCCCAGATAGCTAGATGGCCATTCTGTTCACTGACTCTTGGTGTTCAACTTGAGTTACAATGCATTTGATTAAACTCAGAATGTAAAACAATGGCTGGAATCTTCTAGGTTCTGAGCAATGTGGGCAATGGCAAGATTCGTGGCAGAATCCGACTGTCTTGATATCAGGAGCAACTCACTCCATCTTTTATGGTTCTCACAAGTGACGTGGTGGGTTTCTCATTCGGCAGCAGCGAGTTAGGGAGATTTTGTTTTTTAAATGACTTGAGGATAACCCAATTTTTCTCAATGTTCAGCTTTTTATATTATCAAACTCACCAAATAAGCAAAATATTGAGGAAACCAGAGTGGGTACCTCGTGGCTTCAAGTTGCTGCTTGCTTTGAAGGACCTTCATTTTGCATGTGACTAAAGTGCAGCTTGATTCATATTCTGCACCAATGGACATTGGTGATGCGGGGCACACCAGTAACCAACACTGAAAGGCTGCAGCGGGGACACTGTACACAGGAATAAGCATTTAACTAAAGGACAGGAATAGGCTACATCTCAAGCATGTTTGCTTGCTGTCTTAATGTTTGGTAACTTAGTACTTATCTGCATGCTCATTGCATCCATGCCTTTCATTAACTTTCCCTACCATGCTATGCCTGTTAGCACATTGTTGCTTCAGCCAGAGCCAAAGACTATCAGTATTACTGTATTGAGGAGCTCTTACTGTGGACACATACAATAGCTGCTCTTCATACTTGTCAGTAGAACTGACCAGGGCAAGGGCTACATCTTGATGTATGGCAGATCAAGACATCAATTTAACACCTGCAGCATGTTCCAGCTGCCTGCATGGAAAACACGCCACATGTGTATCCTTCCAAACAGCAATGTTGGAAAATAGTGGTGGATAGACCTCAGTTGAGTCAAGGGGTGGCTGCTGTCAGTCAGGGAGTCCTGATACCTACAGTCACAGGCACAGTCTGCACTCAGTCCATGGTCAGTCAGTGATAGGGACAATGTCAGATTGCCAACACATGTCCTTAGCAGCTGTTCAAAGACGGCACAGGCATAATGGGTGCCATTCCTTTAGAGATCCTCACTGAATGACGAGTTGTTCTTGGAGCAGTGTGTGGTAAAATGAAGCCAGAATCAGGTGTGAGGGATATCATGAGGCAATGTTAGTAGCTAATACAACATGTCTGGTAAAATATAATGACAAGTCTTGCTCAGCTTTGAGGTTGAATTCTTCAGAAAACTCGGCAGTATTCAGCCGTCATGCTGTTGTGAGTGGTATAGTAATAATAATCAGATTAATGCTTTTGGTCGAGTAATGAATGGTCTGAGAGCGATAGTCATAGAGTTGTAGAGCACAGAAACTTGTCTGCACCAACCAGATTCCCTAAACTGATCTAGTCCCATTTTCCAGCATTTGGCCCATATCACTCTGAACACTTCCTATCATGTACCCATCCAGATGCCTTTTAAATATTGTAATTGTATCGGCCACCATCACCTCCTCTGGCAGCTCATTCCAAACACACATTACCCTATGTGTGAAAAAGTTGCTCCTCAGGTCCCTATTAGATCTTTCCCCTCTCACCTTAAACCTATGCCCTCCACTTTTGGACTCCTATCCTCCGGGAATAAGAAATTGGCTGTTCACCCTATCCATGCACCTCAAGATTTTATAAACCTCTACATGGTCACCCCTCAGCATCTGACACTCCAGCAGAAAATGCCTCAGCCTATTCTGCCTCTCTTGAATGCTCAAATCTTCCAATCCTAGTCACATCATTGTAAGTCTTTTCTGAACACTTTCAAGTTTAACCACATTGTGCCTATAGCAGAGAGACCAGAATTGAATGTATATTGGGAAAAAATTCTCTGCTGTTCTTTGAGTGGTGCCTGACGATTTTGTATGTCTGCTTGAGAGGATGGAGCATCATTTTAACATCTCATCTGAATTGTGGCACCTCTTACACTGCAGTTCTCCCATTATTCTTTACTCAAGTATGAAGATGGTACTGGATTAGTGGTGCTGGAAGAGCACAGCAGTTCAGGCAGCATCCAACGAGCAGCAAAATCGACGTTTCGGGCAAAAGCCCTTCATGAGGAATAAAGGCAGTGAGCCTGAAGCGTGGAGAGATAAGCTAGAGGAGGGTGGGGGTGGGGAGAGAGTAGCATAGAGTACAATGGGTGAGTGGGGGAGGAGATGAAGGTGATAGGTCAAGGAGGAGAGGGTGGAGTGGATAGGTGGAAAAGAAGATAGGCAGGTCGGACAAGTCCGGACAAGTCAAGGAGACAGTTACTGAGCTGGAAGTTTGAAACTAGGATGAGGTGGGGGAAGGGGAAATGAGGAAGCTGTTGAAGTCCACATTGATGCCCTGGGGTTGAAGTGTTCCAAGGCGGAAGATGAGGCGTTCTTCCTCCAGGCGTCTGGTGGTGAGGGAGCGGCGGTTAAGGAGGCCCAGGACCTCCATGTCTTCGGCAGAGTGGGAGGGGGAGTTGAAATGTTGGGCCACGGGGCGGTTTGGTTGATTGGTGCGGGTGTCTCGGAGATGTTCCCTAAAGCGCTCTGCTAGGAGGTGCCCAGTCTCCCCAATGTAGAGGAGACCACATCGGGAGCAACAGATACAATAAATGATATTGGTGGATGTGCAGGTGAAACTTTGATGGATGTGGAAGGCTCCTTTAGGGCCTTGGATAGAGATGAGGGAGGTGACACTATGAAGATGGTACGCAATGGATGGTGTGAAAAATATAGTTTTTCTGTAATTGATCATCCTGAGATAAATTTTGTCTATACATATTGGGGCAGCACAGTGGCTCAGTGGCTAGCACTGCTGCCTCACAGTGCCAGGGACTTGGATTTGATTCCACTTTCAGTTGACCATGTGGAATTTGCACGTTCTCCCAGTGTCTGCGTGGGTTTCCTCCGGGTGCACCGGTTTTCTTCCACAGTCCAAAGAAATGCAGGTTCAGTGAATTGGCCATGCTAAATTGCCCATAATGTTCAGGGATGTGTATGTTAGGTACATAAGTCAGGGATAAGTATAGGATAATAGGGTATGGGAATTGGTCTGGGTGGATTACTCTTCCGAGGGTCAGTGTGGAACTGTTGGGCCGAAGGGCCTGTTTCCACACTGTAGGGATTCTATAAAATATTCTATAAGTGAGAACCTTTCTTGCATTTAGCACTCTTCCCCACTTTAATCATTCCATTCTTTCAATTACACATTAACAATTTGTCTAGTAGCTTAACTAGGAATTGCGTTGTTCTGAGTGAAACTAAGCCAGACGGACATCAACTTGCATATCTTCAACACAGAACACCTTCTGAGGTGTTGGGTAATATGCTGAGCTTAACCGGAAGACTATAAGTTATCCAGAGTTACAACACGGCAAAGTAAAGGACAATCTCCTCCAATTACTAGCCAGTGATCCCATTCTAGAAAGTGGGTGTTAAATGAGAGCATGCCAGAGTTTGACTGCACTATTTCTTTTTGTGGTGGTGCAGCAAGCCTTTTGGAATTTGCAACAGGCCATGCCTATAGCAAATTTAGCTGACTGTATGAACTCAGTTCTGAAAAGAAAAGGTTCTGAGCATTATTACAATTCCTCCAAAATAGCTGAGTCATTTGCATGCAATAAATTACTTCTGTGTTGACTTGTAATCCTAGCCCCATTTTTTGGAGAAGCCCAGATCAGGCATACCTCTCAGATAACTCAATTTGACAGAAAGTCAGATTCCAAAGATGTTTACATAGATCTAAAGGAATGGCATTTCTCTCCCAAAGTAAAAGCATCAGCTGAAGTTACCATTGTCCTCTAAATGGTCTTTTTGATAAATTAAAATCAAATTGTAATTTCCCAAATATTCTTTGGGGTCAGTAATGTAATTCCCTATCATAGTTCTCACGTTAGGGATGCAATGAATTATGTGAGACAACAGAAGCCTTAAAATATAATTAAAGTTTATAAAAGAATCAA